>NW_026606671.1:0-600000 GCF_029890125.1 Rhinichthys klamathensis goyatoka | reverse complement strand
TTTATCCATAAATGTGCGGTGACAATTAGTGTTTGTGTGTGTGTGTTTGTTTGTTTTAATCAGGCTCAGGTCCTGTTGTGCGTGAGCCTTGCTAGCTTTAGGGAGCCCTTGGAAAAATGGACTAGTAATGCCCTACAAATTCTTTAGCATCAGTTTAGTAATTTTCTGAATCTGCACTTCAATTAAAGGGAGATTTTCACAGGTTCCCTGGTGACTGCGAAAATAGCAAAGTGGTTTTGCACTGCAGATGCTTATATTAGTTATTTGTTGAGTGATATTGTGTCTACAAAATAATGCCATATAAATCTATTTTTCACCCCACAAAGGAGCAAGTTTTAATCTAGTTTATTTGCAATAAATTTAGAGTGGTTGTACAAGGACAACTGAAATTGCTTTTTGTATGAAAAGTAAAAGTTAAACAAGACTTTAAATTTGTGTAATCAATAATTAATTAGTTTAAAAAAGCCAAAAAAGCATATTTTTTATATATATAAAATGGGGACAAAATAAACGTAGAAATTAGAAACTACACCTACACAAATAAACATAGATGGTGTGTAACATCAATATTTCTCGCAGAGTGTGTGGAAAGAAGCATAGATATGCACTGGAGGCTTTTTAAGATTTGCACAGCAGTTTATAAATCTCAATCAAGAGAGTTATACCGTAATTAATCCAATTACACTAAGCTAGCATGCTAATATGTGCATGTCACTTGGGTCCAGGCTGACAAATGCCATGATTACTCTCCATGGAGGTCTGTAATACCTAGAGAGAGCTATCCATTAGCATTCCCATTTATCTCAATGGCAGTTGGTGAAGGTACATAAAAATGCAACATCTTTGCTCCTAGCTTGTGACACTGAGATCTACGGTTCATTTCATGTATTTATTACAAGTTATGTAATGTGTGAATATTTCAAGTAAAGTCAGGGTACATGAAAGGGACAAGAACAAAAGGATGAGATGGAAGGGTTTTTAAAACAAACTGATTTTAGGTATTTTTTTATTATTTATTTTCTGTTTACACAATATACAATTTCAATATAAATTTTAGTCATGAATTGACAGATGTTTTTGAGTCCAGATGCAGTTACAATGTATGACATTAACCAGCATGTCCCATGCTAACTGGGTCATGTTAACCACATTTTGGCCCCTGTTACTCTCAAAGAAATCAGCATTTGCGCACCATTCTCTCATCTTAACTGGGTCACAGTAAGGAGTTTGTTTTTCCAAACAGGTCCATTGTGCACTGCACACAATATGCAGCTTGATTAGTCTCCATCAAGTCAGATAGACATAGATGCAATCTGTTTCCTGTTAGGAATCATAGAGCAGTGACAAGTAGGTCAATCAAATGACCAGAAATAAAACTGCAAGAGCACATAAAGACAGTTTGCTTATACCATCTCTCCACCGAGTTTGATTTAGCTCCTCTTGCAGTAGAAGCATCACTACTCTGTAATGGGAAAGAGTGTGAACTAAATCAAAACTGCAGTCATGCACTTCAGTTTTAATTCCACACTGCTTCTATAAGAGATGGTCTAGCCCTGAGGGAGAGTCTACTCATCTGCTACACACGCTCTAAATGAGGGGGCAAAACCTCCACTCACTGTACTGTCATTAATCACAAACGTTGTATCAGGATAAAAAGTCTTGACAGCTCCCGCCATGCCATATATTTCTCCATTTTTATTAGATCATCACTTCCGCATGTGTAACTGTTTGTCTCACACTTTTATGTAAAAAATACATTTGGGAATTTGACAGCTTGACCATTTTATTAGGTCATATTCTTTGAGAGACTATATGGAATATTATTATTTCAATCACGACAACTCTTGGAATAGTTTTAGCATGTTATTGAATATGGCAATGTTAATGTGTTTGACCTTGGCGTACTAGGGCTACGTTCAGACTCCATCCGATTTTTCTGCATATTCGATTAAAATCCGATCAGATTTAGCAAGCGTGAACATCCAAAAATCACACGATTTTTAGGGACCGTTCGGTATTTATGGAAAGGGCCACCGGAGGAAAATAGGGGAGGGTCATGACTTTTTATTCTTTGTTGAGGGGAGGGTCATCCAACTTTTTTTTAGTCTAGGGGGAGGGTCACCCAACTTTTGTATTCGTGAAAACAGTCAAATTTCAAAGTGGCTTGTTTGGTGCATATTTTTTCAATGTAGCTCTCTCAGTCTCGGCCCCCCATCGCTATCAGATAGGTCTGACCCAACAAAAATCCAGTTTGTCGCTGTTTGACAGTCCGCGCGCACTTCAGTACGCGATCATGAAAAGTGCATTAGAACAGAACGCCAATGAAATGTTTACCCGGCAAAGCTTTAAAGCACGAGCAAATAATGAACTTTTGTGATTGTGAATAAGTGCAGTGTCCTGCTGTGAGTGTAACACTACCGCTGCATTTACATGTGATGTGAATGTACGTAGAGTTTTACAGTAATGGGACTGAGGCGCCAGAACTGCAGCTGATATAATGTGCGGTGTAGCACGATATATTTAAGTTTCCATTCTTATTGTGTTTCCACAACAATGTTAGTGAGTAAATCTACTGAAATTGCCACCATAACAGTGGAGTGTGATGTGTTAGACGTAGGGCTACCACATTTTTAAATTACTATTAGTATTATTTGAAGTTAACATAATACAATACGTAGACCTACAGCAAAAAAACTAGTTGAGGATAAATTCTTTAAAATTGGGCAATTCCAGCGTTATTGACGTGATATTTGCATTCAAAACTTGAAATATAAATTCGCAGAAAATGCATTTAATACTGAAACGTCTGTTTATATATTCATACTCCCTTAATAAACGAGTCCATACATTAGAAAATTATCAGTCTACACATTTATACACGTTTTACATTTAATATGAGGGAAATACACGTGATGTGACACAAAAAATCTTTAACTTTTAGGTGGCAAAAAGTAATTCTATGAACTACGCTGCGCAAAACAAAAGTAATACTACCCACCGAAGGGTCGGCCTCCACATAACATAAAATATTCTTTTTATTTTTTTCGTGTTCACATTTATGAGGGGAAAAAAATGTTACGGACGTGACTTCTCCGTTACGGACATGACCGCTCTGAAAGTGACTTCAAAACTTTCACAGAGACCTAACAGAAAGCACAAAGCCTTTCTTTAAAGTGAATTTCGTTTTTTAATAATTGTATCTTAATTTTAATCAATGTTTCATCAACCAAGTGCCTGGATTTAATAAATAAGAAGTAAATATAGTAGAACATAGATCATCATGACACGGAGGCGCCGGCGCGTGAACTGGACTCTCGTCTAATAAATGAACCGAAACACAGCGTATAAGGTACTTGCCTCACAGACCTGATAAATATATAGAAAGCTTGAAATGTCTACTTTTTAACAGAACAATTTAAAACGAAAGAAAACAGACTACAGACTGCTCTCTGCTTATGTAATCCGTATGAAATGTGCATTTCTCTCTGGCACATTCACTACTGAGAAGATCGCAAGTCAGCATCGTCACCTTTATATTTGCAGCCAACACTGACAAAGACTTGTTTATTAATAAACAATTAAAATGTCTCCTTGCTATATTTGACATATTCATAATCATTACTTTTGCCGGTTCTTTGTGGCAGCTTTTAGATACTTTATTGGCAGCGCCCCCTTACATTTTACATGAACACCACTGCATCAGCACCGAAAACATCGTGATACGAACCGAATTGTAGGTTTGGTCTATCGTTACAGCCCTAGTAAGATGAGAAAGCAGGAGTTTAGTCATTTGTCATGGTTGTAAAAAAAAACAATGGCTATTTGAAGAACATCTTTGCCAAGCGCAAACCAGTACAGAAGTAATCAATAAATTATCGGGGAGGGTCATGCCTTTTTTTCACAATCATTTTGGAGGGTCATAGAAAAAAATATTGCTGGCGAAGGGAGGGTCAAGTCTTTTTTGACTGCAGATCTCAAATCTCCTCCGGTGGCCCCTTAAATAAAAAACTAACAGTCCCTTACAAATCTGTTTTGAGCTACATTCATATATGGTTTGAAATCCTATTCAAATTGCATTTCTGGAAATCCGTTTCAGTCTGACTGCTCTGATCGGATTTTGTGTGGTTTATGTGACTTTCTCACGCCACATAAATGTCAGACGTTGTAATAGGAAACATTCTGAAAGTCGCTGCAGAAACAAGGCTGTGTTGTTGCTAAGTGCCGGATGAGCAGAAAATGACAATATAATGGAGACATGCTTTGAAACCGGCGGAGACGACAACATGGAATAAAGCCCCACATACCAGCCATTTTTGCCGCTAACTCATAAGATGCAGTAGTCCAGCGCAACGGCTACACATTTTTGTCATGTTGTAAATAAGACAACATCTGTATTGCAAACCCCTCCATGTTGCGGTTGTTGTTTTTGGCTTATGGCTACCAACGCAACCTCATTGACAGAAACCAATGCAGCTATTCTGGAAAATGAAAGAGCGGCATGGGGTACACAAATCAGATCTGAACAGTTCCGACTAACAATGTGGACGTCAATAATTTTAAATCAGATACCAATCTGATCCACAAATAATTTGATTTGGACTGACAGTGTGAATGTAGCCTAGATCTGCTACGCTGCTGCTGTTGATTATTGCTCCTGATGCTGCAGAGCAAGCATGGACTTGCTACTGCTAACACAGACACGCTGCTGCGAGCATGTAAGATATACTGCTGCTGCATAAATAGACATACAAAAAATCCGGTAGCAGATCTAGGCAGGTGGAGCTGGGGGAGGTGGAGGATTTCAGAGGAACTCTGATAAAGCAGTGCAGGTCTGGCTAACAGCAAACAATTAACCAGACTATTTAAATGTTGAGCAAGCAATCTCATTGGCTGCAGGAGAGCTTGTGCCATGCGGTAATGATGTGATTTCTTGCAGCTTGCATGTAAAGGACCTATCAACCTGCGCCCTCTAGAGTTTCATGACTGAACGATGATTTCCATTACACGAGAGTAGATGTTAAAACTTCATGCTGATTTGCACTCGGCTTTCGCCAAGATAAGCACCAACTAAGAAGTAGCATTACAGTAACCTATGCGAATCCATCCATTTACGATTCCTTTCATTTGGTGATGTGAATATCCTTCTGTCTGGTTTTAATGGCTGAAGTATATTTCCTGGCCCGTCAGTACACACAACGGCTGCGATTCTGGCTCCAGGGATCAACCACAGTGCGGTCTCCCCAGAGGATCAGCATGACAACCGTCTGGATTGAGCGGAGTAGAGTACATCTCTGGGGTCTTCAAGTGGGCACCTTCCGTCCTCAGTGTTTCGTCAACTAGCCCACGACACCTCAAGAGGGCTCGACAGTGATTCTGGCGTCCCAGAGTCACCCCCCTCCATCC
Source organism: Rhinichthys klamathensis goyatoka (assembly GCF_029890125.1). Taxonomy (NCBI): domain Eukaryota; kingdom Metazoa; phylum Chordata; class Actinopteri; order Cypriniformes; family Leuciscidae; genus Rhinichthys; species Rhinichthys klamathensis. Next base: position 594,597 of record NW_026606671.1, on the reverse strand, counting down.
CCCACTCAACTCAGCCCAGCTTACTTACCTGTACATCAGCGTTTCTTTCTTTCTATTGTGCTTGAGATCCCTCCTGCTGCTGATGTTGCTCTTTCCTCGTAGTTCAGTGGCATATGATGTGACCTAACCACAATCTCCTAACCACAATCTCACCGCAACATGACCATATGCGCCAACCCGTTTGACTAATGCCGTCGAAGCCCCACTGTCGTCGTTAAAGCAGGTTCAGTTGCAATGGTTCCGTATGGCATTCTACCTACCGCAAAACACAACAATATCTGTCCAACACAAATCCTCATTCACGCAAAATACAGTACACGGGATTGTAATAACTATGATAACTATGCAAACTATACAAATAATCCAACAGACTCTTCAAGTTTTTCAAGAATTCTTCGAAACTGTAGTGTGGCGGCCTGTACACAGCCAGCCAGAATATTTCCGTCTCAACCACAGCCAGTTGCTGCTCCTCTCTGCTGCTTCAGATAAGTTATTCACTGTGCGACGCAACTCTTGCCCACTGAATCCGACGTCTCTGAGAAACCGGGTTGTAGAGTGTGTCACAAATCCTCGACAGTCCACTTCCACTGAATAAACCCAGACTCTCCATCCTCGCTGTTCTGCTTCAGTGGCCAGATGAGCATACCGCAGTTTCTTCCTCTCATACGCCTCATCTACCGCATCCTCCCACGGCACTGTTAACTCTATCAGGTGAACAAGGCGTGCTGATCCAGACCACAAGACGATATCTGGTCGAAGGTTAGTGGTGGCAATCTCAGGTGGAAAAATAAGCCGTTGATCAACATCTGCCAGCATTTTCCAGTCTCTAGCAGCTTCCAGTTCTCCTGGGCGTGAATTGGTGTTAACACCTTTTCTTGGTGGTTGCTCTCCTGGGTGGAGGAATATTGTCTTCTGCGTGTAATGTTTTGCTAGAACAGGCGGCAACTTATTGGTCATGTTACGCTTGTCTTCCAATGCTAAAGCCAAACATCGCAGTACCTAGTCATGGGGCCAAGTAAACCGTCCTTGGCTAAGAGCCACCTTACATCCTGTCAAAATGTGCCTTAATGTGGCAGGTGATGAACACAAAGGATATAAGGGATCCTCTCCTACCCAGAGGTTTAGGTTCTGTGGTGATGAGAGAACATCATATGTTGACCTGACAAGGAAACTGATCCTACTCTGTTCCATTGACCATATGTCTTGCCAGCCCATCTTACGTTGTTCCACACTCTCCCATCTCATCCTCTCCTCCTGCTTTTGCACCTTGTTGACTACTATCTTCCTCCTTTGAGCTGGGACTGCCTTTTGCCATTTAGAAGGAGCTAAACTGAGCCCAAAACCCCCTCTTCCATGCTGTACCTGTCCCACGATATCACCAAATTGAAGGGCAGCCTTTGCCTTTACCACAGATTTCTTTGCTGACCACTTTCTACCAGTTTTTAATACAGGTGCTGCCTCCCTTACACATTTGTCACGTGACTCTACTAAGGTCATTTCCAGTCTGACCTTGGCGTACTTAAACTCCTCGGTTAAAGTGGAGACTGGTAGCTGCAATATTCCTTTACTATAAAGTCCCACTCTGCTGAGGCAGCGTGGAACTCCCAACCATTTCCTGATGTATGAACTTATTAAAGGTCCCGTTATTCGCGATTCGATTTTTCAAACTTTAATTAGTGTGTAATGTTGCTGTTAGAGCATAAATAATACCTGTAAAATTATAAAGCTTAAAGTTCAATGCCTAGCGAGATATTTTATTTAACAGAAGTCCCCTTTCAAAGCATACAGCGAATGGCCGGTTTGGACTACATTCCTCTACTTCCTCTTTTAATGACGTAACTAGAACAGTTTTTTGACTAATCTCCGCCCACAGGAATACACAAAAAAGGGGGCGTGGTCTTGTTGCGCTCCCACAGAGAAGAAGCACTTCAGCTGCGCATGCATCTCCAATTTATGGTAAGAGGCGTGACCTTTCCGGGCCTAGTGCGATAAGCTGCTGTCGAAACACAGGAACCGCTGGCACAATCAGAACTCGTTAAGTATTTCTGAAGGAGGGACTTCATAGAACAAGGAAGTCATCAGGCCGTTTTTTGGACAGTGAAAACAGCAGTATACAGATAAGTAAATTGTGTAAAAAAATACTGTTTTTTTACACGCGAAACATGAACACATGTTATATTGCACACTGTAAACACAATCAAAGCTTCAAAAAAACATGAAGAACGGGACCTTTAAAGCTTCCAGCTTCTCTACTGTTGTCAAAGAAACCTTGTACACTGTCAGTGTCCACAGCAACTTCGGCAGTAAACCAAACTGAAAGCACCAGAGTTTGCCTTTAGTTTGCCTGGTAGAGCGCAGCTGTTTATGCCCCTCAACCCTTCCATTGTTTGTCGTCTAACTTCTCCCACTCGAATTGTGTCCTTTAGATCCCCATCGTACCATCTCCCAAGACTCTTCACTGGCTTCTCAGACACTGTTGGTATTGCCTCACCATTAATGAAGAATGTTTTATTTACTACTTTGCCTTTAATTATAGAGATGCTCCTTGATTTAGAGGGCTTAAATTGCATTCGTGCCCATTCAATATTATCGGTTAATTTACCCAATAACCGATTAGTGCAGGCTACTGTTGTAGTCATGGTTGTCATGTCATCCATGTATGCTCTGATTGGTGGTAGTCGCATCCCAGAAGCCAAGCGCTCTCCTCCTACTACCTATTTTGATGCCCTAATGATTATTTCCATTGCCATGGTAAAAGCCAGTGGAGAAATGGTGCATCCTGCCATTATTCCAACCTCTAAGCATTGCCATGTAGTGCTGAATTCTGAAGTTGAGAAACTAAATTGCAAATCTCCAAAGTAGGCTTTCACTAAATTTGTTATTGTCATCGGTACACTGAAAAAATCAAATGCTGCCCAAAGAAGCTCATGTGGCACTGAACCATATGCATTAGCCAAATCCAGGAATGTCACATGGAGCTCCTTCCTCTCCTTTTAAGCTGATTGAATTTGTTGCCAGATCACATTGATGTGTTCTAAGCATCCTGGGAAACCTGGAATGGCCGCTTTTTGTATTGAAGTGTCAATGAAGCCATTCTTTAATAGGTAGGTTGACAATCTCTGAGCAATAATGCTGAAGAAAATCTTGCCTTCAACGTTTAATAGTGAAATAGGACGAAATTGACTGATGCCTGTAGTATCTTTTTCTTTAGGTATAAAAACTCAACCTGCTCGGCGCCATGCTAGGTACAACCTGTTTTTCCCATGCCACTTTCATCAATTTCCACAGAATTCGTAGAACTCCTGGCGCACTCTTGTACACTCTGCATGGAACTCCATTAGGCCCTGGAGACGATGAAGCCCTTGCCTTTCTCACAGCCTGCTTTGCCTCTTTCCACTTAGATGCACAATCCTCCATTTGGTATTCTGGTGGATTGATAGGTGGGATGTCTGACGGAATTGACATAGGCTCATGCCTTTTTGCATCTGTATGCGTTTCCTCCAAATATCTCTCCAGCTCAACCTTAGATGCTTTTAATATACCATTCTTCTCACTGGTGAATAACTTCTTTACGAATTTGAATGGGTCTTTATAGAAATTAGCCTCTTTTTTTTTTTGCGTTTCCGTAGCCGCTCAGCTCTGCGCAATGTTGCAAGCTTATCTTTTATTGCCCTTTGTAAGAGATTGAGTCCCTCCTTCTGACTTTCTTCTGCTCTTTTCCATTGCTTCCTCAGCTGTCTCCTTTCTCTAACTAACCCTTCAATCTTCTGCTGCCGTCTAGACTTTCCAGGAGTAGTTTGTAGATATTTGTAGATAACTGATTTGTCACATCCCAGAACTTTTTACAATAAAATATTGACAGCAAAAGGCTGTTTAAAATGGCGAAAAATGGAAATGAAAATGATGACACATTAAAAAATGTATACATCTATGTAATTTTTAATCTAAAATCTTGATGTTGATTAAAAAAAAAGTCCACATTAAGTGTAAACTATTTCTCTATTTACCTCTCTCTTCCTTTTGTTCTTGTCCCTTTAACGTCCCCTAGCTTTACTTGAGATATACTGTCTTCCAATATTAATGAACTGGTTTGTTCTAAGGGGATTCCAAAGCCTATTTAAATACAAAGAAGAGTAATTGAATGGTCAGGGAGGATATTATTAAAAGAATCAGAACCGTACTAATCTACTGTTACACATTCTCTTTTGCTTACACTCAGTAATATTAGGCTAGTTAATAATTTATCAGTCTCTACTTACAGGCCCGTCGGAACAGGACAGGCAAACCAAGCAATTGCTTGGGGCCCCGAGCTGGACTGGGGCCCCAAGACAACGACTGTTTAAGAATAAAATGCAACGACAAACTGTGAGCGCCCCTTTGATAGTCAATGCAGTAAAGTGCAATGACACTGTTATCGGAATCCCCCTCAAGGGGGCCCCCTTCCACGCGATCTCTGCTGCCGGCAAAATACAAACCTCCTCGGGAGTTATCATGAAGCGGAATTATGCTTCAGGAAGCCAGAAAAGAAAGAAGAGAAAGGAAGAGAAGGTTAAGAAAATTACCAGATAGTGGTAAAGTAATAAATTACACTGCATAAAAATAGCTCTACTTGTCTTGTACAAATAGTGTAATTTTGCAGCAGGTAACATTAGGTACACATACAACAATATGTTTATGTTAGCTACCTGCCTGACGGCAAATGCTGCTTGTAACGAACAGTTAGTGCAAATTTTTTTTCGAACGGACGGAATATGGTTAACGTTACATACTGTAATATGTTTTTTAACGGTTTAAGGAGTTCCAGAATCACTGTTTATCGTATTTAATGACATGACATTGCTATAGCTAATAGGTTTTGATGAAAGTGGCATAGCATAACTATTCCACCATGATAATCTATTTACCAATGGGGGGTTAGGAAAACCACACAATAAATTCCATGCATCAAACATTAGCTTGGGATGTTTTTAAGCATTGGTAGTGAAAGCAGCATCCCTTCCCTTCTAATATCAAAATATGGAAATGCTAACATATCTTTAAGTTTTCTGTAACACTTTATAATAACAATCATTAATAGATGGTAAATTGTTAGTTATTTAATATTTAGTTAATTGTCATTTAACTGTTAGCAAACAGTCTTTTTACTTAATAAATAATTTGTAACCTTACCCATCTATAAACATTATTTAACCTGAAAAAGGCAGAGGAACATGATTTTTTCATAGCTTATGTTACTGTTATTTTTTATGCACAGTATGCAACAGCAGTATTTGCACTGTAAACCTTTTTTATTCATATAAAGTGTGTGTAAGTGTGTGTGTGTGTGGGGGGGGGGGCTTGGGGGGCCTCCATGTCCATTTTGCTTTGGGCCCCCAAATTCCTTCAAACGGCCCTGTCTACTTATTAGATGCTGTTTCAATCCCATCACAAAAGCCCAACAAAGCAATGTCAGAGACATTAATCATCTCTGAAGGTTTTTGTACGTAATATAGAACATAATATTGTCCAAAGAAGTTTATAATGCCTTGAGAGAGCTGTCACTTAGCACTTCCATTCGTCTCAATGGGCAAAGAGGCCTCCAAAAAATGTGGTGTTTAGAGAATGAGGCATCTTTTCTTTTCTTTTTTTCAGATGAAACTTCCTTTCCAGCTCTTGTCTAATGTTATAGTGTGTGGTCTTATATCAATATGTATTAGATGAAGAGATGTTCTGTTGCCTTCATTTAACGGTCTATGAAACAACAGAACAGGAAAGTCGTGGCCAACGTCTCTAATGTTCTCAGATCTAGTGGTCCATGTGATTCAAATCATCTAGTTAATAGTTGTTTCCTGGCAACATAAAAAGTAAATCTACAAAAACAGAAACTATTAACACAATGATTTCAGTCTAAATGTTCCAGGTCATTTGTGTCCGGTTCTGGGAATTTCAATGTGCACCAGAATAGATTCAGAGATAACAGTGGAGATGAGTGAAGTTCACAGAGGTAATCTGTGTTAACTGATGTGTTTTTTGCAGCATGTTTTCTTCTAGTCTGTTGTTTACGCATTGCACTTGACAGTATGCATTCATTATCTGCTGTTATGAATCTTTCACAATAACACAATACTAGAGCAGATGTGTCTCTGCAATTTGACAATGATGAATTGTTGAATGAGTATTTAAGATGAAATCTGAAGATAGAAACGCTATTTAATAATAAAGAATTGTTCATTTTAAAATACAATTCTTATTCTGAATAGGTGCAAAAACAATACAGATGCAAATAACACTAGAGCTGCACGTTCCTGTATAAATTGAGAATCACTGTTTGTTTTCTTTTTGTTTTGTTGTTGTTGTTGTTTAAAATAGAGATCAGATCACGATTCTCCCATGATTCTGAATTGACGACTAACCAAAAACACATGCAATTTACTAAAGGTTCTGAGCAAATTTTAATTATAATTACTGCAGTCCATTTAAAAATATTTAATTTAAATCGATTTTTTTTTAAATCAGTTAGAATTAATGATTCAATGACTCAATCATAGACTTCACTTGACTATGCTTTTGAATGAATCTCTTGAATGAATGATTCTATGACAAATACATATTTAACACTCATTTGTCACCACCTACTGGTGTAATGATGTAATTGATTAAATTTGTATTTGAAGCATCAAGTTACTTTTAAAAGTTGATTTACTCTATTCTGATCGCTGCCTTAGTCATCAGTGTTTATATCCAAAACTTAAGATTTTATCCCAGTACTTCTATGATAATTTTAATACAGAAATTATGATTCTGTGTCGTTAAAAATACTGTTTGTAACTGTATTTTAACTGTATCAAACCTATACATGACAACTGCTCTCTCTGGGTCAGCAGCAGCGCAAACACAGATTTGAATGTCCGCTGTGATCGTACTTATCAAATGTCTCATTGACATAGCTGAATAGTTGTCATTTAGTAATAAGATGGCAAGGGTGTTTGAATCAAAGATTACGACCTTTTAACGATTAATCGTGCAGCTCTAATATACACAGATGCAAGTGTGTGCAAATAAACAAAGATATCAGCAGCACATGTAAATCATTAGACTTTGATGGTCTCTCACAACTTTACCAGTATAGTTTAACAAAAGTTAAAACAACATTAACTTTGAAAAATTATGTCAAAACTTTTCACGCACCATTTATGCCTTCATACAACATGAACAATAATTATAAAGCATTGTTGGCTTTCTCACAGGCTGTTTAAAAAAATATCTTGAGCATGACCTTTGGTAGACAGCACTTTAAATATCCTTATTGAAAAGGCCACACAAACAAACAGAGCTGACACAAAGGCCACATACACACTGCAGCTAAATATGGCCGTCACTTCTCTTTTGAGTGCTTGAGCCGATCTGTACACAGATTGGTTACATAGTGAAATATTACCCCTGAATATATACCCCTGAAATATTTAGGTATAGCAACCAAATTGTAATTAAATTCATGTACTGTTTATACAACCGAACTGAACCGGTTAATGCAGTGTCATCGCTCTCTTTTGGAAACTGACAGCATGTTCGAGCTTGTTGGCATGTAATATGCCACAAAAGAATCCCTAAATCTGTGTTTATTTTTTTAACCCGTTCATTAAAACAATATGATTCACAGAAATGTGCGAATCATAAAAACACTTAGGGCCCTATTTTAACGATCTGAAACGCAAGTGTCAAAGCGTAAAGCACAAGTAACTTTGTGGGCGGATCCCGGCGCTGTTGCTATTTTCCCGGCGGGATAAATGCCCTTGCGCCTGGCGCAAATCTAAAAGGGGTTGGCCTGAAGTAGCTTCATTATTCATAGGTGTGGTTTGGGCGTAACGTGAAATAAACCAATCAGAGCGTCATCTCACATTCCCTTTAAGAGCAGGTGCGCTTGTTCTAAAGCGGATTCCTATTATAACGGCGGATTTGCCAGGCGCGCGCCAGGAGCGGTTAATATGGAATTACATTTGTGTCAATAATAATGAACGTAACTTTATAAAACTGAACGTAACTTTATAAAACTGAACGTAACTTTTTCAGAAACTATCAAAATATTCCATTACAAAAGAAGAAAAACACAATTAAAATGAAAAAAATCGCACGAATTTAACAGGCTCTTCAAATATGCTTCATTTTTTGTTATTGGTTTTCAAAGATTCGTTTTCGCAAATCGTGGAGTCTGAATACATAGCTACAGATTTCGTTTACGCTTCTCAGATTTTCTTTTGCTGCCACAGATTTCGCTTACGCTTCTGAGCTTTTCGTTTGATGTTTTGAGACAAATCTCTCGTGGGGGTGGGCTTAACAGTGATCTACTCTGATTGGATAGTGAGCTTTTGATGGACAGGCGCTCTCTGACCCGGAAGTACAGACGTACTCAGTGGCGCGCACATTGGAAAGCGCTCGCGAAATCAAACGAAAAGCTCAGAAGCGTAAGCGAAATCTGTGGCAGCAAACGAAAAACTGAGAAGCGTAAACGAAATCTGTAGCTATGTATTCAGACTCCACGATTTGCGAAAACGAATCTTTGAAAACCAATAACAAAAAATGAAGCATATTTGAAGAGCCTGTTAAATTCGTGCGATTTTTTTCATTTTAATTGTGTTTTTCTTCTTTTGTAATGGAATATTTTGATAGTTTCTGAAAAAGTTACGTTCAGTTTTATAAAGTTACGTTGATTATTATTGACACAAATGTAGTTCCATAGGTTCACAGCCGAGGAGAGCAGCGTTCTCGTCAGAGAAGTGACATTGGGGATGGAGAAACACACCCAAATTAACTTCTGTTAAACAGGCGTATGATAATTTGGGTAAATGTGTAAGCTACATGCTTTTATAATAAATTGTCTTTCTATCTATCTATCTATCTATCTATCTATCTATCTATCTATCTATCTATCTATCTATCTATCTATCTATCTATCTATCTATCTATCTATCTATCTATCTATCTATCTATCTATCTATCTATCTATCAATCTATCTATCTATCGTAATAATGTATGATTTGCAAAAATGAAAACTGCTGCTTAGATGAGAGAATCAACGTGTATGCGCGTTGTGCACACGCTACATTGATTATGGCCAAGCATGCGCCCTTAAAATAGCATAATGAACAACGCGCAACGCGCCACTGACTTTAGACTAGTTTTTTTTCTGGTCAGTGGCGCAATTGTTTTATAGAACAGCAAAATAGCATGAGGGAAAGTTTGCGCCGGAACACGCCTCCTCTTTGCGCTGAACCGCCCCGGGGAGCGCAAGTGTATTTCTTAGTTAACCGACATGCGTCTGTGGAGGGAAAAGTCCGCTTTGCGCGGGTGCAAAATAGGAATGATACATGCGTCAGTGTACAAAGTCATTTGCGCCGAGTGCAAGATAGGGCCCTTTGGCCTATTTGTTGAATGCTGACAAATGTCATATACAGCGCATCTGTATATTAACAGATTGACTTTGATATGACATTTATTTGTAAAAAAAAAATGGCAGCGGGGTTAGCTTGAGTCAGTAAACATTCATTCATCTTACCCAAGTCCAGAACTGTTTTCCGTGTTTGGTACATTTGCCGGGTAGGTCGAACTTTTCATTATGGTTATTCTTATTGTACAATGGCATCTATGCTGTGAGTCTGTGCTCTCAGAAAGTTCTATATCGGTTAGCATTTATTGCTATATGGCCATATTAGTCCCTCTGGACAATTTATTTTGCAGTTGGTTTACTGTGCAGTTAGTTTGGAATGGGCTTTGCATAACGGCCGTGGACCATAATTTAGGAGTTAATAGTGTTATGCTTTACTTATTTGCATTTTTGCAATGATTTTGCAGTCATGCTGCTGAATGATGTTGATCACTGTACTCTTCAGTGTCTGTAATTTAATTAAATTGACATCATGGAGGTTCATTATGAGGCGTTTATTAGCATGTTAAAAAGTGATATAGCATGTATAAATGTAAGGAGTTTTGTATAAATGTTTAGTAATTCAATTAAAATATATATTTGTATGTGAAGTGAAACTCAAAGATTGTGTTTTGTAATATTTGGCATATTATTTATTTATTGTTTGTGTCATGGCTCTTTTCATTGTCAGGTCTTAGTGTGTCAGGCTCCAATTGCTTTGGCTTCTATATTAACATATCTTTTGTATGGCACTGGTTTTATATAAAATATTAGGTATCTTCTACTACTATGTACTAACATTTCAATTAATAATTTGATACAGTGCACTTATTCTGTACATGCATGTTTTTACATTTGTACTTGTATTAAAGAAATAACTGAATGTAGTTACAGCTGCCTGTAATTCATTTCTGTAATTGCATCTAATTACGTTAAGCACTCACTTACATCTTAACCCACCCTTAAACCTAATCATCCCACCAAACCTCCTAACCTTACCCATATCCCACCTCAATAGCAACAAAAGTGTTTTGCAATACAACATGAAAGCAATAAGTACATTATACTTATTTTTTTATGTAAGTCTGTTTGTTTGGATAATTGTCGCTGATCTTTATTTGACAGATTGACACTGTAAAAATCCAGCAAATATTGTTATACTTAGGAACATTTTCAGATAACAAATTCACCCATCTATTTAGACTAACAATCATTACATTGTCCACAAAACAAGCCTCTTTGTATACTAAGACAACCTGCACATGCTCAGTGATGTTCATGCGATACAATGTTAATCTTAATTCAAATACAGCTTAGACCAACAATATTTACCTCAATGATCTCCCATCTAGCCTGAATGAATGAACACTTTCATTTTTGAACAATGTTTGGCATCAATTAAAAAAATGTTTTTTAAAGCTTCATCTGTGTGAGTACCCAGCATGCAGTGCGGCATGAATAAATTATATAATGTTACAGCAGTGTTTCCCCTACATGGATTTTCAGCGCCGCTCCAAAATCTTCACATGATCAGTAATATCGCGAGTTCGCGACATTCAGTAGGCCTACACACCTAAACACACTGAGACATGGCGACTTGCGGCGCCGTCAATGCGGTGGCTCTGAATCCACTTGTTGACAAGAAAGGAGGAAAGAGCTACATATGGAAATATTTTCGATTAGGCTTATGTCACGTTGCCATAAGGGGCCGCGCTACAAGCGCGCTCATAACTCATAAAATAAGCGTTGCATATCAACGACAGACGCCACTGGAGAGCAAGCGCTTGTGGAAAGGAGAAAGCAGTACGAACTGCGCTCTCTATGAGGAGGAAGTCTCAGCAAAGAGTTAATTGATTTCTAGCCTTTGCAGTAGCTTTACCACTAGATATATTTATGGAGATGAGAAATAAAAAGCCGCCAAGTACAGCTATAATCAGCTGTTCGGCCAAGCTTTCGATGTTGTGATCGGTTGTTTTTTGTCGCATGAGATGTTGAGATGTTTTCATCTCGCCACGGCATAGCCGTGTGTATCGGTGTAAAACTACCCCGATACAACCGCACCCGAGTCCACTTCAGGGGCCGTTCACAAATTGCGCGCAAATTCGTTATTTCAATAGGCGCATAACAGAAGCGACGCCGCTTGCCACGCGCCTATTGAAATAACGAATTTGCGCGCAATTTGTGAACGGCCCCTGAAGTGGACTCGGGTGCGGTTGTATCGGGGTAGTTTTACAAGTACATGAGCACATTATCGGGTATATCGAGTACTGGTATCAGTATCGGTGCATCCCTGTTTATGTCATTAATATCCCTCTTTATATATTAATAAAGTGAGAAATATATATATATATCAGAAAAGCAGTTCTAGGCTTATTCTTGGCTGGATAACTCTTAGCATGTTTTAAAAAACCCTTTTAAAATTAAATATGAACACAGTTTTGAATTAAATAAAAGTACAGTCAAGTCAAATAAAACGTTTTATCTCCTCTATAGTTTGGTAACACTACAATAAGATACCATTCATTAACATTACTTAATGCGTTATCTAACATCAAGAAATTGAGGGAACAATATATTTTTGCAACATGAATTATGTTTGTGAATGTTATTTAATACAAACACTTGTTTGTTAATGTTTGTTCACTTTATTCATTGTGCATTAAAACATGTTAACAGATAAAACTTTTGATTTTAAAAATGTTTTAGTAAATTTTAATAATAATTTTTCTGGGCTGTGCTGTTTCATTTCCCCCCCTATCAATTTCTACCATATAGCTGAAGAATAACACAAAAGAAAAACATGAATAATCCTGTCTAAAATTATAAAATGATGGTTTCTGTTTGTGACCAGTTCAAGGTACGTGCTGCAATAATCATGCCTTGAATCTGTTGATGGTGTGTCATATTTGTATGTCTCAAAATGTCCATTTCTATCCACAAAACTAGCCAGAAGTCATGGTTTAAGGGGTTATTTTAGGCAAGGCAAGGCACTGTACAGTATAAGAATATTGTTTACGGATTGCAGTTTTTAATTCATGCTGTCATTCCTTTCTCATCGTGTGATGTTCACAGATCATCTTTATTTTTTATACTATTGTATACTTATTTTATAATTTGTTTATTTTATACTGTTCTTTTTATAGTGCAAAGTTTAACTATTTCCTTCTGAGGTACTTTGGTTGAAATCTGAGAAGTCAAAAGGCTTTTATATCATGTTGCCTTGACTTTTCATCTTTGACGTTCGGTTATGTGGTTTTGGAGAACCTCTCAACGTGCACTGTGAACCAATTTAAAATGCAAGCTGACTGCCCTGTGGCAACCACTGTCTAAATAAATTCCAACAATATTCTGAAAGGATTTTATGGTTTAAACTAAATTCGGGCGTTGCAGTGAAACTCTTGCTCTGCCGGACACTGAAATTCAACAGTACCTCACAGTTCAGTAAAAACATCCATATGAAATGGAATGAGGTGCTTCAGAAGAGCAGGACTGCTTGTGAGATGGCTGGGGGTTATACAAACATCACAGAGAAGAGGATGAAAGAGAAAATGAAACTGTAAGCACTTTTCCTTAGATGTGGTGAGATAACATGTTGATGGCAATAGCACCCATTCGTCTTTTCGCATTTGTGTTTTGAGAATTTAGTTGTGTGATTTTGATTTATGATTCTGTGCCTGATGATTGTGCTTCAGAGCATGAGGCCTCATGCCAGTTTATCTGTTTGTGTTTGCCAAGCTGAAAACCTGACTCACTCTGGGCTGTCCGTAATTGAGTCAACACAAGTCCGTGATAACACTAGCCTCAGTCCTACCCTGATACATTAAATGTTTATGAGCTTTTAAAGTGTGTAAGGCGCTTAGGGCTGCCAAGATCCTCTTCTAGAACCATCACCATGGGCTCCCTCAAAGGCTTCCTACCCTCTGTTCCCTGTCCACAGTGGCCACACTGATACCACATTCACTTGCAATGTATTTCTACTATATTAAGCTGTGTTCCTCAAACACCATGTCCCATTAGTTACAAAAAGAAGAGAGGCTGGTAAATTGACTAGCTGTACCATTAAATTGAGGAGCAGCTTGATTCAGAAGTTGTCTTCTCAGACAAACTGTGCTGTTATATCCCAGCGGTATTGTGACTTCCCAGAGCACTTAACGTCATCATGCAAGCTTTATAGATCCCACAACTTAGGCATGAAGCTCGTGTACTCTGTGACTGCAGATTATTTGATTTTTTTCTCTCTTTTCAGTAAATTCCCTGACAAGAGCAATGCATGTTGCAGGAACAGACAACCAAATGTTACTTGTAAACAGCAACATTCTTTTTCAGATGGTTTTAAAGATAAAATAAAAAAAAATAAGAATGTAGTATTGAAATGTGAGTTATTTCAGACTCTTTGGGTGGAAACACTGGAATTCTGTGGAGTGGATGTAAAAATGTGTTAAATGTAATACTGCATTCATATTGTTAAACGATTAAATTTGCTAAAATATTTAATAAATTAACTTGTAAGGGCCAGGGGATATGTTGTAGAACTATATGTACAACTCCTAATTATGACATATGATATAAAATATAATGCTATGATTATGACATAAAATATAATGCTAAGAAAGGCCACATAATGATAGTTAGAAGCGATGAGGACAGGAAATCAGTTTTCACAACATTTTATTTGGCAGATAGTCCTCTTGCTGTGTGTGAGGAAATTAAATATTTAGGTCATGTCATATCCAATGACTGGACAGATGACAAAGACCTATATCGTCAGCGCTGTAAAATCTACTCTCAAGCTAACATGCTTATTAGGAGGTTTTCTTTGTGTTCTGACTTTGTGAAGTGCTCTCTGTTTAGAACCTACATCACACCGCTATACACTGCTCATTTGTGGTCTAACTATAAGAAAAAGAGTATGCAGAGACTCAAGGTTGCATACAATGATGCAATGAGGCTGCTGCTTCGTGTCCCTAGGTGGCATAGTGCCAGTCATTTGTTTGTGTCTACTAGAGTGCCATCTTGTGAGGCACTTTTAAGACAACTGATGTTTAGTTTTATGTGTCGCCTGGACATGTCAGTGAACCATATAATTGAAGCCCTAGTCAGTCCGCTGAAAAGCTGTTATAGATACACCTCTAGGTTAAGACGACACTGGTGCAAAAGCCTGTATATCCTATAGGCTAATATGGAAATTTGTATGTGTTTATGTATGTATGTATGTATGTGTTATATGGACCTGTGTCTGCAATAAAGCTTTAATAATGTTTTTATTAAAACTTTCTGCATGGCCTGTTTATTATTAAAATACTTTATTATAACTTGGCTAAATAAATCAATAATGACAGTAGACTGTGGGCGCTGCCATGACAACTCCTTATTTTCATTCTGCTTCGGATATCAACTTGTTTGATTAAGCTTTGTCAGATATTGCTTTTATACCATAGTTTACAAATTATTAATATTGAATCACCTACATTTTATACATCATATTGCAATACTTACTTGTCTATTTTTGTAGTCGAAAAAAGTTCCAAGTGAAGCCAACCACAGAAAAATAACTATTTCTTGTTTCCGAGCAACACACAGTAGGGGTGTTTCGTTCTTGAATGTATTGATTGAGTGAATCATTCAGTGACTCACTAATAAAGACTATCACATATTCATTCAGGAACATAACAGTTGATGGTCTTTATGTGTGAATCTCTAAATAATTCACACAATCGATCTGTTTAAAATCTGTGTTTTTAATACATCAATTGACTGAATAGGGTGTAGCATAAGGGGAAGCTTTTATATAATATTAGTGACTAATAAAATTGTATGTTTAGTCACTTAGTTTAATTTCTCCTAAATGCTGTATTTCGCCCTTCTGTATGTGTCCTTGACCTCAAACCCCGTCATCGCGAGACCTTTCTCGTGACCTCGAGGCACGTGGGACCACGTCACCAAACAGGAACTAGACGGTGGTGTTTTACCATATAAGGAACCGGCTTACTGGAGTTCGAGAGATTTTGGAATATCTCATTCATAAAAAACAAGGGACCGGTCGATCAGGGATTACCTGTTTTGGCTGTTTTGAGTGTATGTTGCCGTTCCATTGAGGAGTATCTTGAATTGGGATTACTTTCCTGGAGGACTTTAAAGGGGTGGTTGATTATGATTTCACTTTTTTAACTTTTAGTTGGTGTATAATGTTGCTGTTTGAGCATAAACGACGTCTGCAAAATTACAACGCTCAAAGTTCAAAGCAAAGGAAGATATTTTCTTTTAAAGAGGTCGCTTTTTGAGGACTACAACAAACGGTTGGTAGGGACTACACGAGCTTCCTCCCGGGTTAGTGACATCACAAACCCTAAAATTTTCACCCTCGAAAAGTGACAATTTTAACATGCTATATCAAAATATCTGTGGGGTATCACATACACACTCTGGGTACATCAGAGACTTAATTTACATCTTGTGAAAAGGGCATTATACCACCTTTAACAGTCAGAAACTGTCATGAGATTGCTCACCTATTCTCCATACCACCGGTCTGGACTTTGCACCCAGCACGCCGCACACTGGACTTAAGGAGTTATAACACACACATTATGCACACACAATATTCAAACGCTGTGAAATTGTTAATTGTATACATGTTATTATTTTTCTTTGTTTTATATAATACACTTGGGTTTTCTGCTGAACTATTTGTGTTGACATTTTGTTATTTATCCTCCTGTTATCCATACTGTTACTTTCTGAAACGGGACAATTGTTCCCTTCAAATAGCGTAAACTCCAATTTAGATAAAATATTCTAGTGGAGTGTTACAAGGGTAACAGAGTAACTTCCAGAATCACTAAAACATCCTCACTAATATTGCATAGTTTCTTGACTTTGTGCGTGTGTGTATTTAATTTCGGGACAAAAAAGCTATTATACAGAACTGCACCTGTGCCCTTTAACAATATCTTTAAAATCATTTTAAGGCATATTTTGTGCTCTCTATTTCATGTGTCTTGTCAACAATGTTAAATGTTTGTCTTTTAAAGACCTGTGCTCAATATGCTGCAGAAGTTAAACATTTGTAACTTAGACTTTTATGCAAATTTCAACCAAAAAAAAGTTTAAGCTGGAATGAATTCTTTCATTCACTTTAATACTGTAATTGAGCACTGAACATAAACTATATTTTCAGTGTTTTTTTAAGCAGAAGTTGAACTTTATAAAGGTGTCAAAAGGCTTTCCTCAATTCAGTGAGGAGATATTCTGTGCAGTTTCCAGTGTTTTTCTGTGTTTATGCCCTCTACCTAACCTGACTACGTCAGACTTCGTACTTCCGCTCAATTTCAGTTCGCTTCTGTACTCACTCTGAGACAGCGACCTATCTTTCAGTTTGCCTCCGGCCTGAAAACAGCCGGCCAATCAACGAACAGAGGGCGGGCTGAGAGCCGTGACGTAGACGCTAAGAGCCGAGTTTAAGATTGTATTTTAGGTTAGGGAAATCGAAAACGACACGGGATGCAATTCGCTCTGTTGTGGAGAATATTCCCGGCATTTGCAAACTGAAGCCCGAACAAGAAGAGTGTTTGTTAAACATTTTGAATGGAGGTGATGTTGTGGCCCTACTCCCGACAGGTTTTGGAAAAAGTTTAATTTATCAACTATTACCGATCGTCAGGCCGGCAAGGCGATAGTTGTGATTGTGTCTGCCTTGGTTGCACTCATGGAGGATCAGGTTAAGGAGGCAGCAAAACTCGGTCAGCCATGTTCGCATCATACATGTGTTTACAGTGGAAGTTCGATGCGGCTGACCTGGCGAATAACACACGTCATAACCAAACGTTATGTGATTGGCTTACGGGTAACCAATGATTTTATACTTCAGACAAGTGCCCCCCCCCCCCCCCCCCCCCCCCCGCCCCCCCCCCCCGCCCCGCGAGAAAGAAAACACTTTTCAATTATGCCATTCCAGACTTTCCAGCAAAGCAAAGTAGCAGAGTTTGGTATTACCAGGCTACCCTTCCACCATCTGTTTGATGTTGCTATCCTACAGAGGGTCTCTGCTCCTGGATTCCAAAACGTTAGGTCATCTTTTAGAAAAGTAAACAGCATGTCTACAAAGACTGGACAGATGGCTGTATGTCAAACATTCTGTAACCATTTTTTTTTTTAATTGGCTATTCTGAGCTGTAAATCCCAGATGAACAAAAGCTTGTAAGAGTATCAACAGTCTACATTTAAAGAAAGTAGCTTATGCGTATTAATGTGCTGAAAATGAGGACGCTTGCTGAAAGTTGCATCACATTGTGTAGCTGGACACATTTAAACTCTCTCAGGAGAATTAATACAGAGTATTCACTGAATGTAGGTAAATTAATATGAGAATTATATCTGTATTTTCTTGGGATGGCATGTAAGCTTTAATAGCCATAAGTTGGAAGCAAAATGGAAACTATTAATATTCTCTTGATATCCTGTTTACTTTAAATAATAAACGCAGCACACAAGAGGCTTACAAATGTAATTTTTTTTTAAAAGAAATTAGATTTTTCATAAAAATGTGAGATTTATTTTAAGATATTAATTAAATATATGACCCAATGCATTAGCACATTTAGTGAATATAATATTATTGAAAACAAAATGTTATATATATATATATATATATATATATATATATATATATATATAACATTTTGTTTTCAATAATATTATATTCACTAAATATATATTTAGACACTATATGAGACACTATTTTTATACTTTGATATTTTTGTAATACTGTTATGCAAAATTGCAAAGCTTCTTACATTATCAAACACAGCAGAACAATTTGCATTCTAATTTCAAGCACATTTACAGGCCCTTTTCCCAAAAAGCATTCTGAGAAAAGTGCTCTTAACTGCCATACAACTGTCAAAAAAGCATGTGGAACTGTCTTAAACAAATCATCTGAGGTTTGAATCAGTTTCCTCAGCACAGATCACCTCCAGACCTGCATGCATTTGACCTTCCACCATTGAGATCGTTGAAGGTAATGAGCTCTGACTCTGTTTGTGACTCACAAATGTAGAAGATTAGGGTGTAGGCCACTGTGTTCATGTCGATGCCTTTGTCCTTCTCTTCCCCTCTGCGTGTGTCTGTTCTCTGGAGCTTAATGACCAGCCATTCAGCACACAGGTAGATTTGAGAGTTGAGGAGGTTAGACAGAGGAGAGTGGTTAGAGAGGTAGGCCAGAGGGCATACAGACTCTCCAGTGGATATCTATTAATAATCAGTTAACTTTTCTATTTTGAGTTATTCTCCCTTTTAACTGTAGGGTGTAGGAGAAGGTAGGAGTGGACAGGGCCTCCAATGCCTTTCTTTTCCAATCACTGAGTTTCATTTTTCCTACTGGTTTTTATTGAAAATGTGACATTGAATATTCTGAATAGATGATTGAACCTTGCAGGCCCCCTATCTGGGACAACTCTTACCTATTATACAGTATACAGGTCCTTCTAAAAAAATTAGCATATTGTGATAAAAAGTTCATTATTTTCCATAATGTAATGATAAAAATTAAACTTTCATATATTTTAGATTCATTGCACACCAACTGAAATATTTCAGGTCTTTTATCGTTTTAATACTGATGATTTTGGCATACAGCTCATGAAAACCCCAAATTCCTGTGTCAAAAAATTAGCATATTTCATCCGACCAATAAAAGAAGTGTTTTTAATACAAAAAAAAAAGTCAACCTTCAAATAATTATGTTCAGTTATGCACTCAATAGTCAATACTTGGTCGGGAATCCTTTTGCAGAAATGACTGCTTCAATGCGGGGTGGCATGGAGGCAATCAGCCTGTGGCACTGCTGAGGTGTTATGGAGGCCCAGGATGCTTCGATAGCGGCCTTAAGCTCATCCAGGGTGTTGGGTCTTGCGTCTCTCAACTTTCTCTTCACAATATCCCACAGATTCTCTATGGGGTTCAGGTCAGGAGAGCTGGCAGGCCAATTGAGCACAGTAATACCATGGTCAGTAAACCATTTACCAGTGGTTTTGGCACTGTGAGCAGGTGCCAGGTCGTGCTGAAAAATGAAATCTTCATCTCCATAAAGCCTTTCAGCAGATGGAAGCATGAAGTGCTCCAAAATCTCCTGATAGCTAGCTGCATTGACCCTGCCCTTGATAAAACACAGTGCACCAACACCAGCAGCTGACATGGCACCCCAGACCATCACTGACTGTGGGTACTTGACACTGGACTTCAGGCATTTTGGCATTTCCTTCTCCCCAGTCTTCCTCCAGACTCTGGCACCTTGATATCCGAATGACATGCAAAACTGAGCAACAGTCCAGTGCTGCTCCAGTCGGCAGTCTTACCCATGATTGCGGTTTTGAGTAATGAAACAGGCTGGGAGTTTTTAAAAGCCTCAGGAATCTTTTGCAGGTGTTTAGAGTTAATTAGTTGATTCAGATGATTAGGTTAATAGCTCGTTTAGAGACCCTTTTCATGATATGCTAATTTTTTGAGACAGGAATTTTGGGTTTTCATGAGCTGTATGCCAAAATCATCAGTATTAAAACAATAAAAGACCTGAAATATTTCAGTTGGTGTGCAATGAATCTAAAATATATGAAAGTTTAATTTTTATCATTACATTATGGAAAATAATGAACTTTATCACAATATGCTAATTTTTTGAGAAGGACCTGTATATGTGTGTGTGTATATATATATATATATATATATATATATATATATATACACATATATACATATATACATACAGTCTCATGTTATAGCCTTGTTCTATTGTTCTAAATTCTTGTTCACAAGGTAATAGTTTTAAATTAAAACATGACCCCATTAGCCTGGTTAAAACCAGACCATTCTCAGTTGTAACTGAGTTATGGTCTGGCAAAGCGTTATAGACAAATCATTTCCAGAGGGGCGTCACCAACGCACGTCGCGGATAGACCTAAAACCAATCAGAGCGATGAAGGAGATGACGTATGCAGAGCGGCGGAGAAACATCTCCGAGTGTTGTTCTTTGCTCGGTTTTTAACAAAAAGGAAACGTTCAAATCGCTTAAAACAGACGCGATAGCTGATTCGAACGAGTGCTGTTCGACGGCGGCATCCATCTTTGTAATGCAAGTTAGGCTACAAAATCTGCTTCAAAATCCCAGCGCTGTCGTCATCGTGTAAAGCCCGCCCCAACGTTTCTGATTGGTGCCTCGATTTCGACGGATTGGAAATGGGCTTGAATGAGTTCTTTGCCAGACTAACTTTCAGAGCAAATCTAAATTTGAAAAAAGTCTCTTATGCTTACCAAGGCTGCATTTATTTGATCAAAAATACAGTAAAGACAGTAATATTGTGAATTATTATTACAATTTAAAATAACTTTCCATTTTAATATATTTTAAAATGTAATTTATTCATGTGATGGCAAAGCTGAAATTTCAACATCATTACTCCAGTCTTCTAGCCTGGGAAAACCCAGACAACTTCCGGCAAATTTAGATTTGTCTGGCAAAGAGCTCATTCAAGCCCATTTCCAATCCGTCGAAATCGCGGCACCAATCAGAAACGTTGGGGCGGGCTTTACACGATGACGACAGCGCTGGGATTTTGAAGCAGATTTTGTAGCCTACACAACGTTTAAATTAGAATGTAACAGTCCAAAATTACTTTATCCAACCTGTGTTTCCAAAAGAGAAGGAAATGATTGGCAGTTTGTTTGTCATTTTATTTCTATATATGCATGTTCAGTTTTTGTTTGTTCCAGTAAACACATTTTGGCTCCATTTAGCCAGTTTACAGAAAAATATATATCTTACTTCACCAGAATTACAGACTGATCTCATGAAATGGCGTATGTATGACACGCCAATTCGTATTTCCATTTTTGGCGTGCTATCAACACGCATAATCGCTTTTCAGCGTGTTTATCAACGCCTTTGACTTAACGTTATATTACTGTATTATGTATATATAAATATATGACCTACCCCAACCCCGTCCCTAAACCTACCCGTCACTAGGGTTAATACCATTTATGAGTCTTCTCCTACCATCCTAGGAAAAGAAATATCGCTCCACAGATGTAGATATAGATTTTGCTTCGTTTCGCTCGGACATTTAACGGCGTACACATACACGCGGAATCACTCGGACATTTAATGGCGTAGACATACACGCAAAAGATTTCGGCGTGGACATACACGCGGATAGCTCAAAATGCGTATAGATAACACGCCACTTGACTTGAAAGTGGCGTGTATGTTTACGCAAAGTCATGATGTCATGTTGAGAATTATGTTGTAATGCTAATTTTGCTCTTGATCTGTACAGTCATCACTGCAACCAAACACTCTTCTGCTTGTGTTTACTCAAAGGATGCTGCTGGTTAATGGATTTATTCCTATGAGCCTGTGAGTTTATGGCTTGAAGTGGATTAAATTTTGCCCCTTCATTAGACTCATAAAATACTTCGGCAAGGAGCTTAACTCTCAAATCTGAGAACTGCCATCCATTTGCTTTCAACACAGACATATCGGCTGAAAGCATATGGACATTTATGTGTAAATATTTGTTCTCTTCACTCCCACATAAACAGTGTTTAGCTTTATTAGCAGACGAGAAAGGTGGATTTATAAGATATTGGCCTGGTACTTGAAGAGAACAGAACTTTTTGTTCTTTGGTTTAAGAGATTGTGCCCTCTCTTTATCATACTCTTCTACTGAATCCATTGATGGCAGAATTTACATTTATTCATTCAAAATGGTCCTCCAGATCCTTAAAGGGATAGTTCACCCAAAAATGGTCATTACTTATTCACCCTCAAGTTGTTCCAAACCTGTATGAGTTTCTTTCTTCTGTTGAACACAAAAGGAAGTTATTTTGATGAATGTTGGTAACCAGACAGCTGACGGCCCCCATTGACTTCCATAGTAGGAAAAAAATACTATGGAAGTCAATGGTTGCCAGTCAACTGTCTGGTTACCAACATACTTCAAAATTTCTTTTTTTGTGTTCAACAGGAGAAACTCCTACAAGTTTGGAACAACATGAGGGTGAGTAAATGGTGACATTTTATTTTTATTTTTGGGTGAACTATACTTTTAAGATTCTACTTTATTCAGTTGCACATTGTTCAGGACAGTGTTAAGACCTGGTGACCAACAGTATTTGTAGTATGCAATGAGTGATTTATTTTTTTTATTTGTGTATTTATTTTACTTTAAGTTAATACTGTATGTAAGCAAAAAAAATGTCAATGTGACAGTTGAGTGCCACTCATAACACTGCACACATGCCATGATATTAAAGTAGCTTTTTGGGAGCATGACTCCATCCTAAGACTCAATGGACTTTTTTTCCCTAGAAGATATACAATTATAAAAACACAGGATTTTGAATCATCCTGTGTGTTAACTGCTATGACACAATGAAATAACAATAACAAGATGTGCTTACAAACTAATAATAACGCTTTAGTCACCTGCCCCTGACCTGCTAGATTTACATGAGGGAGTTAGTCACAAAGAGCTCAGTGATTTGAACCTGCAGGTCATAATAATAATTACAAAATTATACTTTGTTTGCTTCTTCTTTTTTCATATAG
The DNA here is from genome assembly GCF_029890125.1 of Rhinichthys klamathensis goyatoka. Taxonomy (NCBI): domain Eukaryota; kingdom Metazoa; phylum Chordata; class Actinopteri; order Cypriniformes; family Leuciscidae; genus Rhinichthys; species Rhinichthys klamathensis. Next base: position 571,593 of record NW_026606671.1, on the reverse strand, counting down.
CAGCAATACTGCTTTCATGCACTTACTTATTTTCAAACACAGGACTTTCTTTTTAGACACTAAGAGGTTTTCTACAGTTAAAGTGAGTTCTTTATTAATTCATAGATAGTTTTTTTTTTTTTTTTTACCATTAGCCTATTGCAAAATGATGGGCTATCTTGGCCTGTAAGAGCAAACATGTGCATCTGATCTGCAATGTCATGGTGCAAAACTAAACTGGAAATAAAAATTGGCAACCTCTGTGTTAACTTTTATTAAAGTCAAAAATATTTAGTATCACTGAATCAACCAAAACACATTAATTTATACCATCAAACTAATTTTAAAAACTTGTTATGGTAAAAATCTTGGGAGAACAGTATAGATGTGACCAAAAGTGTTTTTATTTTATAATCTAAATAAAGGTGTGCATTGATTGTTGTCCTGGGTTCTGCCACTGTACATCTGCACCCTAAACATCCAGCACTGGCTGATCTCTCTGTTTTAAAACTCTCCAATCGCATCTCTCTCACCTGTGTGGGTTAGTGATGGGCGATACTGCAAATTTCTGTATCGATCCGATACCAAGTAAATACAGGGGCAGTATCGCCGATATCGATACCGATACCGATACTTTTTCATTTTAAAAGCATGCATTTGAACTTGTATGCACTTTCCTGTGCTAGAGCAGTGTGTCATGATTTATGAGGTGAATGCATCATTAATATGCTAAATCTGAACACGTTTGCATAACTACTAGTCCTATTTTGTGATTTGTGCTCTCAACTCCCCTTTAATTAGTCAGTGACTTTTACAAAACTACCCTAATTATAGTACTAGCCTACTAGTACTAGCCTACTGTTCAAAAGTTTGGGGTCTGTAAGATTTTTATTTCTCTTAGTAAAAACTGTAATATTACAATTTAACAATTTAACATAGGCTATCTGTTTTCTATGCCATAGTAAACTGTAATTTATTCATGTGATCAAGGCTGAATTTTGGGCATCATTACTCCAGTCATGATGATAATTCATTTTAATATGCTGATTTGCTGCTCAGGAAACATTTCTTATTATTATCAATGTTGAAAACCGTTTCATATTTTGTCGGAAACTATGAAACATTTTATGCAGAATTATTTGATGAACAAAGTTGAAAGAACAGCATTTATATGAAGTAGATTTTTTTTAACAGTGTAAAACCCTTGACTGTCACTTTTGATCAATTTAATGCATCGATCCTTGTTGAATAAAAATATTAATTTCATAAAAAAGATCTTACTGACGTCAACATTTTAAATCGTTATGTACAGTTTTGGTTTGTTTATTGCGAAATAACTCCCGATTGTTTCTCTGTCATCTAAGCAAGGCTTCGTTTCCCAAACGCACTGGGCCTCTGAGCTCAGCGAAGCACCAGCAGCGAACGCTCTTTGTGATTGATTGGTTTCGTCTTGTAGCCTATACAGATGACTAGAAGAAAAGGTTCTATCCTACACAATTACCCGCTAACATTCGCTTATTTTTCGCATTGAATTGCGTGCAAAATTAATAAAAAATTACTGGGAAAAAAAATACACATTTGGATCGATATTTTTATGTGAGGATCGATCCTTTTCGATACCACGTCAGTATCGAAGTATCGATACTTTAGGATCGATCCGCCCATCACTAGTGTGGGTGCTCATTAAAACACGCACACGCAAACAGAGAGACAGAGAGAGGGAGAGGAAACAGATGGTGTAGGACGTAGCCCACTGTTTCTGTTTTCTACACACAGACACACATTCTCCTCCAAACGTCCCTTCCTTCAATCATCACTGCACCTGACTTTCACTTTATCCAGAAGTGTGTCTAATGCTAACTGTACTGTATATCATCACTGTATCTTCAGTTTGAACTGAACTTTGAAATCTTCCTATATCAGCTAAGATGTAAATATATATTTCTGTAGTTGAGTACCTCACGGCATGTACAAATAATTATTAGCAAGATTGTAGGTTTGCTTTTAACATCGTTAGAGACATTTAAAATCTGTTAAACACAGATGCATCATGTTTCCTCCTACAGTGAAATTGCAGGTTACAGCAGATCAGTTGTTCTTGAAAGAGATTTAGACTTAGATTATTTTATAAGCACAAGGTATTTTTCAAGCCTTCAGTCACATGAATGTGTTGTTCAAGATAGACTGACTTACTGTATGATTTATTTCATTGATTCATTAAAAAAAAAATCAACTCAAAAGCACTATTTCTTTGCAAATCAGACATCACAAGTTGAATGACATTAAATTGTAAGTTCATTGTTGCTTACAATGGGTGAGGACAATCAGAGACGATTTATATAGAGATATGCCACTTCCTCAATCCTCAATACAACTATATAGGGAAAACCCATAACGCCAAAGATGGCGGTTGTATGCACATGCCCCACCCCTCCCGCTGGAAAGCCAATCGTCTGCTTTTAACAGTCAAGCCGGGAAACATGTAAGCCTATCGTCTGGTTCCACTGACGCATGCGCACAGTTGAGATTTGCGACAGCGGAGACCAGAACCCTTGTGCATGCATAGTAAACGTATAACCTGTGGGGGAAAAGGCCTTTTAAACCTTATTTTGGGGCAAAGTCATCAAACTTTTTCAGCGATTTTTATCATATTTTACTGCTGTTTCTATACAAGCAGTTTTTATGTCCTGGTGACCAGTCAAGGTGCAGTTCTGACTCTCTGCCCATTCATTTAGATAGGAGTCTGGTCTTGTTAGTCCGAAATAGCTGCCCGGAGGCGTTGCCAAGATGGCGGCCGAGTGGCATGACTTGCCTAAAAGGACTTTGGGACAATGCAATAGTCTGTTGCCTGCTGCATTATCATATCATATATATATACACTCACCGGCCACTTTATTAGATACACCTGTCCAACTGCTCGTTAACACTTAATTTCTAAGCAGCCAATCACATGGCGGCAACTCAGTGCATTTAGGCATGTTGACATGGTCAAGACAATCTCCTGCAGTTCAAACCGAGCATCAGTATGGGGAAGAAAGTTGATTTGAGTGACTTTGAACGTGGCATGATTGTTGGTGCCAGAAGGGCTGGTCTGAGTATTTCAGAAACTGCTAATCTACTGGGATTTTCACGCACAACCATCTCTAGGGTTTACAGAGAATGGTCCGAAAAAGAAAAAACATCCAGTGAGCGGCAGTTCTGTGGGCGGAAATGCCTTGTTGATGCCAGAGGTCAGAGGAGAATGGCCAGACTGGTTCGAGCTGATGCAGCAAAGCATTTGTGAAGCCACAACACGCACAACCTTGGACGGATGGGCTACAACAGCAGAAGACTCCACCGGGTACCACTCATCTCCACTACAAATAGGAAAAAGAGGCTACAATTTGCAAGAGCTCACCAAAATTGAACAGTTGAAGACTGGAAAAATGTTGCCTGGTCTGATGAGTCTCGATTTCTGTTGAGACATTCAGATGTTAGAGTCAGAATTTGGCGTAAACAGAATGAGAACATGGAATCATCATGCCTTGTTACCACTGTGCAGGCTGGTGGTGGTGGTGTAATGGTGTGGGGGATGTTTTCCTGGCACACTTTAGGCCCCTTAGTGCCAATTGGGCATCGTTTAAATGCCACGGCCTACCTGAGCATTGTTTCTGACCATGTCCATCCCTTTATGGCCACCATGTACCCATCCTCTGATGGCTACTTCCACCATGTCACAAAGCTCTAATCATTTCAAATTGGTTTCTTGAACATGACAATGAGTTCACTGTACTAAAATGGCCTCCACAGTCACCAGATCTCAACCCAATAGAGCATCTTTGGGATGTGGTGCAACGGGAGATTCGCATCATGGATGTGCAGCCGAAAAATCTGCGGCAACTGTGTGATGCCATCATGTCAATATGGACCAAACTCCCTGAGGAATGCTTCCAGCACCTTGTTGAATCTATGCCACGAAGAATTGAGGCAGTTCTGAAGGCAAAAGGGGTCCAACCCGTTACTAGCATGGGGTACCTAATAAAGTGGCCGGTGAGTGTATATATATATATATATATATACTGATTTTCATTTACTTTTGATACTTTTTATGTCTTAAATAGATATTTTTCACACTGGTAAGGCAGCACACTTGAAAACAGTAAATAAAAAACTCAACAGTGTAAAAAGTTTTGGTTGTAAAAAAGTTCACCTTTAGAATCACCTTAAAGGCCCCCTGAAATCAAAATTTAAGTTTTTTAAGCTCTGAAGATGGATATGTTAGCCTTAATGTTATAAATAAGCTGGTGTGTTCCAAAACAATGACAAATTTCACATTTAGGAGATATAAGCATTCAAAACTTAATCTGTCACTTCCGCTAAAATGGATCACAGGTTTTTATGACATAATAATAATAATAAAAATTACCAGAATATGTAAAATTAATCAAGAGAATAAAATAAAACATAAAACATAGCACAAATACAAGTAAACAGGACAATGGATGTTTCACAGTAAATAAGATAATTTGAACAGGTAAGTCTTGAGTATGGATTTGAATTCTGTGAGCGAGTTTATGTTCCTAATGTGAGATGGAAGAGAGTTCCACAGTTTGGGTGCAGAGCAGCAGAAGGCTCTGCTCCCCATAGTACAGGTCCTTCTCAAAAAATTAGCATATTGTGATAAAGTTCATTATTTTCCATAATGTAATGATAAAAATTAAACTTTCATATATTTTAGATTCATTGCACACCAACTGAAATATTTCAGGTCTTTTATTGTTTTAATACTGGTGATTTTGGCATACAGCTCATGAAACCCCAAAATTCCTGTCTCAAAAAATTAGCATATCATGAAAAGGGTCTCTAAACGAGCTATTAACCTAATCATCTGAATCAACTAATTAACTCTAAACACCTGCAAAAGATTCCTGAGGCTTTTAAAAACTCCCAGCCTGTTTCATTACTCAAAACCGCAATCATGGGTAAGACTGCCGACCTGACTGCTGTCCAGAAGGCCATCATTGACACTAGGGGTGTGACGGTTATTATATAACCGTGAGACCGACGGTTATAGTTGAACACCGTCATTAGAACTCTATAACCGCCAAAACCGTGCTATTAAAATATTTTTTACAAACATTTTTTATCATAGAGAATGTTTAAATAGTAATATCAGCTTACGAGGGAAACGGAGGCTGCTACTGCTGAAGATGATTCGGGAGAGGTCTGTGCACCTTTACCGATCAGAGCGCGCGCTGACACGGAGTAAAGCCTTGTTTATACTCGACGCGTCCGCACGAGCGCGAAGGTGCGCGCGGCAAAAATGACGCGTTCGGTGCGCAAGACCGGCAAGACCCCATTTGGCTTGGCTGTGTGCACGGACTTTTTTGGCAACAGCGCACGCGGCGCCGCGTCCGAGGATGACCGACTTCAAGCCGAATCTGCCCGAGCATGCACGTCTCACCGCACCGGCACGCAGTTTGCGCGTCTAAATTGCAAAGTTCATTCCAAGGTTTTTTCGTTAAGGTTTTGTTTACTGTGTGTGATTTATTTAAAACAAAGCACGTTCATTGCAACGTTTGTTTGTTTTGTTTGTTAAGGATTTGTTTACTGTGTGATACATTTAATGGAAAGCACATTCACTTCTAGTTGTCTTGCTGTTCATTTTTAAATAAACGGCAGTAGCTAATCAGTGTCTGCTTGTTTATTCAAACTAAGTTGTCCTATAACAGACGAACAGTTATTCAACCCCCCCCCCCCCCCCCCGACGGTTATGTTACGAACCGTCACATTTGACTCACGTCATAACCGTCATCACCAATTCTGAAACCGGCACACCCCTAATTGACACCCTCAAGCAAGAGGGTAAGACAGAAAGAAATTTCTGAACAAATAGGCTGTTCCCAGAGTGCTGTATCAAGGCACCTCTGTGGGAAGTCTGTGGGAAGGAAAAAGTGTGGCAAAAAAAGCTGCACAACGAGAAGAGGTGACCGGACCCTGAGGAAGATTGTGGAGAAGGACCGATTCCAGACCTTGGGGGACCTGCGGAAGCAGTGGACTGAGTCTGGAGTAGAAACATCCAGAGCCACCGTGCACAGGCGTGTGCAGGAAATGGGCTACAGGTGCCGCATTCCCCAGGTCAAGTCACTTTTGAACCAGAAACAGCGGCAGAAGCGCCTGACCTGGGCTACAGAGAAGCAGCACTGGACTGTTGCTCAGTTTTGCATGTCATTCGGAAATCAAGGTGCCAGAGTCTGGAGGAAGACTGGGGAGAAGGAAATGCCCAAATGCCTGAAGTCCAGTGTCAAGTACCCACAGTCAGTGATGGTCTGGGGTGCCATGTCAGCTGCTGGTGTTGGTGCACTGTGTTTTATCAAGGGCAGGGTCAATGCAGCTAGCTATCAGGAGATTTTGGAGCACTTCATGCTTCCATCTGCTGAAAAGCTTTATGGAGATGAAGATTTCATTTTTCAGCACGACCTGGCACCTGCTCACAGTGCCAAAACCACTGGTAAATGGTTTACTGATCATGGTATTACTGTGCTCAATTGGCCTGCCAGCTCTCCTAACCTGAACCCCATATAGAATTTGTGGGATATTGTGAAGAGAAAGTTGAGAGACGCAAGACCCAACACCCTGGATGAGCTTAAGGCCGCTATCGAAGCATCCTGGGCCTCCACAACACCTCAGCAGTGCCACAGGCTGATTGCCTCCATGCCAAGCCGCATTGAAGCAGTCATTTCTGCAAAAGGATTCCCGACCAAGTATTGACTATTGAGTGCATAACTGAACATAATTATTTGAAGGTTGACTTTTTGTTGTTGTATTAAAAACACTTATTTTATTGGTCGGATGAAATATGCTAATTTTTTGAGACAGGAATTTTGGGTTTTCATGAGCTGTATGCCAAAATCATCAGTATTAAAACAATAAAAGACCTGAAATATTTCAGTTGGTGTGCAATGAATCTAAAATATATGAAAGTTTAATTTGTATCATTACATTATGGAAAATAATGAACTTTATCACAATATGCACATTTTTTGAGAAGGAGGCGGACAGAAGGAACAGAGAGATGAGTGGAAGAAGAGGATCGGAGAGTACGGGACAGGGTAACAACATGGAGGAGGTCAGAGATGTAAGGAGGAGCAAGATTATGGATGGCCTTGTAAGTAAGCACGAGAATTTTGAACTCAATTCTACGTTGAACCGGTAGCCAATGTAATTGTTGAAGAATAGGAGTAATATGGTGAGAAAAGGGAGGTTTGATTATAACACGTGCTGCCGAATTCTGGACCAACTGGAGCTTATGTAGGGTTTTATGAGGGAGACCAAAAAGAAGAGAATTACAGTAGATACGCGAAGTAACCAGGCTGTGAACAAGGATGGAAGCAGAGTCAATGGTAAGGGAGGGGCGGAGACGGTTGATATATTACGGAGATGGAAATAAGCTGACCGTGTGATGCTATTTATGTGAGATTGAAAAGATAGAGTACTGTCGAGGATGACACCCAGACTCTTGACCTGAGGGGAAGGGAAAACTGCGGTATCATCAATAAGGAGAGAAAAACTGTCAAATTTAGAGAGTGTATTTTTAGTGCCAATGACAAGAAGTTCTGTTTTATCGGTGTTCAATTTTAAGAAATTAGAACTTAACCAGGATTTTATTTCTTGTATGCAGGAGATGAGGGAAGAGGGAGGAAATATGGAATTTGGTTTACTGGAACGGTAGAGCTGTTGTCATCCGCGAAACAGTGAAATTGAATATTAAATCTACGGAAAATATTGCCAAGTGGTAGAATGTATGTGATGAAGAGGAGGGGCCCCAGGACAGAGCCCTGTGGCACGCCTGAGGTAACTGGAGACGGCTGGGAACTAAAGGATTTGATAGTGATGAACTGAGTGCGGCCAGATAGGTAAGACTGAAACCAATGTAAAGGAGTGTTAACAATGCCAATGGAGGATAACCTATGGAGGAGGATGGAATGATAAATTGTGTCAAAGGCTGCACTCAGATCAAGGAGAACCAGGATGAATAACAGACCAGAATCAGCTGCAATGAGAAGATCATTAGTTATTTTGAGGAGTGCAGTTTCTGTGGTATGTAGTGGACGAAATCCAGACTGAAAAGGTTCATAGAGCGAGTTGTGGGTGAGGTAAGTGGAGTTGAGCAGCAACTATTTTTTCTAAAGTTTTAGAAATGAAGGGTAAATTAGAAATTGGACGAAAATTATTGAAAATATTTGGATCTGAACCAGGCTTTTTAAGTATCGGAGTGACAGCAGCAGTTTTGAAGAGTGAAGGAACAATACCAGTGGTAAGAGATGCATGTATAATGCTGGAAATAAGGGGGAGCAGGGAGGGGAGGCAAGATTTAACCAAATTAGTGGGAAGGGGATCTAACAGACAGGTAGAAGGCTTTGACTTACGAATTGTTTCAGCGATCTCAGAAAGACTGGGAAGTTGAAAAATGGATAATAATTGTAATGGTTGGGGAGGATCATATGAGGAAAACGGAAGGATGTTAGGATCAATGTGACAATGGATGTTACGAGTCTTATCATTAAAAAATATCAAGAGGTCATTACAAGTGGCAGTAGAATACCTGTGCGAAGGAAAAGAATCAGGTGGCTGGTGAATCTTATTAAGTATGGAATACAGTGACTTAGTGTTGCCTCTATTGGAGTTAATTAGACCAGAGTAATAATGTGATTTAGTTTGTGCAATTGAGTCCTTGTAATAAGATATATGAGCTTTATGCATTTCTTTATGGATAGTGAGACCAGTTTTCCTGTAAAGGCGCTCGAGCAGTCTAGATTTAGTTTTCAGAGTCCGGAGTTGAGGAGTGAACCAGGGAGCAGACTGAGTGAAAGAAACCGAACGAGTTTTAACTGGAGCCAGAGAGTTTAAAATAAAAGCTAATTGATCATTATAGTGAGTAACCAGGTCATCCGGTAAGGAGTTATTGACCAGCAGGGGAATTATTATCAATGCAGGAGGAGAGAGTATCAGGATTAATGTCCTTGATATTCCTAAAGGAGATAGACCGGGTTGGTTTGGTAGAGAAGAGCTGAAGTGTAACACTAAAAGAAATAAAGAAATGATCGGTGATAAGGAGATTGTCAACTGCACAGTTAAGAGGAGTAAGTCCAGAGCAGCACAGTAAATCCAGACAGTGACCTTTGGAATGAGTTGCACAGTTAATGTATTGACTAAATCCAAAGCTGTCCAGACAAGATGGGAAGTCTTTGGTGAGAAGATTGCTATTGTCCAAATGAATGTTAAAGTCCCCAAGCACTATTACATTAGATGAAAGTGTAGATAAGTAAGTGAGCAAAGTCGAAAACTCAAGCAAAAAGTCCTTGTGTGGCTTAGGGGGACGGTAGACTGATGTGATGATCGTTGGGGTTGGTCCTTGTAATTTAAAAACCAAAGACTCAAATGTATTAAAATCAGGAACAGACACCGGCAAGACTTTCCATTTCTCGCGATGGATTATCGTGAGACCTCTTGCGCGAGAACCGCGTGGTTTGCAAAGGTAAACAAACCCCGGAGGAGTAGGGTCATTAATTTGGGAAAAGTCATTTGGCTGTTGCCAGGTTTCAGATAAACACATAAAATCAAGGTCACGATCATTGATGAGATCGTGAATGAAATGACCCTTTCCAGTGAGAGAGCGGATATTAAGGAAGCCAAAGTTGACGGTAGTGTTGCCACATCCATACGTGGTATTAGCTGACCTGGCTAGGCTGGCCAGCGAAGAATGATCAGCTGCCCGGCTGGAATTCCTGTGAGGACGACGACGAGAAGTGGACCAGAAGGATTTAATTGCAGTGGAGTTTCCATAGTGATAGTTCCTACGTGACCCGCGGTGGATGTATCTCCGGCGGAAAGGATGAACGCTGTCCATATCGGGATGTAGTGGAGCCGATCGAGATCCAGGTAGATGGCGAATCCAGAGGAGCTCGTCGACTGAATACTGGTACAGACCAGCAACAGGTTGGTGGAGGATTATTGATAGAATCCAGATGAGTGCAAACCAAACGTAGTTTGGTTGGTCCACATGGTAAGCAGTTTCAGGAACAGAGCAGAGTAGAAGCCGGAGGTAGATACGTGTTCTCTCACTAAGCATTAATGGTTGGATGAGTGAAAATCCATAATCCAGTAATACAAGTACAAAATCAAAGCTTAAAATATTAAAAATTCACCGGTGAGTAGCGGCAACTAAACGCGCCAGCGTGCACTCAAACCGGAACGTCAAACCCCAGAGCATATGGCCATGACATCACCGCGTACTTCAGCTTCTCATCACATCTTCTGTCCAATAAAATGCTCTCTATAATCTAAAGTGTCCAGCCCACTATGCTATAAATACCACCTGGCCAAAGCAACCGTGTCTGTACCTGACTGTACGTTCGGCAGTAAACGCATGCTCAGTGTCAGCTGTTCGTGTTCATCAGTTCCATCAGTTAACTGTCGGAGTTACTGGAGTAACATATACTCCAGGATACTGTTTATTTCGAGTCCGAGTGACTGTCAGGCACATCCGAAAGGGAGTAACTTTAGAAAACTGGATCAGCGCTGACTCTGTTTTGAACGATTCAGTTCGATTTGGTGAACTGGTTCAACCGGTTCACAAAAAAAGAACTGGTTCAAAAGAACGATTCGTTCACGAACCGGACATCACTACTGTAAACTAAACGCTATTGGCTATTTGAAAAGGCGGAGGAGCCATTCAATATGTCCCGCCTTAGCTTCCTGTTTCAGTGGAAATTACGTCAATGCATCATACAACGCTGCGCGTTTCAATGCACTTCAGTGGGCCTTTAAGAAATTACTGAGACTTCAGTTGTGTAGTCCTTCAGAATATGAGTTATCTAGCAGGGATGGATACTTACTTGATTAACTTGATCGGTACTGTGCATTTTTAGCATCCAAATCTCACAGTTTCTTTGGCCTTGTCCACACGGACACGGGTATTTTTATAACCGGAGTTTTTCCTACAGCGTTTTAAAAAAAAATCCCGTCCACACATGCTCGGTCTCCGTCTACATGAAAACGCAAAAACACGCTATCAAGCGCGGTCAATCAGCGATATAAAGCCACGTTGGCCAATCAGAAGCGCAAATCTGACGTCAAACACAGCGGATAAAACGGCGCACACTCTGACGTCGCAAGGCAAAAACCCCGGTTTCACTGTCTACACAACAACACTGTAACCGGCGTTTCTGAAAATCCTTACCCTGGCAGGAGTTTTCAAAATTGTTCGGTTTCAGTGCGTTTTCGTGTGGACGAACGGCCGAACCGCGTAAAAAAAGTCACGGTTATAAAAATACCCATCTCCGTGTGGACAGGGCCTCAGTCTGCCTGTTTGTTCCTTCACACTCACACAGCCCATCACAATGGCTGCGTTTACACTTGGCATCAACATGCGACCTGTCTCTGGATGTTGTCCACATTCACATTGAAAAGACAAGTGTAAACGCACATCTGATCGGAATGTTATCTGATCAGCGTTTCCCGGTTCGGAGGTAGTCGAGGACGCATTGTGATCGGATCTCAGTGTAATGTAAACGCAATCCAGCCATCGTGTCTGCATTCACAGGTGAACGTCATATAAATCCCCGCCCAGTCTCCCCGCGTGCCTGTCAGAAAGTAATGGCCAGACGCAGTTTAGACACAAAATTAAACTTATTTGAACAATAAACGTCAATCTTTAAAACAGTTTATTTTATGTTTGTCATTTTTCATTTTAATTGTGCAACATTATCTGAACGAGGCGATCGCCTGTACACTCACAGTCAGTCATGAGATCTTAATGAAGAGCTGCACTTGCCAGAGGAATAACATAGGCGGAGTTTGACATTCGAGACAGGGGGGGCAAAAATAAATAAATAATTGTAGCATTCATTCATTCATGTAGTAATCATTAGACGCGTTTCCATTACAGATTTGCGCAAAACTTTTGCGACTTTTTCTAAATGTCGATAAAAAACTATTGCGAAATGACGGCGTTTCCATTAACCGATGTTATGCGACTAAAATGTATTTTTTTCCTCTCGCGATAAGTCATTCCAAAAATCATGGTAAACGGATGTTGGTAGGTTTAAAGCAGGCTATATCACAGCCACCGCACTAGACATTATTATTATTAATGGAAGGAGACGTGGTGTTATCCAAGCATTAATGGCAGACCCTTATACTGCGATCGGCACATAGCCTATAGCCTAATGGTGTGTTCACACCGAACGCGAATTTAATTATTTGTGCGAGTAGATTACATACAAAGTCAATGCAAAGACGCGAATAGACGCGTCATTCGCGCCGGGCGTTGCGACAGACGCGAATTGGGCGACGCGTTTGCCGCGAATGTCTTCCGCGCAAGTTGAAAAATTTGAACTCGAGCGAATGTTCAAGCGTCTAACTAGAAGCGATAGACGCGTATTTGACGGTGTGAACACACCATAAGAGTTCCTGCTGTTTCTCCCTCATTTCTGCTCCGAGGTCTTGATTGTGGCATTTCTTTGAGGTTTAGAATCCAGTATTCCTGTAATTATTGTTTCTTTTATGAATTTGATAAAGAACTCTGTCTCGTATTATGTCCAAACAGTCAGTGTACTTTTGTGTCCATTCGTTTTTCCTTATTTAACCCGTAATTGCAAAACGAAAAATAAACGGTTGTATTTTTAAAACGCAAAGTCGAACACCAAAATTTTAATTTGAACTGCTACACACCAAATGCTGCGCAAAATAAATAATATGGACGAATTTTCAGATTTTTGTTTATGACTTTTTGCCCCTTTATTAAACATTTAAAATATTGACAAATTAAAATGAAAAAAATGTAGATTTAACTGGTTTTTTAAGGCCAAATTAGAACCTGGAAATTATATTTTTCCCGTATGTGCTGAATGAGAAGATAACCACAGGCTACAGAAAGGTGATTTATAGGTGAGTTATAGGCTATAATAATTAATAAATGTGTCTGAAAAAATAACAAGGCATTTTAATTGTTTATTAATAAAAAATCAGTGTCGGCTAAAACATATCTCCATCTCCGCTGTAAGGCGGATGCACCTTTAGAGAGAAATGCACCTCTCATACGGATTACATAATCAGAAGGTATTAGCTTTCGATTCGAATTTGTTCGTTTTAAAGTGGACATTTCAAGCTTTAGCTTAGGCTATTTTGTTTCAGTTATAGCGCTTCAGTTCACGGAGACCATGAAGCGCGCCTGATTGTTTTATTTTATTTTACAAAAGCACAACGTTTTCTTGTTATTGTGAGTGTACACAAATAAAAGTAGTTGCGAATAATGTATTATTATTTTCTGTATGACCAGAAATGATAGAGTAGGCTAGCCTATTTTAAGTTGTTTCCACTGTTGATAGGAAAATGCAAGTGTTCGCGCCCGCGCCCCACGCCACCGTGCCATCCAGTGCGCGCCCCACATTCCGCACACACACACTTGGATATGCGTCAAAATCTTGTTTAGCCATTTGTGATCATCTTAGCCCTGTATTATGAATGATATGTGACGAATCACTTTGTTCCTTTTTTTGATAAGCGTCTTCTACATATGTAGCCTAATAAATGTTATAATAATGATGATAATTATTATTATTATCCCCGTCTTCTCTAAGTCAGCTGACTGTAAATGCGCAAAACCTGTTTCCATTGCAGTTTTTTTTTACTAAAGCAGTATATAAAATCAGATGTGTATTACCTACCACCATTTAGTTGTTTTGTGTTATTTAAAATATTTATAATATATATTTTTTTTAACAATGCAAAAAAAAATTTAAACGGGTTTCAGCCACCAGGGGGGGCAAAACTCCGCACCTGAGGAATAATCAGAATCAGAATTTTTTAATGTTTTAAATGTTGAATGTTTTTATTGTTTCAGCATGTTTATCAATCTCCCATTTCTGTCAATATAGTCATTGCACGCAACCTTAAACCCTGATCGATGATGTGACTTGTTTGACATGATCAACCCAGTTATTTTTGTAAGATCAACTCTGGAAGTATTCCTTCTTTCAAAAAATATAATTTGATCTAATTAATGGAGATTGCATATGAAAGTAAAGTGAGTGAGTGAAAGCAATTGCGATGTTGTTTAATTTGTATCATTTTTACTATTAATCTGGTGTCGTGCCACAGACCTGATTTAAATATTATGCGGGAAACAGAAATCCGATCAGTTATCCAGATACAGAGGCTGCTTAATGTGAACAAATATAAACGCACCATGTCCTGATTGGCTAATGATCGGATCACTCGCATGTTAATGCCAAGTGTAAACGCAGCCAATGACTCAATTGCTGATCACCTGCACCTGGCACATGTTAGCACCCTCATCAAGAGCACTATAAGAGCACACACTTCTCACTCCCTCATTGTCTGGTCTCCCTTGTGGATGAAGACTCAATACTTGGAAGACTTTGACTCTCCTTTGCTCCAGTGTCTCCTTTGATCCCTCCCCATTATTACCGGCTCCACTTACCTTTCTCCACTCCTGGAATCCACTTGAAATCCAGAACCTGTGCAGAATTCACTTTATAAATCCCAGTCAGCGGAAGATTGTGCGCACATGCGTCTCCTCCTCAAAATAACCATATATGGAGCTTACAATGCCTAGTTTTACTATGCATATCCTCATCTGCATATAATTTGCATATGATTATTCATGCACGTGATAATATGTTTAACGGTAGGCTACAAGACATTAGGAAAATATGAAATACAGATGTGCCGTCACATTACATTTATAAAAATCATTTAGTAGCCTATCCTTGTCTTGTTTTTGAATAAATAAATCAAATAGTGTAAGAGAAAGTTTTTCTCAATCTTTTCCACAGGCCAAATAGTATTTTTTAATTTATTTATATTTTTAATGGAAACAGATAGACCTTGTTGTGCATTATTTGCACGAACCTTTTTTCTCGGACAATCTGCTATTATCATGATAAGCAATTATCTCTGTAGTTAAAACATTAAAACACAGCATGCCAGAGGAAAAGTGTTCAAAAGCATTGCATCCACAACAAATATTTCTATTTATTGAATATAATTTTGTTTTACTTCTCAGTAATAGCTTAAGTGTAGCTTAAGTGTTTAACTCCATTAATGAAAATGGCATATTTCATCTAAATGTTTATATTCGAAGTAAAAAAGTTTAAATCATTATTTTATTTATTTAAACTGTTATTGTGAACATGCACTGTATTTATGATTAGGACTCATACTGAAGATTTACGGTTTTACTTCATCAGCCGTTAGATAGGCTATATATGCGTCAGTTTCACTAAACGGGCCAACGCGCTCGCTGGCGCGGACATTTAAGTAGGGATGGATATTTGCTTCAAGTGATAGGCTTGGTGAGTGAAATTATATTTGTATTATCTTTCTGTATGTATAATTTTCTTTAGATGTTCTGTCTAAAAGTGACCAAAAAGACATTTAACTCCACCTCACCATCGGTGTCGCCAAACTGCTCCGTCTCCAAAACGTTCGTACGCATGGGTCAGAGTTTTTGCGTGAAGGTGCAGGGGTCTCATTTATAAAGCGTGCGTACGCACAAAACGGGGCTGGAAACGTACGTACGCCACGCAAAGGTTGTGATCTATAAAAAACAAACTTGACGGGAGAATGTGCGCACCTTTAAGCAAACTTTGAGCCGTGCGTACGCACGTTTTGGAGATGGAGCAGTTTGGCGACATAGATGGTGAGCTGGAGCTAAATGTCTTTTTGGTCACTTTTAGACCGAAAATCTAAAGAAAATTATACATACAGTTTACAGAAAGATAATATGAATATACTTTCACTCACCAAGCCTATCACATGAAGCAAACATCCATCCCTTTTTAAATGTCCATCCCTTTGTTAAATATCCATCCCTTTGTTCTTTAGTGAAACTGACGCAGCCTATCTAAAACCGTAAATCTTCATTATAATCATAAATACAGTGTTCTGTGAAATATGTTCACAATACCAGTTTAAATAATTAAAACTATGTCTTACTTCTGATATAAACATTTAGATTAAATATGCCATTCTGATTAATGGAGTTAGACACTTAAATTACATGAAATCATTACTGAGAAGTTACAACATTTTTTTTATATTCAATAAATAGAAATATTTGTTGTGGATGCAATGCTTTCAAACACTTTTCCTCTGGCATGCTGTGTTTTAATGTGTTAACTACAGAGATAATTGCTTATCATGATAATTGCAGACTGTCTGAGAAAATAGTTTCGTGCAAATAATGCACTACAAGGTCTATCTGTTTCCATTAAAAATATAAATCAATTAAAATACTATTTGGCCAGTGGAAAAGATTGAGAAAAACTTTCTCTGAAATGTATTTTACACTATTTGATTTATTTATTCAAAAACAAGGCAAGGATATAGGCTACTAAATTATTTTTTATTAATGTAACTAATGTGACGGCACATCCGTATTTCATATTTTCAAATGTCTTGTACCGTTAAACATGTTATCACGTTGATGAATAATCATATGCAAATGATATGCAGATGAGGATATGCATAGTAAAACTAGGCGTTATAATCTCCATATATGGTTGTTTTGGGGAGGAGACGCATGTGCGCACAATCTTCCCAAAGACTGGGATTTATAAAGTGAATTCTGCGCAGGTTCTGGCGTACGCACGGTTTTATAAGTCAGAATATTTGTTTGCGTACGCCATTTTTGGCTTTCGGACGCACGTACACTTTTAGTAAGGATCCTACGCACAGTTTTATAAATGAGACCCCTGGTGCGCACATTTTCCCGTCAAGTTTGTTTTTATAAATCACAACTTATGCGTCGGAAGTGGCGTACGCCTCTTTCAGGGCCTGTTTTGTGCGTACGCAACGGTTATAAATGAGGCCCCTGGTTACTTGAGAAAAGACCCCATTATTCTTCTACCATTACCTGCAAAAGTCTCTAAATCTGCATTTACTTACTTGTTTACTCTCCTTGTCCAACGGTGGAATAAAATACCTGTCCAGTTCACTAAACACTGTCTCTGAGTCTGGTATCACGTTACACCATTATTCTGCTTATTTTGTTTGTGAGGAGACTCAGGGGCAGACAGTACAGTAGGAGAAGGGTAGCATAGTGAGCTGCTTGGAAAAAGTTGTGACCTGTGTTATCAGTAATGGAAAATGGCTGGCATGACAATGGTGGAACTTAAGTGTTTTTTTTTTTTTATATTTACACTGCATATACATTTTGGTTTTGACAGCCAACTGGCTTGTCATGAATAGTCTCTGTGCTCCATGTGACCAGTTCATCCCTGAATCTAGTTCTCTGTTTATTATTTCATGACGGCTAGTCTTTCTCTCTCATTATATTAAATTCGGACTTCAAGTTCACAAATAAGCTAAAATGTGAAATTGTTTTGCCAATGGGATATAAATTTAGCAATGATACAGCCCTGTTGTAATGATAATGATAGAGGAATTATAGTATACGTATTACATTCAATGAAATAGATATGATTCGAACATTTGATTTTCTCCTGTGACTTATTGTTAACATGAGAAAAAGAAGTTGCAGTAAATATTAAATGTCTGCTGATTAGATTCCTATATTATATTTATAAGCTGTTGGAGATCAGAATGACTATTAGAGTCTGCAGAATTTCTGTAAAGAATTACATTGTCATGTCAAGCTGCCTGTAGGGTGTCATACACTGAGAGGCCTATCATTCAAATACCCATAATGCTAAACGGACTTGATTAAATAAAGGAAACGTGATTTATTGTTAGAAATTCTGCCATGTCTCTATATCTCAGATCCTGAGTGAGAGCACATGAAATCAATGGATCGCAATTTAGAAATCAATGGCAGCTCAGCAGCAGTCTTCTGTTTATCCAGATGATTTGCTTGGATGCAGCTGCTGCATTAGGTCCACAAACTTGCTTTTTTATCTTTCTTTATCCCTCAAATCTGTGAAAAGAACAGTCGTAAATCCCATTGAGACTTATTGCAGCCAAGGAGGTCTAGCATACCTGGAGAGAGCTTTTCATGCAGCCTTCCCATTCATCTCAATGTTAGTTGCAAGCTCTGCACAAGTACTGTAGTATATCAGAAACTCTTGCTCCAGGCTAGTGCACAAGGGCCCGGTTTCACAGAGAGGGCTTCAACTAAGCCAGGATAAGACCTTAGTTCAAATTAGGACATTTAAGTAGCTTTTTCAAATGTGCCTTAGAAATCTTTTTTTTTACTGGTGTGCATCTTGAGAAAAAACAATGACAGTGATATATTTTAAGATATGTCAGTGCTGCAAGTTGCTTTCAGTTAAAATAGCTCAAACATGCATTTTAGTCTGGGGCTAGGTTTAAGCCTTGTCTGTGAAACCGGGGAAAGATGTAATATCAAATGGAGACAGGGAAAACATTTATTTGATATGTATACAACACGTTACTTTTAAATTAACAACAACATATCTGAGTTACTTTTTCAAATAAGTAATGCAAGTTACTTTGTTTTCCTGTGTATTGACTGACACCTCTCTTGTGCCAATGTTGATAGAAATTGGGAGTAAGCGCAGAGGCGTTTGTGCGCTGTGTAAACCTTTGCTTTTACTCATCTCAGACTTCTTAAAAATCCTTATTTAAAAGCAGTGAAATGCAAACTCAGAACATTACTCAAACCTTCAATAATTTTATGTTAAATAATAAGGTCACTAAAAAGTCCCACAATGCACTGTGAAAACCAGGGAGCATCGATGCTCACTATGTTCCCTTAGCGAAAGTTCTGGAGGGTGAAACTTAAATCATGATAGCCAACTCACACATCTGACACGAGATAGAGGTATTTATATATTTAGAAATATATAGAAATATATATTTTCAAAAACACGTTTTACTCTAAAACTGCAAGAAAATCAAAGCCAAAGTTGCAATCAGTTGTGTTCCAAATTTAAGCTTGATATCTAAAAAAAATAAGCTTTCAGTAAGGTTTTGTTTGGCTGCAGTACCAGATGTTTTCACTAGATGAAATTCGTCTCCAATTCACCCATCAGAAGTACCACTTTATTTTCTACTATAAAGCGGCTCTCCAGTGTGTTCATGTTTTTACTCACGGACGTCTGACCTTGAAGGGCTCATGAGGAGAAATGAACTTGAAAAGATTTCAGAGTGAATGAAGGCCTCAGCACACACTATTACGCTATTACGCAATAGGCTATTACGGGCCTAAAGTGTGCCAAGAAAACATCCCCCACACCATTACACCACCACCACCAGCCTGCACAGTGGTAACAAGGCATGATGGATCCATGTTCTCATTCTGTTTACGCCAAATTCTGACTCTACCATCTGAATGTCTCAACAGAAATCGAGACTCATCAGACCAGGCAACATTTTTCCAGTCTTCAACTGTCCAATTTTGGTGAGCTCTTGCAAATTGTAGCCTCTTTTTCCTATTTGTAGTGGAGATGAGTGGTACCCGGTGGGGTCTTCTGCTGTTGTAGCCCATCCGCCTCAAGGTTGTGCGTGTTGTGGCTTCACAAATGCTTTGCTGCATACCTCGGTTGTAACGAGTGGTTATTTCAGTCAAAGTTGCTCTTCTATCAGCTTGAATCAGTCGGGCCATTCTCCTCTGACCTCTAGCATCAACAAGGCATTTTCGCCCACAGGACTGCCGCATACTGGATGTTTTTCCTTTTCACACCATTCTTTGTAAACCCTAGAAATGGTTGTGCGTGAAAATCCCAGTAACTGAGCAGATTGTGAAATACTCAGACCGTCCTGTCTGGCACCAACAGCCATGCTTAAATTACCTTTCTTTCCCATTCTGACATTCAGTTTGAAGTTCAGGAGATTGTATTGACCAGGACAACACCCCTAAATGCATTGAAACAACTGCCATGTGATTGGTTGATTAGATAATTGCATTAATGAGAAATTGAACAGGCATTCCTAATAATCCTTTAGGTGAGTGTATATATGTAGTTACTTTTTTTAACTAGTTCTTTTTAATTGGAGATAACGTTGGACAATAACGTTCACACTGAGGATGCTAAGCAACTGTTTCTCTTGTAACAAGGCTGGAGCTGACATCATCCTCTCTGTTTGCTGAGGACTCTGCACAGAAAACACATATGTACTGCATAAGTCATGATGTGCAGCCCATCTATTCTTATGATAGAGCTGTTCTTCCCATTTTTAATGGATTATTCATTAAGCTGAACGTTAATAGTTTATAAACTTCAGATGTAATAATAGAATGAGCAGGGTTCAAATAATGGAAGAAAAGCCTCAGTGATCTCATATTCTCTTTTATGTGGCCTGAAGCAGAGCTGAGCAGGTGGTAATCACTTACAGCAGCTTGGTGAGGCTCTGTAAATGTCAAAAGTTAAAATATGGAGAGCAAACTCAAATCTCAGATAAATCAACAAATCAAGACATGTAAAAAAAAAAACTCACTTATTTACAAATCTAAATTCTACATGCACTCTGCAACACCCTTAGTAACATTAATAATCAATATACTTTAATATAAGTCTCAGTTGTCCCCAGAATGTGTTTGTGAAGTTTCAGCTCAAGATTGGTCTGCAGCGTTCGACCTGAGAGACATGTACTTCAGATCTCTATCCTTCCGCACCACAGGCCATCCTGTGTTTGTGCGTTTGAAAGGTGTGAAGTATCAGTACAAAGTCCTACCCTTCAAGTGCTCATAGCCAGTAGGGTCCTCAGGTCAACTGGGAAAGAGTAAACTTGTCCACGGACTGAGGATCTTTTTTCTAGTTTGGAGATGGATTCGGTCCACTGCATCTCTGAAAAAGAGTGTGTGGATGGTTAGTGCTGTATAGAAGTGAGAAAGAGTCCCACTTAAACTCTTCAGTGGCTCCTGGGGCATATGGTAGACGCAGCCGCTCGGCTTCATCCAAATGAAGACAGTTTCAGCTCTAACTTCACGACCGAGTCCAGAGGTGGCTGTGGCAGAGCGGCACGCTCCGTGTGAAAGCACCCTGGCCTGCCTCCAAACCCTCAGTCCGTAACAGACCTTTTGTTTCTCCGGGCCAACGGTCCCTAGAACGAGTGTCCATCAATACCGGACTGAGGGGCCACCTACAAAAGGTATGCAGTAACGAAGGTCTGGGCGGCCCTCCTACTGCATTGGCATCCATTGCCTCGAGTTGCTTGCAGTTCATCTCGCTTTGTGACACCGCTAGTCAGCGAATTTTTACTGGTCTGAAAAGACAACATTGCGAACTCGCCCGCCACCTCCTCCTCGGAGTCAGAAGCTTCTGAAGTCGCTTTATTCCACTTATTACTTCTGGCCTGCTCAATCGTGCCGCTGACGAGCCTCACGACAGCCTATGGCCCAGGGAGAGTGGACTCTCCGTCCCCAGGTGGTCCAGCTGTTTGGGACCACTTTGGGGCTGCACAGTTACATCTGTTGCCCCTCCGGACTCGTCCCTCTGCCAGTTGTTTTTTCTCCTGTCTGAGTGGGCATCCCTCGACACAGAAAAAACTCTGACCACAGCTGGCCCCGGGGCCCCCACAGAAATACGTTCCCCAGTGAGCCTTCTTGCACACAACTGTGCTAAAGCAGGGAGGAGATGGAGCAGGTCTTACCAGTTGTCCCTTATTGGCCCAACCAGACCTTTCCTCTCGACAGCCCTTCCTGACTACTTCCTCTGAGTACATTCTCAGGGATGGGGCATGATGGCACCCGCGTTTAGACCTTGGAGAGTTCCAGGTCTGGTTCTAAAAAGAACGGGACGCGGAGGTTCTGGTTACTACTGCAATAATTTGTATGCCGTAGAGACCATCACTTCTGTGAGAGCACCCTCTCAAAATGAGGCACTCTCCCCCTTAGAAGTGGAACCTCAGTGTTTCCCCTACCATGTATTCAGCCCCTGGATTTTCAGCGCCGCTGCAAAATCTTCACATGATCAGTAATATCACAACATTCACTTGCACACCTAAAAACACTGAGACATGGCGACCGGCGGCGCTGTTAATGCGGTGGTTCTGAATCCACTTGTTGACAAGAAAGGAGGAAAGAGCTACATATGGAAATATTTTTGATTAGGATCATGTCACGTTGCCATAAGGGGCGGAGCGGTCTTTCACATAGCATGTTTTTTGCGCGTGCAAATCGTTATTTCAAATGTAGGCGTGGCAAGCGCGCTCATTCATGGTTGCATAGCAACGACAGATGCCACGGGAGAGCAAGCGCTTGTGGAAAGGAGAAAGCGGTACGAACTGCGCTCTCCATGAGGATGACGAGGAAGTATCAGCAAAGAATTAATTGATTTCTTGCCCTTGCATTAGCTTTACTACTAGGTATATTATGGAAATAGATAGCCCTGTACAGCTATGATCAGCTGTTCGGCCGAGCTTTCGATGTTGTTACGGAAACGCTGAAGCTGATCGATTGTTTTTTTTTCACATAACCTGTTGAGATGAGATGTTGAGATGTTTTCATCTCGCCACGGCATAGCCGCATCGCTTCTATTATGAGCGCGCCTACAATTTAAATAACGAATTTGCGCGCAAAAAACGCGATATGTGAACGGCCCCTAAAATGGACTTGGGTGCGGTTGTATAGTTTGGTAACACTACAATAAGATACCATTCATTACATTACTTAATGCATTATCTAACATCAACACATTGAGTGAACAATATATTTTTACAACATGAATTAATGTTTGTGAATGTTATTTAACACAAACACTTAATTGTTCATGTTTGTTCACTTCATTCATTGTGCATTAAATAATGTTAACAGATAAAACTTTGGATTTTAAAAATGTATTAGTAAATTTAAATAATAATTTGTCTGGGTTGTGCCGTTTCATTCTTCCCCTATCAAGAAAATTAACACAAAAGAAAAACATGAATAATCCTGTCTAAAATTATAAAATGAAGGTTTCTGTTTGTGACCAGTTCAAGGTATGTGCTGCAATAATCATGCCTCGAATCTGTTGATGGTATGTCATATTTGTATGTCTCAAAATGTCAATTTCTATCCACAAAACTTGCCAGAAGTCATGGTATAAGTGGTTATTTAAAAAAAAAAATCTTCTGGAGGTTCAGACTTGATCGTCAGGTTCCTGAGGGGAGCAAGGGTTCAAATCCGCCTTGCGCCCCCTCTTTACCCTCTTGGGACTTATCTCTGGTGCTACTGCACTGCAGAGACCTCCCTTGAGCCCTGCTGGCAGTGAGTTACAAATCCTGTTTTTAGAGAAACAGTTCTCCTGCTTGCTTGGTCTCTATCTAAAGCAGAGGTCTTCAATCCTGTTCCTGGAGGGCCACTAAACTCTGTAGGACAGTGGCCCTCCAGGAACAGGATTGAAGACCTCAGATCTAGAGGGTAGGGACTTGCACGCATTTTCGGTCAACGAATCCTGCCTGGAATTCGGGCCGGCTACACTCATGAAATCTGAGACCCCGGCCTGGATATGTGCCCAAGGTTCCTACCTCTCCTACGGGACCAGGTGGTGAGCCTGCAAGCGCTTCCCTGGAGGAGGCAGACCCAACCCTGGCTTTTCTCTGTCCGTCCGCTCCATTGCGGTTATACATGCTTAGAATGCAAAGCCTGGACCTCAGACCAGGTCTTGTCTGTTACGGAGACCAGAAGAAGGGAAGGCTGTTTCCAAGCAGAGGTTGGCCCACTATGTGGTTGCCTTAATCTTGGTGAGAAAGTTTTGCCAAGATGCACGTGGCCACCTGGGTGGTGAGCTCCTCCTAAGTGAGAGTATGATCCCTCCTAGGCGTTGACATAGAG
The DNA here is from genome assembly GCF_029890125.1 of Rhinichthys klamathensis goyatoka. NCBI lineage: Eukaryota > Metazoa > Chordata > Actinopteri > Cypriniformes > Leuciscidae > Rhinichthys > Rhinichthys klamathensis. Next base: position 547,874 of record NW_026606671.1, on the reverse strand, counting down.
TGCCTCGCTGAACAGATGTTCAATAGGGGGCTGGGCGACACCTATCACGTTCGCTAGAGAACTAGCCTATGTGTCGAACCGCTGCTTCCCGTGGGCTCCCTTCACATGAAGCCAGTTTCACTGTAAGCCCGGTTCGAAGTGTCGGCTTGCTGCGCCATTCCCCTCCTATGGACTGGATACGTGCGCAATTCTTGCTCCAGTAGAGTTCTCCTTTTTAGCCGAATCCTGTTGAGCCCGTGTTCTCCCTCCTGTCCGGTTGAGTCTACCCCCTGTCATAGGCTGGAGCCACCCCAGTGACATTCCATATGTTGTACTGCCCGGTCATCCGCCCAGTCCATATGTGTATTCTCCACGTTACCTCGCTTCGGGCAGTACGTGGTTTCCGCAGCGTCCCTTCCTTCCATTGATAGGGTACGCTTTCCCAGTGGTCCTGTGGAACAGCAGTGACTTCCCTGGTCTAAGCCGTGTCCCATCTCCGCCTCAAGTTGCGAGGGGATCAGGAGGCTTTTGTCTAGGCACTGGAAGGTGGCGGCACTAGTGGCGTTTTCAATGGTGATCCCAATTAGTCGACTATGTCGAACGTGAACGACTGAAAGGGAACATCTTGGTTGCGTATGCAACCCTCGTTCCCTGAAGGAGGGAACGGAGACGTAGTCCCTTCGCCACTATTGCTGGACCACCGCTAACTCCGAGTTACGCTCGGCTCCTCAGCGAAAAACTAGTGCGTGCATCCACTTCCGTATTTATACCCGTGCCAAAGTTCACATAAAAGCAGTCGGTTATGATTGTGAAAGTAAACAGCAAGTAAAGAAACTGCATGTGTATATTAGTTCTGTGTATTAAAGTGAAAGCAGCATTAAACAGTACCTTCTATATATGCTGTTAATATGAATCAAACAACAAAAGGAAACCAGAAAATCACTCACTGCTCTGGATTGAATTAATTTTAGTAGCTTTAACCCTCTGTTTTTTTTTCACATAGCAGTAACATAGACTTAAAATACTCCGTAATTTATGGTCATATAAATAAAATCAATACATGATTATAAACTATAGAGGGTCTTCTTTATTTGTGTACACTCACATTAACATCAAAACCTTGTGTTTTTTTTTTTTTTTAAATAAATAAAATAAACAGGGTGTGCTTTCAGCTCACTCTGTCTCTGCAAAAATCTTTCTGAAACATGTCTGGAAAATTAACGGAAACTCAGCTAATACTTATCACACAAACATGAAACATACGTCTAAAGAACGCTTTAAATTTCTACATTTAAATAAAACAATTCACATTTAAAACAAATATTCTCCTGCAGTGTAATCTGTATGAAACTAAAGAGAAGTACAGTTTCTCCTGTCTCACCTCATTATCGTTAATTTGTTCACACCCACTCGCAGAGTGCGCTATTCATAAGATAATGTGTTGAGGCCATATGCAAAATAGATAAACGACACCAGGCAAATGCTGTAAACTCTGTAAACACACTATATTTTTTAGTCAGATTAAGATTTGTCTTGCGCGGCTATGAGGAATAATCCTGGGACATTTACCACATAAGTGCTGGTTTATTTTCACTTCGAGGAGGAGCAACAGATTCAGCTGAGAAGTGTAAGTGTTTTATGCTTGTGCTTTGTTCTAATCGTGATATAGAATAACATTAGTGTCTGTAAACAGAAAAATAGTATACTGTTTAAATGTGAATCATGTTTCTGTGTGTGTGTGTGTGTGTGTGTGCGTGTGTGTGTGTGTGTGTGTGTGTGTGTGTGTGTGTGTGTGTGTGTGTGTGTGTGTGAATGAATGAATGAATGAACGCACAGATACGCACTGTTACAGACGAAATAAAAGAAAATTTCGTTGACTAGTTTTGGATAAAGTTTTTCAAATCAAATAAGCATCAAATAAGCTTCAAATAAGCTTCAAAATAAAGACATCAAATAAACTTATGTTTTGTCAATAAACTAATCAACTAAGATGTTTGTTCCAATGCAAGCTATATCAAAATAATGAACCCTCAACTTTGAAATATGTATGATCAAACTAAGACATTTATGGAAAAAGACAATTTTCTTTTCAAGATGTTTCCAACTCTAACTTTGAACTTTGAACTGAAATAAAACCATATCTATATGGTGAAGGGTGTGTGATAGAAGTGTCCAGACGTATGCACCCTGTATTTTAAAGAAGAACATTTAATTATTTACGATACATTATTCATTCACAAAGAATTCGGGGACATTATTCATGTCCCTAAAGGTTGGAGTTTTCCTCATTTTTTAAATTAAGGCATTAAGATTTTTTATTCCTCTTTTTAGTCAACTTTAGCATGGGTGTGTTCACTTATTCTAAGCAGTGTGTGTGTGTGTGTATATATATAATTAAAAAGCAATTTTAACCAGAAACCAGTCCTTTGTTGTGTATCTTTGGATTATGTTGTGTTGTAAATAAATCCAAACAATCTAAAAGCCATTCTTTTTTAAATCTCCTCATTCTTTTTGCAAGGCTCCTCATACTGATATGGCCTGATAGCACCTAATAGGGCCATTATGGGAGGGTCTTTGTCTTTCTCAGGTGTGAAATGCCATACATATTAATGAGAGATCACGCCTCCTCGCATAAAGCTTTCTCAAACAAAACACGTCATACACATTCTAAAAGACTTTATTGACTTATCTAAGTGAGTAGTAAGGATGATTCTCACATAGTTTTGGAGCAAATATTCTAGACTATGTGATACAATTTTCAAAAGTCTTGTGAAGAAATAATCAATATGTGTTTTGTGGCCTTATTTCAGAAACTTTTATTTTTAAGTTTTTCAATAACCATGCATAAATAATATTCTCTCAAAAATACAAACATGTACATACATGTTGCTCACATATTATGGTAGCCCCGTTTGTGCTATATAGAGTGAATTTACACCTTTGCCATTAACATGTTTATAAATAACTGAAAAAAGCACAAATGTCAGTGCATGTCAAAACATCCCAAGGGCCCCAAAAACCCCTCAGTCCCCAGAGGGTTAATAAGAATATATTTCTTGAATGCTCACTGCTGTTGTTGTGTTTTTTTGGAGGAAGTATGGAATTTAAGGATTTTACTTTAAAAAAAAAGTAATCAATACATATATTTCAGCTTTAATGTATTGTATTTGTCTTGTATGGAAACCGTTTTATAAAAGCAATAAGGTTCTCGAGGTGTGCTGTATTGTGAATACAGTTATGGCTGAAGGGGATGCAATCACACACCCAAACAGACTCTCTCTCTCTCTCTCTCTCTCTCTCTCTCTCTCTCTCTCTCTCTCTCTCTCTCTCTCTCTCTCTCTCTCACTCACACACACACACACACACACACACACACACACACACACACACACACACACACACACACACACCACACACTGTATACATAATTATATACAGTATATATATATATATACACATGTATATACACGTGGTTTGTCTTGGGTTAACTGGAAGGTTTTTTTCTGTGGTCTCTATAGAAACACTACTACAACACTTTTACTCTTTAAAGCATCAAACACATAGAGGTCCGGTGGCATCTACCCTCTAGAAGCTTCTCACATGACCACCTAATGAGGAGAAGTCCTTATTAATTTTACATCAGATTTGCAGCTCACTGGTATACACCTTACATCCCAAAGATGAGTACAGCAGTTTAGAGGATGTGAGCCCATTAGTTCTTGTCAAAGACTGAAATATACTGATTCCATTTAGTAGAGACGTTTAAGTTGAATATTATAGGACATATGTAGTTATCTTCCATCACGCATAACCATTAGAGCAAAATTGAAACGCAGCTGTATAAATAAATGTGCTAATAATATATTATCTGATTGCAAATAAAGTTCACACTTGTCAGGTTCACACAGAACAGGTACATTTCTGAAACTAGATTCAATCATTGTTGTAATGTAAATACATTTAGGGGTCTAACAATGTTTTTTTTGTGTTAGCTATAAAAATGTTGGCATGTTGAGGTGAAACTTTTCCATTATTTATTGGTAATATTTTGAATATTATATCATAATATCATAAAATGGCTACAGTCCTTTTTGGCTTTTAAAGGAAACACATGCATATTAGTGATCAGAGATCTCACATTGATTTTTACAAATAAGGACTCTAGAGAAACTGTTTAAAATACTCCATTAACGAGGAGGGTTGAATCTGAACTTATAACGAGGTTAATATTAACCAAGCCTTCAAAACATGTAACTGGTCTATTAATTATTCATGTAGACTAGAGTATAACAAGCAAATAATTTCACACTTCTCAACAATAAGCTCCAAAGGGCCACAGATGGCAAGAAGCCAAATCTTGAGGATTTATATTCTGCATGAAACATGGCATTAGCATAGATTTAGATAATGTTTATTCCCTTATTTTGACATTTCCTTGTTTGCAAAAAGAAGGGAAGATTCACACCTTAAATACATGCCACCTCCACACAATCGCATCAAAGTTTCTTTGGTTCACAAGTGATAGGATCTGTTGTTTCCACAGCATTTACATCTAAAATTATAGCTTACTTTTTCATCTACAACAGTCCTTAGTGTCAGATGCGCCAAAATATAGTGATTGAGCATGAGTCCTAGTGGTCGGATGGAAAATAACATTACAGGTTCACGCTACCCTACAATCACATAACACATTAATTGTTATCTGTCTGGCTGTTGGGAGAGGTAGTAGATTGACAAAAAAAAAGGAGAGATATGGTTAGACATATGTGGGTGTCAAGGTTTGGATGGTTAACATGAGTCAGTTAGCACCTGCTGGTATGTTGTAAGTACGCCATCTGGATGCAAAAAGCATTTTCCTCCATTAGCTGCCATCAGAAATAGTTGATATTGTGTATTCTTATTTAGCCTATATATATATATATATATATATATATATATGTATATATATTATACACACACATATATATATATACATACATACATACATGCCACACACACACGGGCTGTATGCACCAGCTGAGCAACTGCCTTTGAAATGAATGGGAGTGCTAACAGATCGCTTTACCTTGGTACGTTAGGAGTTCTTGGTCCAGACAGCAGGCCAAGGTTTCCTCATTCAACCTGAGCTAGTGTTTTCCCTGCATGCATAAAGGATGACAGTATTTTTTCAGATTCACTACAGCATGCCCACTGATCTGGAGTCAGTCCATCCAGAGCCTTTGATCTCTGCTCCGTCAGATGAACTCCCCCAGCTGTCTGGATCAACACTCGCTCTAGACCATCTCATACACAGTTTGTTCAGTTCCTCGAGCAGACTGAAATGACCAATCTATATATAGAGATACACCTGAAATACCCTGGGGGGAATTGACTAAGAACTAATTGAACTCGCCGTTTATTTGCATGTGCTGTCTGCGTTGTGTTATATGCTAAGGTGCAATTCCCAGTCTTGTCAGTTTTACTAGGCTGTGAAGGATGCATACTAAAAAAGAAAATATTTTTAACTAAAAAGAAAGACATTGACATAAATACAGCACAGTACAGTTTCAGTGCATTTAGCATTGGTTAAACTGGATTGTGGGTGATTTAGTGAATTAATTCGTTAAACAAATCATAAACAAACATCATTAGTTAATATGACATTAGTTAATATAGCATATTAGTTAATACATTAGTTAATATAAATATTCACATAGCTATATAAATTAGATAATGTGCTTGTTAATGTTTACTAATTAGCTTATTAAAAATAATTACCAGATCATTATTTAATGTAAATTGAAGCGCTCACGTGACATTGCAGTTCTTCATCATCATGAAATTTTATTATGCGTTTTAAAGCCATATCATATCTAATATATGGTTAGACTGATATATGGTTTTCTGAGCACACACAAAATGCATTTGTAGATTTTCGAAAAGTGCATGATCATATGAATTAAGTTTATTGACATTTGTAAGCATTTAAATTTACAATAAATAATTATATTTTAATCAATCAACATGTAATGTTTAATAAGTTCCTTAGTAAACATTAAGAAGCACATTATCTCATATTTTTAGCTATGTGAATATACATTAACTAATGATCTGTTAAGCATTATATAATGTTTGTTAATGATTTATTAATGAAACTGAAAGTTATTATAAAGTATTGCCAAATTTTAAATATATTTCTAGTTGACTGCTACAAATCAAAAATATACCCAAATGAGAAAATGTATTTTGATTTAACAATAAAATTATTATTATTTATTAATTCTCTTATTTCGGTATATGTATGCCTTGTGATATTTTTAAAATGTTAAGTTATGCACTTTTATGCCTAAGTCTAAAAGCTTCCAACCAAACTAACTACTAGTGTCGGATTGGGATATCAACTGGATTATTGTCAAAATGGATGTGAAGAACTCTGTCGACTGAGAGTTTTTACATCTCAGTCCTTTAATGACAGATCTAAATGCATAAGCCTGGGATAATACATGGATTCCGTCAGACCATCTCAGCTTGCTACCTGAAGCCTTCAGAGACATTTTTGTCATACTCTATGATCTTTTTACATTCAAGCTGGTAGAGTGGTTTAGAATTCACATAGTAAGGAAGATCTATGAGTGTGAGATGGCTTTCTGTCATCTTTGAACATTTTCTTTGTGGTTTTGTAAGTTCCTGAAAAAAAAAAAACAGTATGTTGTAGTGCAGTACAGTGCAGAGTATTCCGGGCCGAGAACAGTTTGTAATCGTGCCATGCCGTACCAGGCTCAAGTGAAAATACAACTGAAACCATTCCCTACCATTCTAAGGCCCTTTTTACACCTGGTATTAAGATGCGTTTGGTCGATCGGATCACAAGTAGAAGAGGGAGACACATTCCCGTTTATACCAGGTATTTTAATCCGTCTCTTTTGTCCACTTTCAACCACTACTTCCTGATTTCTTCGAAGGTAGGGTCTATAGGCGGTTAAATGTATGGGCTTTTTCAGATCTTTTAGTCTAATGGATGAAATGAGCTGCTGCAATTTACAGTAGCTACATATGAACACACCCGGAGACAATGGAACAACTTACGGAGAGCATCAGCTTTCGTTTCTGCTCTGATAGCCGCAAGATCATGCGGAACACGGTGTGTGTGTGTGTGTTAGAAATCAGAAATGGTGAGAGAGCATTGTGCTTAGTATATTTTTCGTCTTTAAACCAAACTTGGGTCTCCAGCCGACAAAGTTTAAACCTTGTCTGGCTAGAGCGCTTCCCATAATGTTTATGCATTAGGTCAGTAGGTGGAGAGTAGGCTGTCTTTTGTGGCTGTTCGAATACATTCGACCACATGAGCGTCTACACTACGAAAGCAATGTGGTCGAATGCATTTTCGACTACGAAAGTGGACAAACTCAAAACGTTTACACCTGTATTTAGCATTGTCCACTAATCTGATCAACCAAAATGCATCTTAATACCAGGAGTAAACAGGGCCTAAGAACAATTTGGGCCTACGGTGGAAAAGCGGCTTATATGAACACCTGTACACCATACACATGTTCTTACTGAATATTTAATTTCATTACAAAACTATAGGTCATACTTTATATTAGTGTACAATTATCACAATTAACTAACTATTAACTGTGACTTTTGCCTCAATAAACTTCTAATTAACTGCTTATTAATAGTTAGTATGGTAGTTGTTAATTTTAGGTATGGTGTAGGATTAGGGATGTAGAATATGGTCATGCAAAATAAGGTATTAATATGTGCTTTATAAGTACTAATAAACAGCCAATATCCTAGTAATATGCATACTAATAAGCAACTTCTTAATAGTGAATATTGGACCCTAAACTAAACTAGAGTGTTACCCAAAACTCTAATCCTTAGTTAACATTTGTGAGAGGACTTTACAAACTTTTACTACAGTTCTTCTTTTGAGATAATATTTCATGCTGTGTTGTCTTCTCTGAAATTACTGGAATAGCCAAATTTGTTCATTAGAAGAGGGCATCCACATACATTTGGCCATATATCTGTTAGCTTTGAAAATTCAGTTTGGATATGACATGGGATTCATGGAAGTAGTTGAGCAAGTGTTTGTTGAAGATTACAGCTTTGGAAAGGTCATAGAGGGGGAGATAATAGCAATCACATCTGAGAGACAAAACTAGGTGAAGCTGGTGGTCGACCATCAGCAATTGTGGTCAGTGCTACACTGCGGGTAACAAAGGAAAAAAGATGACTCTTTGAGGGACGATAATGATCTTGGTCTCCCGTCTCCCTCAAGTTTTAAAGGTCAGACATTATCCCATGGGTTGTCTTCTGGATCTCACAGGAATGGACATCTGTAGATAAAATAAAGCAAGGCATAGCGATGCTTGGTTTTGTATATCAGGTTTTTTTTTTTTACTGCAAGTATCACTTGACATCCTATAAACACCTGTGAAATCGTTTAGAGTGTTCCTAATGTAATGCAAGAGCAGAAATAAATTAGTCTTCAAAGTCATTTGTGCCTCTAATTAAATATTAAAGGGGTGGTATAACACGATTTCACTTTTCTAACTTTAGCTATAGTGTGTAATGTTGCTGTTTGAGCATGAACACATTTGCAAAGTTACAACGCTCAAAGTCTCTGGACTACACAGCATCCAGGGCTGCTGACATCACTAACCCCAATATTTACATAAATCCCTCCTCCGAGAATACTAAATAAGGGGGGCGAGGCCATTTTATATTGCTTTGGAGAAGAGTTGTTGTGGTATAGTAGGCTGGAGTGTGGTTGCCGCAATGCCGTCGAAACGCTGTAATCTTCATCCGGATTGCAGGTCCACTTTGTTCAGCCGTCCTAGGGACGGGGGAGTAGGGATCAATGGTTAAAAATTGTTTTAACTCGGCCCCTCATAATTATTACCCAAATCTCTCTTGCGCGCGCTCTGTGCTTCACATGTTACGGAGGAAAGCTTCCACAATCTTTGCGAGTTCAATGCAGGATTCGCAAAACGGCTTGTCCTGAAAGATGGAGCAGTTCCAACTTTAAGATCAGAAGCTGTTGTTTAAGGGCCACAACCTGTAAGTATGATTTATTTTCCGTCGATGTGTTTTCCTGTAATAGTTTGTATTGTTAATTGTACGTTGTAGCAAGGAAGTAAACAAATGACAACGCTGTTTGGCTCTGCAAACCAGTTTGTTAAATGCTCATTCATACTTAACGTTATCCGACAAATACCTAACGTTACAAACTTTTTTTTAATCTCAACAGCGAGGCATGCTAAACATGGTTCTGTGTTTGATTTGGCTACTGTAGTAAAGCCAATGTTTAGTGTTCGTTTTGATAATTAATAGTTCTGGCGACAGATATTTGGCTACAATCGTTCTAAAAATACTAAAGTAACTGTGCCATACAGTCAGTCATAACAGCGTATCTAAAAAGTATGAGACAACAACAACAACAAAAAACAAACCATTCTGAAACGTAGTTTAACAGCCGTTCTTGAACAGGTTCTGCTCGATCATCTTCACTAACATTCTCTGGGTCCGATTCGGGCTCAAATCGGTATGGTTTTATTGACGACATTGTTTATAATACACCAAAGCACAAACTACTGGTAAAGGTAAGGGGCGTGACGTTTCCGAAAAACGTGCACTAGGCGTTTAGCGAATCACAACACACTGGGCCAGCGAACCAATCTGAGCCCATTACGTATTTTTGAGGGACTGGCTTCATAGAACCCGGAAACCATCAGCCCGTTTTTTACAAGGAGGGACAGAGCAGTGTAGAACCAAGGTAAAATATATGAAAAATAATGCAATTTGTAAAAAACGAAGCATGAACACATGTTACAGTACACCCCACAAACACAATCAAGCCTTCGAAAAAATGTGTTTTACCACCCCTTTAAAGTCCACATTGGTCCTCAAAGATACTTTTGCTATACTGTATTCTGAAAGTCTAGGATAATGTGAAGCACTCAAGCGTAGTCATGTTGATCAATTCAAGGTGGGAGAGACCGCTTGTAGCTGTCATGTCTGGGGGATAACATACACCAAAACTCTTTTAAGAGGTCAGATAAACAAGTCCTGCTCTGAACGAGTAAAAACTCATGTCACTGTTCTATTGATGTTTGCATCAGTCATTTGTTTCATTGCTTGTGAGTTTAAGTCCATACATGCTCAATTCTCTGTTTGAAGTGTGTTAAAAACCAGACTGTGTTAGGACAAATGAATCTGAGTTGCACAGCATCATGTCCAGAGTATTCTTGTGGATCTTGGCACAACAATGCGTTTTCCCGCATTGTCCTCTTAATCAGAACCGTCTGCAACAGCTCTATGTGTTCAGTTAAAATTTTCACTCTATTCTACACTTACAAGACTTCGCAAAAAAATTAGTTAAAATACAGGGCTTAGGGGCTGTTTACACTACACCGTTTTCAACTAAAAACTTAAAACCTTTTTATGCGTTTTGGCCGTTCGTTTACACGACAACAGCGTTTTGGGTGCCTGAAAACGCAAAGTTTTGAAAACGGGTTTCAAAGTGCAAGTTTTTGAAAATGGCCTCTGTGTAAACGACAAACAACAACGCAAAACTGTGAAGTGTTCAGTCTATAGTGTTTCGTCGCCATCTAATGGCCTGGCAGCAGAATACAGGGTTTTTAGTCGTTTTCGCAGATCCGTGTGAATGAGGATCGTTTTGTCTGTATGCGGAAAACTCAAAGGAAAAACTAACTAACCCTAAGAAAGGCAGGCATTAACAAGATAATGAGACACAGGTGTAAGTATTCAAACATAATAATAAGGATGTGACAGTTATCATCTAAAGATTTAGATCCAGCTTGTCTTTCCACTGCTGCTGCTACTGTCTGTTTTGTGTTCTGTCTGTGATCCAAATTAATTAAATTAAAAGAGTAGAATTTCACAAAACAAAACATAAAGTGTAAGTAAGGCGCAATCCCACTGGATTGCAGAGTATGTTGTGTTTTTGGAGGCTTAGTCAACTACTTTTTGATTGTGAACAATTTGTATATACTGGTCTTCCAGCTAGACCAGCCATCAAACCATTTTGCTTTTTAACACGACAATCACTCTCATTATCCTTATAGTTAACATATTAGAGATTACATGTCAATCAAAATGTTGTCTTAGTCATAAACGTGTCAATCTGCAGTCTACTCGTAACTGAAAAAATCAAATAAAAATAACTAACACAAAAAGTGAAGTTTTGTAGCCGTTCCAGATTTAGCTGTGACTGGGTGGGAAGAAAGGTAGAAACCTTTTAGACAGCCATAATCCATAGTTCTACTAGCAATCACTGAAAATCGCTGAGAAGCATTTCTGTCTCATACTGTTTATGTAGCTTTTTATGTGTTACGTTATGTGGTAAGCCCAGAAAACAGCAGTTTATCCTTAATCACACTGTATCTGACAGAAAGCTCTTTGTGGGCAAGTCCTCCAGCGGGATTCCAGCTTTTTACGGGATATTGCTGCTCTGAGGCAGCAATTACTGGCACTTTTGAAAAGCTTAAGGATTTTCAACTCCAATCTAAGCCTAAAGTCAGCTTGGTTTTCAGAAAAGTTTTCCAACTTTCAGCCTACAATAGGAATGGACATCTTCTGAAGTAGCCTATTTCAGCACCCGTCACTTTCTGAAGTGTTGCTCTATCGCTGAGGGCATTAAGCCAGCATCCAATACTGTTTAAGTCTGCTTTAAGCATTAGAATGAAATAACACTTCAAAACAAATTATGCTCTTATCCTTTATAAGCAGACCTACAATAATTGTTTTGCAAAGATGTTGAAGAAACACCACTGACATACAGTCTGTTGTGCTACAGTATGTTTCCTGTACCGCTTATTAGCAGCTGTGCTCCCCTGCTACTCCTCAGCGTTGCAGCAAAGAAAGCCAAGTTTTAGTTGTAAATTTGAGTTAGCAGTCTGTATTTAATGTGATGATGAAAGTAAAAAAAGACTGTGCCATGAAACAGTGACGGAAAAAACGCCATTTTATTGAGTCGTTCTCGCATGCTGCATGCAAAAACCTTATCCTGTACAATGTGACCAGTGTAGTTCAATTCATGAACAAATTATGTCAGAGATATATGGACTTGGACTGGATAAATGAATTGATACATAAATAAGCCTTTCCTCTACATGACTACCCCCTTTCCCCTTTATGAAATGGGTCATATTCTCACATGGGATGTCTTGCACGAGTAATTATAGTGGTCTTAATTAAATCATATCTACTCCCTTAATTATACGGCACCTCTGGGAAAATTTGCATAACGGCATATTGAGATGATTTCGGTAGTGTAACGCGCTCATCCAGTGAACAGTTTAATGGTTTTGAAATGCTTTGATAGACATGCATGCCTCATATCAGCCGCAGTTGTTCTGACTCTCTGAGGGCCCTGTAGTTACACTCTGTGCAACTAATCTTTTGCTTTACCAAAGATAACATGACCTGGTTCTGGTAAAACAGGAGCACTAATATCCTTTGCTCTACATTAGCTCCAGCAAAACAGAGGACGATCTGACCTGTATATACTACTGTATACAGTATCTACTGTTCTAACACACAGTCCGCTGTCCACCACTTTTATCTCTCTAATGACCTGCCCTCGGTTTCTTCTGCAAGGACGGCTCCCCTGCTGGGCTGATGAAAGTTAATATTCATTCTCCTCTTCATCTTCTGTTTGTTAGGATTCATGAAATAACCTTCAGAGAACCACCCCCCACACAAGATTCCTTTGACATGCACAAGGCATTCCTATTTTTCGCCAAGTGACCTTTACTTAAGTTAAAGGAACCGTATGTAAGATTGTGGCCAAAACTGGTACTGCAATCAGCCAGATAGGCTGCAGAAACGTAGGCTGCTACAAGGAGCTTCCAATGGCAAGTGACGAGTCCTACACAGTAAGTTTTGTTTTCTGTTAATTATGTTTATGCTTCATGAGAGATGTTTTGCGAAGTAATTATATATCGCAAAAATGTACTAATGGCGATTAGCCAAATATAATCGTAAAGATGTACGCTCGTATGTGACAGTACATTGTTAGAACAGTAGCTGTTAGTCTAACTTGTAACGGTAGGTATCTGTCATTAACGTAAGTACAAGCACAAGCCTCTGTCACTGTTTGTAACCGATATCAAAGATACAGCTATTCATTTAGCTGACGCTATAAGTGAAAGCGACCAGCTGTATTTATTTTTACTTTTTTTTAACAACTTTTAATTTTCTTACCCTGCAGTACATGTCCATAACGCTAAAATATGTGATGTGAAAGATTACATGTCATTCTACTATTTTTGGCTGTAGAACTTTGTCACGAAGTATTTTGGAATCATAACGAGGTTTTTTTTGGATTCGTAACTTTAGACATTTTTTTATCCGACACGTTTGTAGCTGCAGCTGTGGTAACTACAGCAGAGCTGGTAACCCGGATGCCACAACACTATACTGACTTTGTGATTGGTAGATAGGTGGAGGGTGGCGCATCAGACCAAAACACAACATGACAACATCAACATCAGTTGAGGGCTGCAACTTCACTTTTTAAATGACAATATCCTGGCCGGACTACTGTCAGTGATATAAGTATTTGAAATGAACATGATTTCTTAATGTCTAGTGACATATTAGGGCCATTTTATGATTAGTTGAAAAACATTTCTTACATACGGTTCCTTTAAGTTTAAAACACATCTGCATGCAACTGTGTGTGAGATTCAGTAATTAGAAAAGAAGGACAGAGTCAATCCTATGAACCCAATATTAACACTGTCAATAATGGTCTTCAGTCTTACATCCTGAGCCTGATAAATGCTTTTGGAAAAGATAAAAGGGCACTACAGAAGGATGGGCACTTGTCGGCGCTAATTTCTCTAGTTAGAGCCCTCTATCTGTTAGCATCACAATGGAGTTTAGTGTTGTTGTTTTACACAGAGTTATGGTAGCTCTCAGACATAGATATATAAGTTGCGTCATCTGAAGGTCCAGTCTGTTTTGTGGTATGTGTGCTCTGAATTTCAATTCAATTGAACAGACATTGTTTTTTTTGTGTGTGAAATTCTACTTGTTACACAGTTTTTGTCCCTTTTTTATGCACCAAAAAAAGTTAAGGCCCAGTCCAACTAATATAAAGATACCTCTAGTCTCTACATCTTATACCTTTTCAAGATTGTCTTCACTTCCATTGTTCATGTTCTTATAAAAGTTTTCAATTTGCCTTCTGTGCAAAAAGAATGCATATGCAGGACATGAACAAGCACTTTCAAAAGATTAAATTTAAACCCGCACCTTTTTCCCCCATTTATTGTTCCATCTTTAGCAGTTCTGGAAGTGAGTGTGCGAGAGATGGAGACAGAGAGAGAAATGCGAAGTTGAATGTGTGAGATTAAATCGCAGGTGAATTGAGGGAGATTGCTTTGCAGACTGCTGTCAGATAGACACAGACAGAATTAGAAAGAATCAGATAAGTACGGAACACTTAGAGGTCATATCTTCACTGCAAATATCAATGCTGAACAATCTAGAAATATTGAAAACGGAGAATTTGGCTATTATTGGTGTTAATGTAAAAGGCCGTTCTTGCTAATGAGATATATTCATCAATTAACCCTCTGTTGCATGCATGATAAAAACAATGTTAAAAATGTTTCACTTTTATGATATAAAATGAAAATCATTAGTAAGATCAAAAACTAATTTTGAAAACAAAGGCTTTTATTTATATAAATATTAGTCTTTTTTTTTTTATTATGCCATAATACAAAAAAATTACTAGACTACATAAAAAAGGATTTTAATTAATCCTTTAAAAGGATTTTTTTTAATAAAAGGATTTTATAAAAGTGAAATATTTAAAAGACATACAGTAGTATATCCATTGCTTTCAAATCCATTGATACAGAAAGCAATTCTTCATTACATACACAATCACATAATTAAAAAAAAAAATTTGTTTCAAAATAAGTCAACATAGAAAAATGAATCATTTTGGATGTTCTCAGGGTGAAAATGTGTGTGTTCCCCATGGTGCACCATGCCAGAAAAATATTCTAAAATAAGGAGCAGGAAGTATTGTGACCTGTATTGTGAACTCTGTGGTGCCAAACGTTTCATTTACAAATAACTATGCTATAGCTTGATAATGGTATGTTAATGTCAGTGTTTCAACCATATGTGTGAGTGTCTCTGCAGGCTTAAAAAATATCTACACAGTGTTTGTATTGATTATATGTGAGTAAATCAAATCAATAAGTTCCTCAGGTTGCAAAGCATAATCACGTTGGCCAATTTTTCATTGCAAACCACAAAAATAACATCCAGGAATTGGAAACACACTGCAAGAAAATCTGTAAGAGGTCTTCACCATGTCAGAAGTGTGCACTGACATGAGTGTGTATGTGTGTGTCTGTAATATGTTGAGATATTATGGGATGTATTTTTAGCACTTTTTTTAATAATAAGCGAGGCAGTATATTTCCATTTTAATATGTGATTCTATCTTCTAAGGATCTATAATTCATGTAAATGAACACTGGTTGTATTCAGAGATTCTTTTATCTGATAGGCAGATAATTATAACTCATTAACATTGTATATCCTTATGTCACCTTTTGTCCCCAGCTTTGTTGTCTCATTTAATGTTTCTTCCACTAAACTGCTTCCAGTCTGGGGATTGGAGATATATTTTACTGGCTTGTACAAGAACACCCCCAAAGTCATCCAGATAGTAACCTGTTCCATCCATAGACGTGGCCAATTCAGCTGGAGGTTGCTTGGCTCGCATGGGCGCTGTCTCATAAAAGAGAGCTGTTAAATCTTCGGTCTACAAAATATAACGGGTTTCCCCCTCAATTGGCCTCACCTTATAACAAATTCCTAAATTGGATGGGATCTGTTTGATGGGATCTTTTCAATAGACACTTCTTAATGTTGTAGACTGAGCTCTGTCAGAAGACCTGGGGAAATAAGATGACTCCTTTATTTGTGGATGTAATATGTAAGAATGATCCCCAACTATATCTATATCATTTAACATATCATTATAATATTACATATATATAATGTATTGAAATATGATTTCTGGAAAATGCATACTCTTATTGAAAATGAATGCATTCAGGATGCTTTGTTGCTGCAAATATATGTGAATGCGGTCAACCTTTAGATTAGGGTACAGTTCTCACTATTAACTTACTATTAACTACGACTTTGCCTCAATAAAGTCCTAATCACTGCTAAGTAATAGTTAGTAAGGTAGTTGTTACGTTGAGGTATTGGGTAGGACTTGGGATGTAGAATATGGTCATACAGAATAAGGCATTAATATGTACTAAAAACATTTATAACTGTAAAAACAATATCCTAGTAATATGCATGCTAATAAGCAACTTGGTGAGAATTAGTCCCTACACTAAACTGTTACTTTGAATGCCCTGAAATCATTTATAAAGAGCTCCAGTCTGTCTCTCTCACCCCTCAGCTACTGCTGCAAGCAGGGGCGTAGCAGCCATTATAAAAGTGGGGGGGACAAAATGGTGTGGTGATGTGACCCAAAGGTCAGTCCTTCCAGAAAAATGCGGAGTTTTTTTGTGATTGTTGCGGGCAAAAATCCTTGATTATGCGGCGATGGAATATGCAGGATATTTGCAATTTTATGTGATGAAATTGCGGGAACTTACAAAAACTGCGGTTTGATGAAAAAGAGAGAAAAAGTGATTCCCCAACACCCTGTTCTCACTAGGCTACTACCTTAATGTAAAGAGCTATTTCTTATTACTTCCTATGATAAGCAAACATACTACATCACAGAAAGTGCTGGAATATTTAATCTTGTTTTATTTCAGACCTTAATAAACACATGGCTCAAACTTACAAAACATTGATGAGTCAAACAAGTTCTGTAGCTTTACAAAAGGAATATGCTACAACTTCAGTAAAAATGAATAAATAAAATATGAAAAAAATGTTTCCTGTTTTACAGTTTTTTTTTTCAATGATGTTTATGTCGCGTAATTACGTCACTTCATAACGTTCCCATGGCAACAGGGGGAAACGGCTGCTCTCGTGTGAAGCAAACGCAACATTTTTCAACTTTCTGCTAAGATATATGTGACTTTTTTTTGCAACAAAAATGCGGGGATTATGAAATCATACAAGCCCCGCATATTCTGCGTGGAAATCGGCAATTTATACGGCAAAAGTGCGGCGTAGGCCTATTTGAAAAAATGCCCCCGCATAAATATGCGGACTTTGGCTGATTATTGAATCATGCGATCGCATAATCGCGTTTTTCTGGAGGGACTGAAAGTTGATGTTCATAATAATAAATTCTAGATGGAATAGCAATTGGCATTTTACAGCACCCTAGTGCCAAATTTGGGAACATGCCATGATAGTTTACAGCAACCTATTTTTGTGAAATCATACTCGAAATAAAAAAAATATTGCAGGACTTGGGACTTTCAGACAACTGTGGACATCTATACTTTATTTTTATGAAATAAAGATATTTTATGATATTTACAATATTTCAGTTAAACTACACTTGAACAATAGGCCTAACTTTTATCTTACTAACAGTTGGACCAAAAAAAGTGTTCAATGAGTATAACAGATTACATATAGCCTACAGTAATTTTATACAACAGACATTTTATAAAAAAATATATCAATAAAACCTAAATCAATGTATTCGGTATTGGACATCAATTTAACATTGACATTAGATGTTGAATTTACATTGAATTTTGGTCACCCGACGTCGCAACCAAAATTTAACCAAATATCAACGTCTCATGACGTTGTGTGCCTGCTGGGAATAATCTGTTATGTCTCATTTAACAGACGCTTTTATCCAAAGCAACAGGTAGGAGAGCATTTAACACACACTCGGCACAATCCGGCGCGACGTGACGAGGTCCATACGGGTTCTGTTGTCTTACACTTCTTACAGCGTTACAGTAGGTTAAATCATAATAAGGAAACTTTACGTGTGATTCATGTCATCGCGACATACTGTAACAGTGTGTGTTTGAAAAAAAATGATGTAGTCCTCTGCTTTTTTTCTGGGGTGCATTAGACGGCCAAACAGCAAAGCGACTAAACAAAGACGAAAATTCGCAAGAGCAACAAAAGATTTGAAGCTCATGGCAGACGCGCCCAATAGATGCTTCGCGCTGTGATTGGCTGAATGTTAGCTCACTCAAGTCTAAGTAACAAATCAGAGAACACGGGCGGAAATATTGGCGCGGAGTAAAAAAAAATGCGGGGGACAGAATCACCTGTTTCTAAAAGTGGGGGGGACGTGTCCCCCCCGTCCCCCCCGGTTGCTACGCCCCTGGCTGCAAGTGTACATATAAAAAAATAAACATCTCTTCCCATGATATGACCAATATTTCAACTCCATTTAATTAGTGTTGGCATACATGTTTACAGTATAGTCACGGCAAGTCCCATGCGGCTAGAGTTTGCAGTTTGATCTTCAATGCTTGTCATTGCTTGGACTCCTTCTCCTGACATCTTTTGACATCGCTTTCATCCCTCCTTAAAGCAACATATCATTTGCGAGATCTCGCTGATAAACTGATGTTAGATTTACACGTGTTCTTTAATGGGCACTTCCCTCTTTCCCGCTGTTTCATCAGAGCCGTGTACACTGATGAGATGGCAGTGTTTATGCGGCTCTCTTGTACCGTGAATGCAGAGTGTGAGCTCTCGGCCTCCAGAGAGGCAACAGGCCTCTATTAGGACATCAATCAAATGCCAGGCCATAACGGCAAGCCTCAGTCCAAACGCTGTCTTGGAAAGAACGTTGAAAAACCGTTGAGGCTGTGTTTTTTCCTACGTTCTGCTCATGGGATATGACTTTCACGTTTCCCTCTGTCTAATTTAAATTCAGATGGGTATGGATTGATAGATTAATGTGATGATGAGACAGTTCATTATGGTTACAGTTAACACCAGCACAATGATAGAATGAAGAAGTAGGCTGCGTTTACACTGCAAGTCTTAATGCACAGATATGATCTTTTGATCTTATGTCCTGCCTGTTTGTGTTCACTTTAGACACGACTTACTATGTGACATGGTTTGACCCTCGTGTTTTGAATGGCCGTACTAAATTTATTTACGTAATTCATGTTGGTGGCCATGATTATTTGCCAGCATGTATAAGGTAGAAACTGTCATGGATGTAGCATAAAATCTGACTGAACGGCTATAGACTGGAAAATAACGGTAATTGTCATCTATTTTATCATTGGCTCGTTAGATCTAGAATTCTGCAGTGAAACAAAGTAGTGCGTAAGATTACATTTATTTGCATGAATTCTAATGAATTAACAAAAGGGAGATAGAGAAAGAGAGAGTGATTGTGAGTGTGAATTACCTATGTGTGTCTGTACAACGTCTTTATGTAACAGTGAAGCTTGTGAGTTTAATTACAAAAACTCTTTTTTACAAAAAAAGTCATCACCTTGTAGCTGAGAAATAATGTAGCTTTCCGTAGCAAACTTGTTTTATTTATAAAATCCATGGGGTCAGAGGCTGAAACCCAGTTTCTATGTAGAAAAAAAAAGCTGTGAGTTTTTGTGCGAGCGCATACAGGCACGTCTGCTTCATAATATGACATTTAAAAATCTATTTTTTGTGGGCAAACGTGTCGCCCTTGTGTTGTGGTGACTTGCAATTCCAAGGGGAATCTAATATACATGTCCATGTTTAGATGTTGGTCAGATGTCCAGATACCGGATATGTATCTGATTAAAAACCACATTTGGAAGTGGCTCAGAAGAGATGCGAAAAAATCTGACCTTGTGTGGATTTTTGTGTTTACACATGTGTAACAAATTCCGATCTGTGTCAGAGGCAAGTAAAAAAGTCTGGTTTTTTTTTATTTGTTTGTGTCAGTGTAAAGTGAAAGTGACATGTGAAGGTCAAGTAAGGTAACCCATACCCGGAATTTGACCTCTGCATTAAACCTATCCAAGTTAGTGCACACATTAGGAGTAGTGACTAGTGATAACACACACACACACACCCGGAGCAGTGGGCATTTTTTCTGTGGCGCCAAGGGAGCGAATGGGGGTTAGGTGTCTTGCTCAAGGGCACCTCAGTCATTTCCTGCTTGTATTAAGAATTGAACACGCAAACCTTTGGGTTACTAGTCTGACTGTCTAACCATTAGGCCATGACTGCCCCGTAAACACAGCCGTAGAGAGTCAGCTGGCTGAAATTCTACCCTGTGAAACTACATTACCAGCCAAACGGGTCATTGCTTAAACTACTCCCAGTTGTCATAATTGTATTTAACTGCTCTATAGGATGTGGCCAATGATGACTTAAAATCATTTACACCCTATGTTCATCATGGGATCGGGTTTGCCTGTGGTTGGCATTCTGTCACTCACATTTAACCCTTAAAGACCTAGACCATTTTTGGAGCACCTGCACCCCCTGTCCTTTTCTTTGTTTTTCTAACCCATTATAGCAGTCAGCATCAAGTGTCATATATCATTTTTAACAGGAGAACTTGAAGTTTCAATCTATCTCATTTAAATAATCCAATTTTACATTTATTTTGTCTTAGAATGGATGAATTTACCAGATTTAAGAAAAACGGCAGCATATTTTTTGTGATTTTTTTTACTCAACTCAAACAAATCCTCCTGAAGTTTGGATTTTTTCCTTTAGAAAGCTGTACTTGGATATTCTACATTTCCAGATGTAATTTTGACTACATGTAACAATCCCTAAGCAAGTTATAGCCATTTATTACAACATTATTATAGGCGATTTTCAGTGAAAAGCTGGTGTTTTTTATTTACTGACAATTTAGATGTGTCCAAAAAAGTTTAGGAAGTAAAATAAATAGAAACATTGTAATAGAACACTGAAGCAAAAGAAACATTATATGTATTAAAACACACACACACACACACGCACACACACACACACACACACACACACATAGCCTATATGAACTACTTTCACTTTACCTCAGTTCAAATTTCCAAAGAATGATGCTAGTTGTTCGTGCAAAAGACCAAGAACTATGTTTATTGGTTGAGTAGATGATAGTTTCAACCAATCTGGGCATGAGGGTGGGTCTAAGCATCAACAGTCATTCATGATTGGCTCAGAGGAACAAACCACACGGGTTTCTTTGACGAATCAATGCTGATCAAAACTTGATGACGCAATCACATTCACTACGGAGCTTCTGAATGTCCAAACGTGATTAACCCGATATCACAGAAAAGCCGTGAATCTCCTCTTTATGGGACTTTTTAAAGCATACGGATTGGAGTAGCGGTTCAAAAGTTATTTAACATTTAAGAACAACAGTTATTTTTAGCCGCCGGCGGCTGTATAGGTCTTTAAGGGTTAACTGTTGTTACTAACAATTCCTGTACTAGTTACTTTGCCGGTACTGCCTGTAATAGTTATTTTTGTACTTTCAGTGAAATATAAATCTATTCAGTCATCTAGAGGTGTAGCTTCTTAAATATGCCTGGCATTTTCTCTCAAGTTATCCATAATTTAAGTGATTTGGGGAAGTGAGTAAATATTTGTGGAATGGGGATATTTTCAGGTCTAAGAAAGAGCCCTCAGCTGCCCCAAGGCTCAAGAAAAGACAAGAAAAACTACTTCAGTTTGTAAGAATATAGAGCTGAACATTACCCCGAGGGTATGGATTGTCCCTCTTTTTATTTTCTGACAGATTATTGATTGCAGGATGTGATTTTGAATGCTAATAAATACACACACCTTATCTGATCATCATATACAGAGATTAACCTTATCTGATCATATACACACATCATCCATCCATCCATCCATCCATCCCAGTTGTCAATAATCTTCCCTTTCAGAGTGATGTTGACACGAGATCTGCTGTGACTGTATTGTTGAGTCAGTGAGTTGATCTGATTGAACAAATATTTTGGTCAAATGTGTGAACCCAATAAGTTTATTGAAAAGAACCAACTCAAAAGAATGATTCTTTCACTTATCCAGTTGTCAAATTCAACTCACTCGATGATCCAGTCACAGCAGTTCTTGAGTAGATGAATATTTGGTCTGACATGCACACAATATCATGTGGCTTAGAATAAAGAACAAATAAAGCTGTTGTTTTACAGAAAAGATCTGACTGGGTGTGTTTTTCTTTTTTTTTTTTAAGAAAAAATCTCCTATTCATACTTTTCCAGGTGAAGAAATAAAACCGTTTATCTATGGTACTCTGTCACCACCAAACAAGGGTGAAAACTGCAGACATCTGATCCCAGATGGACATTCAGGTTAGCCAATAAACCGCAACTACTCTCCTCTAAACTATTCATTTACTATGCATCTGGATGCGTTTAAAATTGGCTAAAATTCTTAAATGATTGTGATTCATAGGCATCATTAACACATTTTCCATGTATAATCAAACAAACCACATAATATATGAGAAAACACTGTGTACACAAGTTGCTTTACATTAATCTGAATGTCTCACACATTATGACATCCTAATGAGCTTGATACAACTGTGACTCCGTTCCTTACATTCAAAGAATTGAGTTCCCCCCACAGTCATGCTTTTCTGTGTTCACGATTGCTTTGCTCTGTCATGGCTTGTCTCTGTGCGTTCCAAGCTCAAGTGCATTTAATGACCTGGCTGATGTGCTCGGTTGAGATTTCCATTTGTCTCCCACAGCGAACACCCTTTTGAGTGCCAGCTGGTGCCACTCATGCTGCCAGTCCTCACCTGGGCATCCTGGGATGCATAATGTTGCTCTGGCGTGCATCACACATTCATTTTTTGGTCAGCTAGAGCTTTGGTTTCATTATACTCAAATTAGCAAGTGCTAATTAGCCACCTGATCCAGCTGTGACAAAGAGATACCGGCTTATACTGTACTACAACTTTCTTCTCAGACATTCCACACGCCTTGTGATGACACGTATTATCTCTCGGGAGGCATTATGACCCCAGTTAAATACTAAAGTGAGGAAATTGCTATGCAGACAATCACCAATCACAATTTTTTTTTTTTTGTATTTTTTACCTTTTTTTTAATCCATACATTTCAGGTTTAAATTCAATTTTGAATCCCTTGATTTTCAATGTGTTCTCTGATGTTTGGTTCACTTCATACAGTAAGTGAACTAAATAACTTGCTGAAGTCACTTCTCAAGTCCTCAAGTCACTTATCTTAACTCTCTGATGAAGGGAAAGGTATAGGATAGAAATTCAGTATGTACATCTTTTTCCCTTCACCTTTGGAGATTTGAGCTGGTGCCAACAAACTCTTCATTTGACAGAAAACACGAACAACAGTTTGTGATTCTTCTAGCTTAATGCAGATTCATTTACATTTAAGATATACAACTGCTTGGGTAAATACAATACAGAAGTGCTTAAATTATACAAGATATTCTGAAAGAAGATTAGTGAAGAGAAGAACATGTTATAATCATTCTTATGATGCCTTATGCAACAATTGGAGTTGTTTATTTCTACATGTATCTCCACTGAGTTATGAAACAAGAGTCTTTTCCTAGAAAGAATGAATGACTGTTCTCTTCTCTCAATGAGGAACATCCACAGCCAAGTACCAGAAAGTGGGTATTGATAGAAAGCTATTATTCCAAACTTGCTGAAACTACAGATGCTGTCATCAATCCTTTTATAATTTTGACTTATTCAAGCTCAGAAAGACATTCTACCCTTCTTTACTGAAAAAAAGTGCTGTCATTATGTGAAGTCCAGTTGGGCTTTTGATCAGAATTATACTCAATGCCAGATTTAATTGTGATTGGGCCATGCATTTTAAAATCTGTATAAAGAAAGTATTGTAGCATTTAACAAAAAATTACAAAAACTTGATTTTAAGGAAGAACTGGATAGATGGCCTGCTTTCTTGATGGTTTCCTGTTTAGTTTTCCAACAGCTAAGTGAAAGGTTTTATATTCAGGTGTGAAGTTTCAAGAAATCTAAAAAAAACATCCCAAGTAATTTTAGCCCAATCACACCAGACTCCACACCAGCAGATGGGCTGCTCTTGAGCTTTTAATCAAACCCTGTGAAGAGAAAGAGACAGAAAATAAAAACAGTAGAGAAAAACATCAGACTAAATATTGCTCTCAATGTACTTTTTCATAAAAAGCAGATCCAGCTCAGCGTGAGTCTTTCTGTCAATATTTTTTTATTTTTTATTAGAGTATGCCCAAGTAATAATGCAAGCAGTAGCAGGCAGTCTCTATGGGAACACATCAAATGATAAGTGCAGCAGAGAACCTGTCCCCCTTAATAGGCTACACCAATTTTGACAGATTCGAAAAAAAAAAAAAAAAAAAAATGTTGCTCTCTAGGACAGGTATAGTTTTTACTTACTATACTGTATGTTATAATTAAAGTTTTCAAGCATATACAGTATGGAAGAGTAAGAGAGCAAAATCTCTGTTACGATCCTCTGTATCTGTTTTGTGTGGGTTATTTTTTCGTATATGTGCAGGGATTGGTTGCCGACGGAGGAACCATGATTGGCAGATCTACTGATAAGAGCTCCGGATTCCTCCTCCCGTCGACAGATCCCAAAATCTTCTTTTGATTATGTTCGTTTGTTTAATGGATTTATACTTTTATTAGCGTAGGGGTGTCCTGCCATGTATATTGACTTTGTTTGTGATTTGTTAATTTTTTAGGGAGTTTGGGAAATGTCTTTGTAATTTAGTTTTTTCCCTGATTGGGTAATTTATACATGTTTATTTTTAGTCTATGTTGTTTATTATTTTGGCCTTGGGGCACCCTGAAGCCATGGCTCCTTCATTTAATTACTTTCCACCTAAATAAATTATTTTTTTGTGGAACTTATGTTTTGTGTCTTTGGTGATCTGTCAGCTGGGGCTGGATTCCTTTTTACCAACTGGAAAAGTTCACGTCAAGCCCTTCTTTATTGAACGGGTTGTAACGGCTCCAATGAAGAAAATACTAGCTGCATCTTTCATGGCCCTCCTGTTGACTGTGTGACTCTTCCATGTATCATGTGATCTACCTTCATTCCTCTCATAAGCCTTACCATCAATCACTTCAGGTTAGACAGAGAAAGACCTCCACCTGCTCCCAATATTTGAATCAATTGACACTCTATTTTCGCCTCTTCCCCCCATAGTTTTCAAGCTCTCTGTTGCAAGAAATCAACTAGGGGTGCTTCTCAATATTGCTCCTCCGTCCTCCATCCTATGACCCGGAAACCAATCAAGCTCAGCCATCTTGAAGGACATCTTAATTCTCTAATTGCACCGTGAGGAGTGAGGATCAAGGAGTGAGGAGGCTTCCAGAGGAGTCAGATACACAGGTATATCCTATGCGGAAGTGTTTTATCGACTAAACGTGACGCACGTATACCCTTCACATCGGTCACAATCATTTTAATTTATACGTTTCCTTTGCAGTTTATATGAACCACACATCTCACATATTTCAACAGGGTATCTTGCTTTATTATTATTTATTATGAATTTCTTACATAACTTCAACAACATAAGGGCAGATATGAGCGCTGCTGATGACGCTGTGGAGTGATGCTCGAGTGATCAAGTATTCCAATGTATGAATAAAGCTTTCATCCGATTCCTCCGTCCTCCTTTTCTTTCCTTGCAGCCTTCCCTCGTATCCTACAGGGGGTGGAGCTGAGACGCGAGGAAAGGTAACGAGGATGCAAAAATAAGAAATGAGAAGCACCCTTCAGCTACAACCCCCTTCAATGTGTACTTTACAATTGAAAACCATCCAACTTAATGTGGGTAAATTGTCTTTCTTTTTGCTTCTGTTATTGCACGAACAGTGAATTTAATCCATGAATAAATGTCACAACAGAAGCTGCCTAGAAATGTAAATTATTTGATTATATCGGAGTTGAAGATCTGACCTTACTGTCTTCTGGTAAATAATGGATGGTCAGAATTTAAAGTCTGGTACAAATACACAAGTAACAATATTCAATTGTTCTCTTCCCTGAGAGCCCAGAACACAAAGTTTTTTTGTTTGTAAAGCAGGTTCACATTCAATGGAAAGTACACACACACACACACACTTCTCACTGCCACATAAATGAGAAACAAGAAACAAGAAAGAAGTTTGATCAAGTTCTTTCTTGTCATTTTTAGAGCAAAAAAACTGAGTTAAGGGTTTTGATTGGCGTTGCTGGTAGTCACAGCTCAGAAAAAAAAAAAAGAAACATCAGCTTGTAAAGCATAAACTTGTCCGAATAGATCACTTCCGATCTGGTTTCATCAGAATTGGACTGAAACTGTAAGATTATACAGTACTTGCACATTTTTGTATCGGACAGTCGGACCGACAGAGTTATTAACAAAACGGTTATTGTAAGAGTAGGTTTATCACTGTAAATTGTATCTTTGTCTTTTATCTTTGTAAAAAATACTATGGCAAACAGCTTTCTTGTACACAACAGTGTTTTGCTTCAGAGGGTTGGGCAAAAGATGCTCTTCCTTCCTCTTCTTCCAAATTAATTGATGGAACGTCAGTTTCTTTGTGTTTTCCCCTCCGTTTGGCCTAAAACACTGTTCACAGTCATCCAGTTCGAAATGGAGATTATAAATCTATATTGTTCTGTTAGAAGAGGCGGGTCATTTTTTTTTTGCAAGGGTTCATTTTGTGTCAGATTTTTGTCCAAAGTTTCAGAATACATTTAGACCGATGTCTGTCTTTATTTTATTATTTTATTTTACATAGCAATATACAGTGGTGTGAATATGTTATCACCCCCATGCTAAAGTTGCCTAAAAAGAGGAATAAAAAATCATCTTTTGGAAATTGATCTTAATGCCTTAATTAGAAAAATGAGGAAAAATCCAACCTTTAAGGACACCAATTTTCTTTGTGTATGAATAATGTATCATAAATAAATAAATGTTCTTCCTTAAAATACAGGGTGCATAAGTCAGGCCCCCCCTATGTTAAATTCCCATAGAGTCAGGCAGATTTTTTTTTTAAAGGCCAGTTATTTCATGGATCCAGGATAATATGCATCCTGATAAAGTTCCCTTGGCCTTTGGAATTAAAATAGACCCACATCATCA
Source organism: Rhinichthys klamathensis goyatoka (assembly GCF_029890125.1). NCBI lineage: Eukaryota > Metazoa > Chordata > Actinopteri > Cypriniformes > Leuciscidae > Rhinichthys > Rhinichthys klamathensis. Next base: position 520,814 of record NW_026606671.1, on the reverse strand, counting down.
CATTCCCTTCACCATACCTAGAGATTGGCATAGGGTACTTTCCATAAGATCAGTAGTGTGCGACAGGAGGTAGTAGAATCTTACAGTCAATGTTTCTCAATGAATTTACCGGAACTGAAATTTTAGATATTGTGAGAAAGTGCAAAACTAAAACATCTTGTGATGGTGATGGAATAGATATGAGCATTGTAAAAAAAACTATAGATTGCATACTTCAACCTCTAACTTATATTTTCAATCTTTCTTTTAGTTCAGGTGTTTTCCCTCAAAAGATGAAGACTGCTAAGATAATACCTATTTTTAAAAAAGGAGATAAACATGAGTTTAATAATTATCGACCTGTTTCAATACTTTCGCAGTTTTCTAAAATAATAGAAAAATGGTTTACTCATAAATTAGATTTATTTTTGGAAAAAAATGATTTACTTTTTGACTATCAATACGGATTTCGATCCAATAGATCAACTTCCCTTGCACTAATTCATTTAACTGAAGAAATTCTTGCTGCAATGGACAAAAAACAGTATTTTGTGAGTATATTCCTGGATTTACAAAAAGCGTTTGACACTGTCAACCACAACTTATTGTTGACAAAACTACAACACTATGGATTACGAGGTCAGACATATAAATGGCTTGAAAGCTATTTAAGTAATAGAAGCCAATATGTTCAATTTAAAAACTATAACTCGGACTGTAAAACTGTTGTATGCGGAATTCCCCAGGGTTCAGTAATTGGCCCTAAACTTTTTATATTATTTATTAATGATATATTTGAGGCTTCCAAAGACATGAATTTTTTGTTGTTTGCTGATGACACAACTGTGTTTAAGACTGGGACAGATTTAAATGAATTAATGGCCACTATTGAAAAGGAAATGGTAGAATTAAAAAAATGGTTTGATTATAATAAATTGTTTCTAAATTGGGATAAGACAAATTATATGGTTTTTGGAAAAAAGGGAAAACAGGGATGCACAAAATTAGTTATTGAGAATGTAAATATTGAATGTGTCTCAGAAATCAAATTTTTGGGAGTTATCCTAGACAGCAAACTTAGCTGGAAGCCTCATATTGAGCATATCAAAGGTAAAGTTAGTAAAAATATTGGTATTCTTTATAAAGTTAAACACATATTGGATGAAGCTTCATTACAGCTTCTATACATAACCTTAATTGTTCCATATTTAACATATTGTATCGAAGTGTGGGGTAATGCTTGCACCAGTTATACAGAAAGGCTTTTCTTACTTCAGAAGAAAGCGATAAGAATTGTGACTTATAAAGGTTTACGAGACCACACAAACAAACTGTTTATAAAATTGCAGACCTTGAAATTAAAAGAGTTGGTCAAATTTAAAATACTACAAATTATGTGGAAAGTGAAATATAACTTGGTGCCAATACATATTCAAAACAAATTCATGCTAATTACAGACAGTAACAACAGAAGAAAAGGTAATTTTTGTGTACCATATTCACGCACCTCACAAAAACAAAAAGGGTTTCTTGCAATTGGGATCAATTTATGGAACTCTTTGGACATTGTGCAAAAAACATGTAACACGATTGTTGAATTCAAAAAAATGTATAAAAAAAATGCTCTTAGAAAATACGAAGGCAGTGAAGCATAAGAACCAAGGTTTGACAAATTTGAAATTGTTAATTATTTAGATGTGAAGTAATATTGTAGCCTACCTCGATAAAAAAAAAAAAAAAAAAAAAAAAAAAAAAAAAAAAAAAAACGGCGAGCCATCTGTTTTGTGTCAACTAAGATTATTGAAAAAAGGGGCATGAAATTATAAGACTAGGTCTTCCTCATGCTCCTATTCAGCATTGAATGTTATTATTTTGTTGTTGATGTGATTAATATTGTGTCTGTAATAACATCATGACTGAATAAAGAACTTGAATTGAATTGAATTGAAGATCATCTTTCAATGCAAATCAAACCAGCTATTAGGCTAACTGAAATAACAACATGCCAATCTCTAGGTATGGTGAAGGGAATGTGATGATGTGGGATATTTTAATTCCAAAGGCCAAGGGAACTTTATCAGGATGCATATTATCCTGGATCCATGAAATAACTGGCCTTTAAAAATAAAAATCTGCCTGACTCTATGGGAATTTAACATAGGGGGGGCCTGACTTATGCACCCTGTATTTTAAGGAAGAACATTTATTTATTTATGATACATTATTCATACACAAAGAAAATTGGTTTCCTTAAAGGTTGGATTTTTCCTCATTTTTCTAATTAAGGCATTAAGATCAATTTCCAAAAGATGATTTTTTATTCCTCTTTTTAGGCAACTTTAGCATGGGGGTAATAACTTATTCACACCACTGTAGATCATGAACAATGTCTAATAGCTTCTGGTTTCATCATTCCTTTACAACTGAGTGGGAGAATGTGGTGCTGTAAAAAGTCATACAACCATTACATGTAATAAAATAAACCAAGCAGAACATGCAGGTTTTAGGACCATATTGTACTTTTCCACTGGATGTTGAGTTGGAAGAGAAAATCTAAATTTGATAGAAGTTCTCGAGTGTCTTGCATGAATCAGAACTGACATTTACATTTAATCATTTAGAAGACACTTGCATTCAAAATGACTTCCAAATGAGGAAAAGCACAAGCAATATATAAGCTAACAATATTAGCAGTAGCGCTACACTGAATTTCAAGTGTAATTCATAGTAGTACAAAAGCTAGAGCAGAAGTGTTGTTATGGATAAGTAGAAAATGGAGAGGAAGAGAATTTGTTGTTGTTAATAGGGAGTGCTTTTATTTACGGATTAATGGCTTGAATTGAAAATATGCTTTTCTCCACCGTCATTTGTCACCCAGACGTATTTGGAATACCTTCCTTAAACCAAAAGAGAAGAAGATTAATAAGAGCATTTGATTTAGAATGTGGCCTAGTCTAATATGGGACTTTTAAAGCTTTAGGGATCAGTATCTCAGCCTACAGTATTTGAGAAAACTGAAGGTACAAAAACATCCTCTTTCAAATGCTTAATCGCATAGGGCTACTTGTATTTCTCTTAAAAACATTGACTTATCCACTTATACCCCTCCCCACAAGACATTTTCAGGAAGAATAAAAATAAAACCCAAGTATTGAAAGTATCGGACAAGGATCGATTGAATTGTTTTTTTTTTTTGACACACTCACAGACATACATCATCTTTTATTCACTTCAGAACAAGATTCCTGTCTGTTTAGTTGAGAGGGCACGTCTGCCTCAGACCAGTGGAACGGATTATAAGTCCCATGATGAGCCGTATTGATTGGCTGATGCTATCTGTCTATTAACTTAAGGTCGTGCTCTTCTCGCAGTATGGATGTGTTTCGTAATGAGCCAGAGCCTGTGAGCTAATGGATCATTTTTTGCTGAAGAAAGGATTTGCACTTCATAGGCAACCTGGAAATATCAGAGAATTTTAAACGTGTGATTTCTAGGAAATTTGAACTTGTGATTTCCATGTAGATAACTTTTTTTTTTTTTATATACAAGTGTTGTGGTTTTTATGAGACTGTACACTTTGAAGTTAACTAAGGAGGAATAATTTGTTTAAAATATGTATTATAATATGTGTTTGATCTGAAACTGATCTAATTGGACACAAATCAGTTCACCAATTAGTTTGTTTGAAAAAGCCTGAAGGAAAAATTACAATAATTTGATCTCAGTGGATTTGCCCTATATACACAAAGAAGACAGATATGGAACAGAAATGTTACAAAGAATAAAACATTTAATTGATGGCAGTTGATGTTAAGGAGTGAAAATGTTGAAGTAATCTAGCAACCTGACAAAAACTGTAGCATACTGCCTTGCCCATGAATGATTCTTTTCTCATCGGTTCACTGCTAAAGGTTAGGTCAAAGCATATGAGGCATTTCAAATAAGAAAGAGCTTATTATGACAGCATGAATCATATAGGCTTCAAAAATATCTCACAGATGACACTGTTGTTGTTTACCTGCTGCAAATCTTTTATTTACACACACACATATGTACGCCTGAATATGTAGGTACAAATCTGAATATATAAATGCAAATCCGAATAGATATAAGTCTGAATATATAGTTAAGTTAGAATATATATGTATAAATCCTGAATAAATAAATGCATTTAGCCTATTGTCTGCTTAGGGCCTGAATTTTAGCACAGATTTTACCCACACTGTGGGTATTGCTCATAATGGATCACACTCACAGTATAGTATAAGAAGAAAATCTTTACCTGACATTTCTGTGTTATAGAAATGCTAGAAGTACACCCACATTATGCACTTCACTTTTCCGTGTAATGTGAAGTGGTGTGACTCATTTTGACTGGTGCATTGTGGTATCTTATGATGTGTTCAAGCTATCTCAAACCTCAGGTAAACTATAATCAAAAGAGTGACTTTTTTCCAACATAAAACACATACTGCAGCATGTTAATAGAGGCAGGGATAAAAGAATGACACTGAGGAACCTCTGTGTTTTTGATGTGGAAAATCTGACTGTTTTTAGATTCATTGCTTAGATAGATATTCACGTTGAATAATTTATATATTAACAAGCCGTGGAATCTTAATTTCTGAAATAATTTAAATTATTTACAATTCCTGACAAGTTGATTTAAAGACAAGCAGAAATAAATTCATGTTTAACCTTACTCTACCTTTTAAATTCTATTTCGGATTTATAGGATGATGGTCAACTTTTATTCTTGTTTGAATATGCCCCCCTAAGGGAACACTAATTCAAAGAAGGGAAGAAGAAAGATATTTATTCTCTCTAGAAAAATCAATTCCTGCTCACAAACCAAGAAAGGAGGTGGTCAATTCCACCTGTTGTTTTAACTGTAGACTTTGAACATTGTTAAATTAAGTGGTTTGCTGTTATGAGATATTGTCCTTATTTAAAGTGCAGACCAATTAGATTTTGTTTATGGAGAAGATTAGCCTGACGTCGTCATACTCCGATTCTAGTCAGAATGTGAGTCTGATACTGCTCCATTGGGCTGTGATTATGGGGCGTGTTTCAACCGAACCAGGAAAAAAATGCCTCTGCATTCAATTGGAGTAGGAGGTCTCTGCGGAACAAAAGTGGGTGTTTCTAAATTTGTGGGTGTTTTCACACTGATGGGTGTTTATAAATCATGCAATGAAAATGATGCCCTTCTCCCGACCCCACCCCTAAGACCTACCCACACTGTGACGTGGGCAAATCAGGTAACGCGGTTGAAAACGCCCCTCTGTTTATGGCCTCGACCCCTGATCTGGTAACTCCTATTACCGTCTGCAGAGACCTCTATTTGCTCAATTGGATAGACCGAATCACGTAGGAAGGCCGGCAAAAACATCTTTCCGATCGACAAATGCCTTGATCGCGGTTCTCTGTTCCTCTTTTAAAATGAATGCGCTGTATAGATCTTCTATAACAGGCGCGATGGCAGAATCTACAAGTCTCAATTCTCCAGCGGCAGCCATTCTTTGTTGTAAACGGATTCCACCCTAGCGCTCTTTGGTGAGGTGGATGATTACGTTACTGTTGTGTCCATCATCGTATAAAGCCCGCCCTGACAATTTGATTGGTCCGAACAGCTTTGGTTCGGGCATACTTGCTTCACAACGGATCAAGTCCAGACCGAACTTCCCATCCTCAAATGTTGTGGGCGGGGCTAAGTTCAGCTGGCATCCAGGCTAGGAGAAGATGTGCTTGAAAACTCTATTTGTCAATCTGTCTTGTCTTGTATTTATATAATTACTCATTCCAGACCTGAAGCAAACCATTTTGGCTTTTTGATTTCACAATGAAATACATTTATAAATAACTTTAGCAAAAGAAGAAAAAAAACTGCATCTACATGACTTTTCCCCACCTAATTATATATATAAAAAAAAACAAGCTTTAAAAAAAAATAGTGGCAAGATTAATTTCATGCTAACTTTTGTGACTTCTGGACATTTGTGACCTTTATAACAAAGCTGGAATATAACAAGAACTGCAGCACTTGCAGAATGGCAGAAGTTTTCTTGAGAGTGAATTAGTCCACTGTCGACATGCTGTGGCCAAATCAGCATAAAACCATACAGTTAAGTTGAGGTATCTAACACATCTAAATTTAGCCACTTAAATGTGTCAGGGTTATGTTTATGTTATGTTTCCCTGTTTTGTTCATGTCTGAGTTTCACATGTTCCTTTGTTCAGTTTCCATGGTTACGTCATTATTAGTTCATTGGTTTCAGCTGTGTGTCATGTATTAGCTCGTTTCAGTTTGCAACCCTTGCCTTCACTCTTTGTCCAGTCTCTGTTATGTTGAGATGTGTTTGCACTGCCTGTTTGCTTGCTTTATAAGAATTAAACTTAGTGTTACTTAGTAAAATTAGTGTTTTGTGAGAACCTGAGTCTTCTGTCTTCAGCTTCCCTGCATGCATCGTTACAACATGATCTTTCCCAGCAAATCATTTTATTTAATTTCCACCTTACATGTGACAGTAACATATTCTTCATTGCTACATTATTACGAGATATTACGCACAATGGGTTAGGAATCAGTCACACTTCCATTTAGCTTTGGCTCAGTTCTATAATTTTTACCTTTTGACAAAGCCTTTATACCAAGGTTTCTAGAACCTAGTGAGCAATACTGTCTAGCTACTATAGGCGGCTGTACATGTTTAAATGGAACCTCACAGTAGACTCTACATTTATCTACTCTACACTGCTGAACTATTTAAATAAATACTTTTCAATTAATTATATTTTTAATAAAGTCTTTACAGTGCATTATGGCTTTGTTCATTTTGGACCTGAAGCCATAGCCTTCATTACACAGGCCAAACTCCTTCCAGTTACTCTTGTATTTCGATAGTCCACTTTAGACATTCTACTAACTATAACTACATGTCAACTAACTCTCATTAGAGTATTAGTAAACTGTTAGGTTAAGTTGACGTACTTGCAAAGTCTGTTGGGGTATGAAGTGTTCGCAGATATTAAGCAGACAGTCTAATACTCTAATGACAGTTGACATGTAGTTGTAAAGATACTTATAGTTAGTACAGTGTCTAAAGTGCATTATCGAAATGAAGTGTTTTCCTTGTTGCAATCACTTTTGTTGTTTTATTCTCCTTTATTCAGCCCTGCCCATTACAATGCCATAGAAGTTGTGCTGTAAACACAAGACCCAGACTGTCCCTTTTGTGAGTTCACTCACTCACCACTCACTATCTTCGGATCCTCTCTTTTGTTCTGTGAAGAATGAGCTAATGGTTTATTTCATGTTGCTGAGTGATAGTGGAGAACCTAAAGAATATGAACTGAACATTTACTGTATGTCAGGTTTGTGTTCTCTTAATAGGCCTCTGTTCCTCTCCATTTGTAATATTCATCCTCTCTTCACTGCTCCTACCATGTAATGCTTGTTTGAAGAATTTTAATTGAATTAATTGGATGATATGCTGATTCATTCATCAAATTAACCACAGATAATCACATAAATCAATATTTGCAGAATGCAGAGAAAAGCTCCCAAAAGATAATTAAATATGATTTAAGACATTACATTATTGTGACAGATAAGTAAAATCAATGAAATTAGAAATATTACAAAGAGTGGCTTTAGAATATATTTTTTAATTTTATATTTTTTTTGTATATTTCAATCTAATCAAGCCTATCACTGTTCTACAGTCTTTTACTTAATGGACAAATAAATGGCATTCATCTGTATTTTACATTTCTAATAGTTCAACACTATACATTTTATATTTCATATTGGTGTACAGAAGTTCATAATACAATCTGCCATCTTTATCTTTATCAAATGAACTAGGTATTGTGTGGTTAAAAAATAAAACACAAAAATCCCTATGCAAGAATACTGCACAGACTGTAGGAATGGGTCTGACTGTCACCAGTGTGGATAGTGTTTTGAAAACACAATGTGCACAACACACACACACACATGTTTACCAGCTGCAGAGCTCATGTTAGATACTCTCAGCCTGTCAAAACCCAGTCAAAAAGAATGTAAATACGTCAACAGTCTCTGTGTGCCGTGTAACGCAACAAAGAGCTGCATGGTTGCCGAATATATTTTGTTAAAGTATAGCAAACTTTCTTTCAGTGTCATATTCAAATTCTAAGCAACCTCAGTTGCTATAGTTTCTAAAACTGGAAACAATGTTTAAATAGTCAGCAAGCATGCACTTCACTTAATGTAGTACCCCTTAAAATGGAGTGGACATTAGCTTAAAAGCCTTTTAATTAGAATGGAAATCAAAAGGAACTCTGTATAATAACCCACTGGTTTCAAGTGCATACTAACATGTTATAGGTTAAAATGAATGCCTTGAGGTCTAAGTTCAGCTAGTCACATCAGCGACTTGGAGACTTACGTTAACGTTAGTCAGTTTCTATGACAACCCATAGCTCCTGTTGGCCTTTTCCTATTCCCATTTCATTTCATGGGTTCTTTCACAGTTACAAATTATTAACCACCCCTATTTTCCAGATGCTGATTGGATAGATGGGGTCTATTTGTCACATAGCACTATCACTTGAGAGACAGGCTACAGTGATGTCTCTACAGACCACCATGGTGCACCATTCAGAACTCAACTGAGAAAGCCTTCTGATGGAAATTAAAATTGAATTGAGGTAGCAAACAAGATCCAGAATTGCAATTTGTATTTCAGAACATAGAATTTAAATGCACTGAAATTAAAAAATAAAATATTTTTTAATAATAAATGTTTCATATTCCAGTTATTTCAGGTATCCATAATACACTCAACATATGGCTACGTCAAGAAACATAAGATGAAGGTTAGTATTAAGATTTTAAATGTTACCAAGTGTAGAGATAATTTATATTTTAATTATATTTCATATATTAACTAAAATGCTCTAATATACTCAATAATCAATGGATTCAAATTTAATTTTAAATAATATTTTAGTATAATAATTTTATTATTATATTGTATATTATTATATATGAATGTGGTAGATATTTTAAATCAGTTTTGACGGCTGTTATTTTATTATCTAACGAAGTTGTTTACACCACACTCTTTCTCGCCTCGCTGCATAGATCTATAACTTGAAACATCAAAACCTGAATGGTGATTCACACGCAAACATTTTAAAGGGATACTCCACCAGTTTTTCTTATTAAACTATGTTATTCCCTTAACTAAGACGAGTTGATACATACCTCTCTCGTCTCAGTGTGTGCACTATATCCCTCTGTATTGCCGCAAAACTATGTTAGCACTTAGCTTAGCCCATGCATTAAATATGGGCCAAGCAGAGAAGCGACCAAACACTTCCACGTTTTCCCTATGTAAACACAGTTACTCGAGTAGTGTAACTTGACCTGGGCTGGTGACACAAAATAAACCGTTGCGCTTTTCTAAGCGTTTAAAATTGATGACTATATTGTATGGCGGAATACCATAACAAGTGCTTTTGAGCACTTCGACTTGGCGCAATAATATCTTCACTCGTGAAAAGATTACCGGCTCCCGCTTCCTCTCCCCCTCCCTCCAATAGCATCCAGCTGCTGACATTTCCGTCAATACTACCAACGTGACTTTTACTACCTGTGCTATTAGCAAACTGCAGATCATTTGCAATGGCCGACTTTGTAGATGATTATGACTTCTTTTAGAAGACCCAGAGCCATATCTGTTTGAACCCGAGTACACGGAGGAGGAATTAGCTCTTGTGGACCGTGAGAGGCAAGAAAGATATGATCCAGAACAGACCGGAGCTGGCGAAAGACCACGGGCTTTCTGTAAGTGATCTGAATATTGTTGGTGTAGCCTCATCCTTTAGGCGTGTTCCTGTGCAGGTATAGTCCTTCTTTGTGAAATGTTCGGAGCAAACACGCCACTTCTTCAGAGTCATCAATGGTGTTTTGGGATTCTTGTTCAAAGCAGCTAACCAAGCTCTCCGCTGTATGTGGTGTGTTGGAATTCGGTGAAAAATGACAGCACTATGTACATTCTCCTTATTTTCACAACCCTTTACGATGCACGCTTTAACCATTATTGTACACAAACTAGCTTCCAACAACCTGTTACTTCGTCAACTCCGCTCGAACTACTACTACCGGCGCATGTCACGTTGTATTGACGGAAATGTCAGAGGGAGGGGGAGAGGAAGCGGGAGCGGGTAAGAGGACTTTTCACGAGTGAAGATATTATTGCGCCAAGTCGAAGTGCTCAAAAGCAATTGTTATGGTATTCCGCCATACAATATAGTCATCAATTTTAAACGCTTAGAAAAGCGTAACGGTTTATTTTGTGTCACCAGCCCAGGTCAAGTTACACTACTCGAGTAACTGTGTTTACATAGGGAAAACGTGGAAGTGTTTGGTCGCTTCTCTGCTTGGCCCATATTTAATGCATGGGCTAAGCTAAGTGCTAACATAGTTTTGCGGCAATACAGAGCGATATAGTGCACGCACTGAGACGAGAGAGGTATGTATCAACTCGTCTTAGTTAAGGGAATAACATAGTTTAATAATAAAAACTGGTGGAGTATCCCTTTAAAAGATTGAATTAAAAGTTGAATGTGTGTTATTAATCATGTGGGGGAAAATACACATGGGGACCCATGTTATTAACAAAAATAGTAAACGTTTTGATTTTTGAGTGTATTCTATTATTAGCCTATTATTATTGACAGTATTCAACTTATTACTTCAGTATCATCAGTAAAATTACTTTGTTTTCCCATTTATTGACGGACACCTCTCCTGTCCCCATGTTGAGAGAAATCGTGTGAAAGGTGCAGAGGTGTTGTGTGCGCTGTGTGAACATCATGGTTATTATTGTATACATGAATATCAGATGATGTCACCAACGTCTCCTCACTGACGTCACTCAATTCTAAAACTTGTCTTCCGCCATCTTGAGTACCTGATTCGGCCAGATCGATACGTCAGTCGCAAAGGAACTAGAGCTTATTCTCTGGCCGAGCCCGAACTTGCGGGCCGATATATCCCATCACATTCCTCGGGCCGGGCCCTTGATCTAGAGACGTGCACTCCCAATGCAAAAGAGTGCGGCGCGGGACTAGATTTGATGGCGAGCGGCAATGCACTCTCTGTGTGTGTGCGCGTTGCAGGGAGAATAAAACGATTCGCGGGACTCCCGCAAACTAGAAATATCTATGAATAAAACATATAAAAACTAATACATTTTTGCAGAAAAGCAACAACAACTAAAACAAAATAGAAACGATTTTTTACAGGCCAGAGTTTCCTTTTAAAACACGTTTGCAGCGTTGAGCGATGTAGCCAATCACAGACATACGTGTTGATTTCTTCAACGCAAAGGCCAATCAGAAGCATTTAAGATAGACTCCCCTCACTGCTCAAAACGGACTTTTTGTTCAGAGCTCTGTATGCTGACAAATCCTCTAATTGTAACAAAGAAAGCGTATATATTATGAAAGATTCATTGTGCAGTCTTGATATTAACAGAGATGTGAGATCGCGATTAACTGATGTCAGCTTTTTAGGAATTATTAAGGGAGCGCACTTTGCGCGCATTCAGTCAAAATCCTTCAATCATATCATGCCCAACCATGCACGCAGTAGCTGCTTGCTTTTATGTTATAACAGTGGTTTGTGTGTGCAAACTCTCTGTGCAGTGTTCATTTTGTCTGTGGTGAGTGGATGTAAATGATAATGAGCTTACGCTAGCTTAGGGGTGTGTGATATCACGATTTATGATCGTGGATTAAATATATCCACAATCTGCTTTTGAAGAAATGTAGTAGTATCTTGCATTCTATCAGTTGCAGTTCTGGCACCTCCTTCTCAGCATAGGCTACAACGCGACGTATATTCACATCAAATGTTAACGCAGAGGAACGGGACAATGCAGTTCACATAAGTTCATTATTTATATGTGCTAACAAGTCATTCACGTGTTGATGCGCTTTTCTGAGCGCGTACACCCGAAGCGCACGCGCACTAAGCCTGTCTAACAACAGCGACAGGTTACTGAACTAAGTTATCTTTCTAGTCTTATTGCACGAATACTGTCAAATACACACAGGGTTTACATAAACAAAGTTGGTTATGTATAAAGTGAAACAAACAGAGAAAATCTGCTTCCTAGTAGACAGTACTCGGCAGGTACTCAAGATGGCGGCAGTCAACTGGAAAAAGAGCGGATGACGTAAGAGGTCATGTGACTGATATTCATGTATAGTTCTAGACTAAATGTGAGCATTTGCTCAACAGATTCAGTGTTCCTAAAAATGAAGAAAAAGATAAAAAACAGGCAAATGCAAACTCAGAATATTACGCAAGCCTGCAATAATTAAATATGTTAAATAACACAAATATAGCTAATCTCACTTTATTAACCAATGTATTTGCTGCTGACCTTCACTGATCCAATTCAACTATACTTCAAAAATAACTTTAGATAAACATCAAATTTTTTTTTTTTTTTTTCCTAGAGTAAGGTTCTCCTGCGTCCTATTTTTCTGCAATCCAGAATGGCAGCACAGATGAAAGGTTTGTTTGAGCTGCGCCCCCTACTGTTCAAGCATGAATTAGTATTTTCTTTTGCATTTAAACTTTTGGTGAAGGGGCCTTTACATTGTCCAAAACTAGAACTTTTGTTTTTTGTTATTAAAACGCACTACTTTCCATAAAAAGTAATTAAGTAACACAACATGTTTTTTTTTTTTAAGGGAGTAACTAAATATTGTATTGCATTACTTTTAAAAGTAACATTCCCTAAAACGGCTTACCTGTGAGTGATAAGAGGGAAATAGAAAACCTGGAGTGGAGCTGGGGCAATGGAACAGTGTTGGAATTGGCAGAGCAAAAATATATATAATATACAATTTGCCAAATCTGAAATATCAGTTACTGAAAATCAACTTACAGAAATTCAATTACAGAATGGGTGACTGTGTTTATAAGAGTGAAGAGATGACATTGTGTTCATAACAAGACTTGGGCCCACGCCAGAGATGCATCATTAGGGAAATATTGCTAATCCTGTGGGTCGCAGACATGAGAAGCTTCTGTCACTATTTGCTTGTTAAACCAAGCCAGATGTGTGGTAGGGGGCCACTGATGCCAATTTAAAACTCTCTTTCTCTGCCTCTTTCATTTTGGATCATTCTTAGATATTAGACAACAGTGCTACGGTTGCATTAAAGAAATAACATTAATTTTAGCATTTGCATGCAGCATTGTTTGTCTGAACTAACACAAGAGGTCTTTAAATAAGTATGATGAATACATAGTAAATGGGACTCTGACTATGAGATATCGAGCGTCAGACTGTTTGTTTGTTTTTGGTGCCAGAGGCAGGAGTATGGCACTAATAGAGCTGAAATTGTTACTAAATAAAAGAGCATGCAAGTGTCAAAACACAAATAAGACACAAAGGATTGTTTGGTGGAGAAAGATTCTGGCTCTTGTGCAGAATCTGTCTGGAAGCAGCCCAAAGATCCATGTTTTTAACAGATTTAGGCAGCTGGTCAAATGCAGTGGTGAATCAGGAAATTAATTCTGATGTTCTGAACTGAGGGCAACTCTATTTCTGCCCAATAACAGTGACTCTGGCTACAGTCCCACAGCAGACATGCTCCAGAACCAGGGTCAAATGTGTCCATGTGGGATTTCTCCTTAGACTAGATTTAATAAGACTTCACTAAAATATAGCAAATAAAAAAAGAGCTAATGGTTTCTATATTTTTTAATGGTTTCTATATTAGTAATTTTAACAAGAAATAATGCTACAGTAAATTACATTATCGTAGTATATTTATAAAAAAAAACATTTACTTTTATTGTAAAATACTGTTACAAATCTGTTTTATGCAAGTACAATGTATGAATTACTTTTCATTTAAGAATTATGGAAAACTTAAAGTCAATTTGCAATGTGATTATTGGTACATTTCAGGTAGGTTGGTATGTTAATATTATATAATTTAATGATGTATACAATAATGAACTGTAAAATATACAGTTACCTAATGCCTAGTCTCGCGTAGCCCGACTGACAGCAGAAGGTCTGGACTCCATAGCAGCTTCCATTGGCCATAGACCACCCAGAGGTAATGCGACTGACATGTAAAGCAACCAATCAAAGTTTGTTTTGTTCAGCATCTTGTGTAGGGCCTTGAAACTTTAACGTCAATGTCCCTACAATAACAGACCAGCGTGTAAAACTCTTGGACGTATTTATTTTAAAGCATATTTTTGGAAATGGAGCATTTAGTTGATCCTGATAATTGTCATGCGCTTATTGTAATGACGACATTCTTTTTCCATGAGGTGGTTTGGCGTAAGGGCAGATTTGTTTCCAGATGAACTGTTAAAGAATGCGACACACAAGTCTCTCAGAAATCCTGTAGAATTCAACCACACAAGTTTCCCAGAAATACTGTAGAATTCAACCAATCAGATGACGACTCTGAAACTCCCAATTCTGTGTGCCATATGCATCAGACGTTCAGCCAACGGTCCGTGAGCCTGAGACTGAGACCGAGACTACCAAATCTGGACACAACTGTCTTATCGCATTTTAGGCCAATTTCAAATTTACTTTTCATTGCTAAAATCTTAGAGAAAGCGGTGTTTATGCAATTGCAGACCTTTTTGGCAACAAATTCCAGTCTGGATTTATGAAAAATCATAGTACTGAGTAGGGCTGTCACTTTACGTTCGAAAATCGATTGCACAATCGATCGGACCAACCAACACAAGTATCGAAAACGAAAATGGGAACGGCCTTCTCTCGGAGCGCGTCCAGCTCGAGATATATCCAGCTGCAGACCCGCAGCACCACCAGTTTCAGAACCCCAGTGCCAGAACCCCAGCGCCAGAACCGGAAGTGAGGGAGGGGCGGAATTATTTACAATGACACAGCATGGTTATTTTTGCAAGTATTTAAAAATATTTAAAATTGTTGCACCTTTTAAATAATATTTAGGGTATGTTTTTATTACACAGTGAGTCACTGCTCGTTGTATGAACTATAACTGGTATGTGACAAATAAAGAGCAAGACAGCGCTCGTGTTGTTTGAAGACGTGAGAGTGCGCGCGCGCGGCCAGGGCTCTCTCTCTCTCTGCTCTGCCCTGTCATGCGCAGCAGTCATTCTATTCTACATCACTCACCGATCAAAACAGGCTTTGGCGGGACAAAAATTTGCTTTGGCAGCCGCCAAAAAGCGGACGATCTGACGGGTTTTAGAAGATTTAATACAACCTGAAACTAAAAAACAGACCCGACCTCTATTTGAGACCGGACTTATATTTATCCAGACCTGCAGCCACACCAGGCGTGTAAAGAGACAATCGTCTATTTGGGACTCGGCTATTATTTGAAGTACGGTACATTTTATGGTTTCTTTCAAAACAATGCCGGATTTTCTCTCTCTTTTTAGATTTTTGACATTATTTTACATAAAGAAAAATGCATGCTGCATGTTCTTGTGAAATAAAGTATATTTTATATAAAATGACCATAAGTTTCAAGCATTATTTTTCACCATCATGATCAGGAAGTAACTCTCATAATACAATGAAACGGATAACTATATAGAATTATATTACACAAAATCAATGTTTTAAAATGCTTATTGTAGCCTACTATACCTTAATGTATCATTATAATACGTATAAAGTATGACGTTTCGTGTGTAATAATGCCGTTTCGTGTCTAAGCAAATTACGCTCCAAAACGTTAGGTGCCGTTACTCGGTTTAGAACGTAAGCTCCGCCCCTCACTTCCGGTCCTGGCGCTGGTGTTAGAACGTTAGCTCCGCCCCTTACTTCCGGTTCTGGCGCTGGGGTTCTGAAACTGGTGGTGCTGCGGGTCTGCAGCTGGATACTATTGTCCAGCTCGTCACGACACGCCCGCAGCGAACGCGCGTCACACAGCAACTGCAGGCTCTGACAAACACACATACAAACTATACTATACTTCTGCATAATGTCTCTCTTTTTACAACAAAAATGTGAATTCTGCCGGTATTCAGACAGTCTCATGCATACAGATACAGATGCGGCCTACAATCGCCTACGTAGGCGAAATTTTTTTGACATTTCTAATCGTAAACACAGCCATGTTGAAGCCTGCAGTAATGTTTTTCATTGATGTTATGGCATCAATGGATGCTTATTGTTTTTCGAGAATCTTGCACTCCTGTTTGTCATTGTGCACGAAACTTCATGCCAATAAATCATCAGAAATATTGCTGACTTGTGCGCGTCTCAAGCGCACTCTTTACGCTCGTCCCAATGCCTGTTAGTTGTCCGTGGATTTGCCTATATTTGGCGCTGAAAATGGAAACGTCTTTAGACATGGAAAATCGATTTTACAATCGATTCAATGAACATTTATGTCTCAAAAACCGATCAGGATTTTTTCACAAAAGTGACAGCCCTAGTACTGAGTTTACACTTCTGAGAGTATTAAATGACATTTTATTATTCGTTGATTCTGGGAACTCAGTAATTTGAATTGCTCTTAGATTTGAGTGCGGCAGTTGATACAGTTGATCATGACATTCTTTTATCACGCCTTGAAAAGTCTGTGGGCATTCAAGGAACGGCCCGTAGCTGGTTCAGATCTTATCTTAGTAATAGAACCTTATCAGTAGGTATTGGTCGCTGTTATAAAGTCAGAATTGTGAGAAGACAAAAGTGTATTTTTTTCCTTAGAATTGGACTTTATACAGTAACTCAGCTTTATATCTCACAATTCTGAGAAAAGATGTCAGAATTGCGAGATATAAAAACGCAATTGCGATTGAAATTAAAAAGTCAGAATTGCGAGTTTATTTCTCTCAATTTTGAGTTTATATCTTGCAATTCTGACCTTATAACACGCAAATACGACTTTATATCACTTAGATATATGTAATTGTGAGATAAAAAATCGCACTTATCTTTTTAAATGTTTTAGTCTGTGCCAGAAACAAGCTTCCATAGACATGCAACAATATATTACGGCTCTCTGGAATGCTTGATTCTGATTGGTCAATCACAGTATTTTGATCATCATGTACAGGAAAGTCTGATTCATTTGAAAAGATAAAGCACAGCAAGTCAAAACAGTATGAAGGTTTGTATCGTATTTGGAGGACGCTCTGGTCTCGGAATAATAAGCTTATCAGTGGATCATCAGCAGGTTGGCTTTTCAGATATAATTATTTATGATCTTGTTTCTGATGTTTTGTTTTATTCATAATGAAATCAGAAAGTGTTACAGTAGGTAGGTAATAGGTATAATGCCTGTTGTTCCTTTGAGGTTACTTATCAAGCAATGTTAAATTGTTTGAGCAGCTAAATACACAAAGTAATATCATGATAAACATCAGCTTTGCAAGTCAATGAGGAGTCTGTGAAATTGTGATTTGGGGAAAATATCTCATCTGTATTTCAACTTTGAATGTATCTTGATTTCCACTGGTGAGAGCAACATCCGCTTTGTATATCTGAGGCCTTGAATCCCACTGAGAGCTTTGACTGCCCCCTTCAGAGAGAGCCCTCCATGTTCTGTGACCTTCAAATTAAACAGTTGCCATAACATTCTGATCTCTCTCTCTCTCTCTCTCTCTCTCTCTCTCTCTCTCTCTCTCTCTCTCTCTCTCTCTCTCTCTCTCTCTCTCTCTCTCTCTCTCTCTCTCTCTCTCTCTCTCTCTCTCTCTCTCTCTCTCTCACACACCACACACACACACACACACACACACACACTAGTTGTAATCGTTGTCCTTTTGAGAAACATGTATCATCATCAAAGAGAAACATTTTGACTTTCTTGCTCGGGTTGGGTCTATCCTTGTGAATACTGCTGCCTTACACTCTGTAATCTCTTTAATTCTTTATTTAATAGAGGCCAATTGTTTGTGTTCCATAAATGAAACAATTAATTATTGAGAGATCAAAGTACAATGAGGCTCCTTTCAGAGTGGAAATTGAGTGCTTAGCATATTGACATTTATCATGAATAACGTCATTCTCAACACTCACAGTCAGTAATTAGTTTCTTCCCATTTTTCATTATTTTATCTCATTAATATTACATGCAGCATGCAACAACATTATAGTAACTTTACAAATAATCAGACTCACCTTTTGAAAAATATTTGAAAAAATATTTTTTTTATTTTGCTAGCAGTGAGACATTTTCTAGCATTCAAAGGTTTGGGTCAATAATAAGAAAGAAGTCTTTAAAATAATAAGATATAATAAAATATATATAAAAAATAAAATATGCAATTTTATTAAATAAGTGTTTTCTATTTAAATATATTTTAAAATGTAATTTATTCTTGTGATGACAATTCTGAATCATTCTATTATACTGGGTTGATGCTCAAGAAATATTTATTATTATCAATGTTGAAAATAGTCTTAATATTTTTGTGGGAAAATGTGATACTTTTATCACAGTATTTATTTAGTATTTATTAGATTTTTTTTTGTAACAATGTAAAATTCTTTACACTTAATATATCCTTGTTGAATACAAGTATATTCATTTCTTATATATTTAAATGGATTTTTGGGAGCAGAAGTGGCAGTGTGCCGATTTTTGTTTATTCTTTAGTGAAGTGCTAGCCTGACTTCGTCATACTCGTATTCTAGTCAGAATGTGAGTCTGATACTGCTCCATAGAGCTTTGATTATGAGGCGTGTCTTAATCGAACCAGGAAAAAAAAAACTCTGCACTCAATTGGATAGACCTACAACCAATCAGAGCAACGCAGTAAGTGACGTATGTTGAGCGACTCATATCAACAGAACTGAACTGCACTGCACGCACTCACGAAAAAGTATTTAAAAGAAAAATGAGTGTTAACGACCTTTGCCGCTGTTGCAAAAAGATTTTAAGGATTCGCAGAGTACTTGCAAACTCGACAAAACATTTTTGAACGAAATAGAAAATGTGAATGTATATATGAACAAGTTCTCCGTTTAGGATTAGATCTCGACAGTAAAGCCAACAAATCTACTCGCATTTGTCTGACCTGTCTCAATTTTATAACAGGGTTGGAGCGCGACTTGACTGATTTTAATAAATGGAGAGACGACGAAAGACACCAGGCTGAAGAAGCGTGTTCATTTGAGTCTTCAGAGAAAAGAGACCGGGAGCCAAAATTATATTTTAATGATTATTTAAATACAAAATGATTAGTAATTCTTGTACTTTGTCTTGTTTATTTGTTCTGTCTTGCGTGGTGTTTTGGACATGAGTCTGGCAAATAAACTGAATTGAGTAACATCATCTAATTATTACATTTAAAAAATAAACCGCTCATAAGGGGTACAGTGATTACCAGTATGGGTATGGTCGGTGTGCGAGTACAGTATAACAAAGCGTCACCATTGTTTGATGAAGCGATGGCTTTGACATGAGTTGCATCGCCCTGATGCCCATTTCGGTTGCTTCTTTTACTTGGTCCTCCATGAGTGCGACCAAAGGAGAAACAACAATGACAACAGGCTTTTCATTGCGTCCCATATTCTTAGCGACCATCAGAGCCAGCGGATAATTTAAACTTTTGCCGAATCCTGTAGGAAGGACGGCAAACACATCTTGACGATCGACAAATGCCTTTATTGCAGTTCTCTTTTCGTCTTTTAAAATTAATGCCCTGTCGATTTCTTTTACAACAGACGCGATAGCGGAATCTATAAATCTCAATTCTCCAGCTGCAGTCATCTCTGAGGGAAACCAGTTCAAGATGAGTCAGATGCTCCAATATTTGTCCAGTTCTGATATTTCCAGCATTTTCCCGTGTTTAGAAGGGTCAGGGGAAGATTTTAAGGGTATGAGGCATCCAGACAGCAGCCCAGTACTGGGCCCACGTCCTTTCTCTATCCCACTTCAAGTGCTATTCTCAAAATTGTCAGTCTGTGTGGGCTGTTGACTGCCAGAAATCTTTTGTTAGGATTTTGAGGATGTGTTTCCTTTTTTTCCCACCCACCTATAAATGATCTTTGTGTCACTAATACTCCGATTTGCTGGTATTTTGCAGCCTTGTTTGTGCGGCAAATCCCTTCTTTTGTTGGGGAATCCAGCACAGATGGCAGATGGTGTTTGTACTGGTTCACTGAAAGCCATGTCACATATTTCCAGTGTGTTTTTAGAAGTCTGACCCAATGATTGAGTCCAAAGTGAATTACATAAATCAGCAGGGCGTCTCACAACGGTGAAGGTGTGGAAGAGAATATGATAAGTCAGGTCCACCGATAAGTGGGGTCAACTTAAAGTAAGTAAACCTATAGCTATTGATTATCGGTTGTTATAAGCCCGGATATTCCATTCTGATGAATCCTTAGACGATTGAAAAGGGATGGGCAACTTAGATCCTGCAGAGTTTATCTCCAGCTATGATGAAAACTCACCTGCCTTTAGCTTTCTAGTAATCCTGAAGACATTGATTAGCTGGTTCAGGTGTGTTTGTTTAGGGTTGGAGCTAAAGTCAGTGGCCCTCCAGGACCGGAGTTGACCATCAACAGAAAGTCAGCAAATTCAGTTGTGACAGTAAAAGTCAGTAATTTGGATTTATTTTAATTTATTCATTTGTTTAATCACCTTTTCTTGTTAGCTTAGACCAACAAGAAAATAGCCATATAGCCCAGGATATATCTGGCCTGTATAAAACCGCATTAATCCACACACCTGCTCTCTCTCTTTCTCCGTGGATGATCTAAACGGAGACTGGCAGCTGGTGAGTCATGCCGAACTAAAACTACTTTAAAGGCCTCAAGGGTTTGGCGAGTCCATACTAGAAACAAAGAAAATCTCATCCGCCGCTCAGATCCACCTGCCTCCTCCTGAGAAGATAGACGTTCTTTCACTTTCTCTATATCTTTCTCTCCCTCCCTCCTACCTGCAGAGGTACAAAGTTGTGAAGTTGTGTTGCTCCAGCCACATCTTTCTTTCCCCTTTTCTCCTCTACCATCCTACACAAAATATACAGTACAGTAATATATACCCAGGTAGAAGGTGACGTTCCCGCGACCATGGGTAACGTTTCCTAAAAGTTCTCTAAAGGTGACGAACATTCCGAACCTTTACAGAACATTAGGGACGTTCCTGAAACGTCCTCTTTTGGTAATGAAAGTGCTGCAGTTCAACGTTCCTTAAATGACTTTAGGGGGACATTCCGTAATGGTAATCTTATGGTCACATAACAACGTTACAAAGAGGACGTAATCAAAACGTTCTCATATGGGTCTGAGTTGGTCCTATTATAACGTTCCTTATAGGACTTTAGGGGGACGTTCCGTAATGGTAATCTTATGGTCACATAACGTTACAAGGAGGATGTAATCAAAACGTTCTCATATGGGTCTAAGTTGGTCCTATTATAACGTTCCTTATATGACTTTAGGGGGACGTTCCGTAATGGTAATCTTATGGTCACATAACAACGTTACAAAGAGGATGTAATCAAAACATTCTCATATGGGTTTAAGTTGGTCCTATTATAACGTTCCTTATATGACTTTAGGGGGACGTTCCGTAATGGTAATCTTATGGTCACATAACGTTACAAAGAGGATGTAATCAAAACGTTCTCATATGGGTCTAAGTTGGTCATGCAATGACGTTCTTTATGTGACTTTAGGAGAACGTTCCATTTTGGTTATTTTATGGTCACATAGCAACATTACAAAGAGGACATAATAAGGACGTTCCCATATGGTTCTCTGTTGATCATATGAGAATGTTTTGTGACTAACTTAATGAGAACATTCTCATATACATCACGTTTTGTGCGCGGTGACGTGGGACGAACCGAGGTTCAACTTCCGTCAACTTCTGTCACGTTTATCTGGTTTGTCTGCGAGCTGGACCCTTCTCGGACGGACACCTGACGGCGGTCTTTTTCCTGTTTTCTTCACCGACAGCGAGCCAGAAAAAGCCAATGTGATTATCATGTAAAGTTATTTTAATGAACCATTCTCGCGTAGATGGTCAGGCTATATTGGCTCTTTTTTTTTAGATAAACAAGCTAACGTAAGCGCTAGGCCTATTCCAATTTGCTTATTTTAACTCTTGTTTACATAGCCTGCAGGGTCTCCTCACGAAATCTAAGCGGCATAAAGTTCAATGCGAGGGTCTTTAGACAATGTTTGTATTATTTTTGTCTCTTTTCTTTTATTGTCATTTTTTCCTATTATTTGGTAAAGGCTACACCACTTTTCCATGGGAAAAAAAGTTGTGGTGATCCCGCTATTTGGCTCGTTGATGTAAAACAGTTTTTTACAATTGTTATTATAAAATCAAGAATGCAGACATTTTAAGCTCAGCAACAATGGCAGCAAAATGTACACAGTATATTTAAAAAAAACTCCTGTCACACACACAGAGCCTGCAGATCAGGTTGAAGCGGAGAAGCATCAGCTTCTTATTCTTTTAATATAACAGAAGACCATAATAGGACAAAAAAATTATATTCTAAGTTGGTCCCTAAAAGTTCTGCAGGACGTTCTCAGACTGTTTTGGAAACATTGGATTTCTGAATTAAATATGGTCTTCTAAACGTTCCCAGAACGTCCTAAATGTTCCCTGAAGGTCCTCCAAATAACGTCCCCAAACCCTTTAAAGAACTCCACATCGTGACTGTCTGGGAAAGTTGTGGGAACGTTACCAAGTGACGTTCCTGACACCAGCGGGACGTTCTCAGAATGTTTTGGAAACATTGGATTTCTGAATTAAATATTGTCCTCTAAACGTTCCCAGAACATCCTGAATGTTCCCTGAAGGTCCTCCAAACAACGTCCCCAAACCCTTTAAAGAACTCCACATCGTGACTGTCTGGGAACGTTGTGGGAACATTACCAGGCAACGTCCTTGACACCAGCGGGGACGTTCTTAGAATGTTCTGGGAACGTAAAATTTCTAGCTGGGTAGAAAGAAACCATATTTAAACTAGGGGTCGACCGATTATCGGCCTGGCCGATTATCGGCGCCAATATTAAGCATTTTTATGGTTATCGGTCGGCCATTTTCAAAACCGATTTGCCGATAAAATAATTTTATTTTGAAATGCTATATTTGGCTCTGACGCAGCCACCTTTGTCGGAACTCACCACTCTGTAGACTAGACTAATGTCCCCGCACATCTGATTTGTTGGGAGTCACGAGTCCGGCCAATCAGCGTGGAAAGCTGAGGCACTGAAAGTGTTGCACTCTCACACCGAGAGAGCACTCGCTGACTAGAGCTGCTTCATCACGCTTCAGTTGTCTCTCAAAGTTAAGGCAGCAACAGACTTTGCTGAAGAAGCAATAGATTACTACACTGACTGCGTTTGTTATGGTTCCGTCTTCCATCATCTCGCTTTCTGATTGGATATTGTTTCGTTTCACGTGATAATCTCCAGAGCGTGCGCACGTTTGTCATCGGGGTTCCCCCCACACATCAGGATTTCTGATCGTAAATATTCAACATGTTGAATATTTACGATTCGCGATCGGGGGCGGCTCCGACGTTCTTCCGAGCAGGTTCGGACACTCTTAACACACCTCACACCAAGGGAAAATCTGATAAGATAATCTGTAGAACCATCAAGATAATCGGGACATAGCTAGGATTGTCGAAAGGGGGAGAATCGGCCCAAAATCAGCCCGATTATCTTTTGGTTTGTACCCAGCATAACGTTAAATGAATGGTGCAGACGCGTGATTTCAGTTACCACACACACACACACACACACACACACACACACACACTGGAGCACGCGTGACGCTTGCGCTGTTTTCAGCCTCAGCCGCATCATTATATGAGGACATGATTGCATAAACATCATCTCCAGAGCCGCTTAGGCCTCGTTTACACTGCAGGTCTTGATGCCCAATTCTGATTTGTTGCCTATATCCGATTTTTTTTACCGTCCGTTTACACGTTCTTTAAATTGTGACCCATATCCGAGTCATGTGTTTACACTTGACTGAAACATCGCGCATGTTTAAAGGGATCTTGCTCAGATGGACGAACGCGCAGCGAGATCTCAGGACGGTTGGGAACATGATCTCATAAAAGTGAGTAGGCTATCTATAGCACAAATTTTATTTCGCATGCCATTTATACGCCAAAAAGAGTTTTTGCTTGCATATGATACAAGTTTACGCATGTAAACGTGCGTATTAAACGCCATAAAGTGCGTATCATGCACGCAAAAACTATTTTTGGCGTAAATGCCACGTGAAAAAAAAATCGTGCAATAAACACACTTTCATGAGATCGTGGCGGGCTTTAACGAGGAGCAGTGGGTCCGAAATTTTAGGATGAGCAAGCCAACCTTTGATATGTTGTGTCAACGTGTGTCCACATTCCTCTCCTACGACGACACAATGTTTCGTCGGGCCATCCGTCCATCCACAGATGCGCGTCGGGGTTTCTCTCGTCATTAAACCGCGGAGACGCAGCCTAATGCCTCGGATAATCCGATCTGCCTGTTTACATGACAGTCGCATTGGCACATATCCGATTTACATCTGATTTATTTCCACATATGAACGAGGCCTGAAACCGATCTCGAAATATCCGAATGCATGCGTTTTTTTCCTGTTTACACTGTCATAGAACACATCCGATCTGTGTCGCATACGAGTAAAAAATCGGAATTGGGTCACATTTCACTGACAGTGTAAACGAGGCCTTAGTCACTTCATGAGCTTTTTAATGCTTCAACTGAGAAAAGTTATCGACATATCATAAACACACAGAAACTCAAAGATCTCCACGGCAACCCGTCAAAATAAAAGTTCGGTTTTTCACAAGGCCCTAAAAATTTATTCCATCCATCCATCCATCTTCTTCCGCTTATCCGGGGCCGGGTCGCGGGGGCAGCAGTCTAAGCAGAGATGCCCAGACTTCCCTCTCCCCGGACACTTCCTCCAGCTCTTCCGGGGGGACACCGAGGCGTTCCCAGGCCAGCCGGGAGACATAGTCTCTCCAGCGTGTCCTAGGTCTTCCCCGGGGTCTCCTCCCAGTGGGACGTGCCCGGAACACCTCCCCGGGAAGGCGTCCAGGAGGCATCCGAAACAGATGCCCGAGCCACCTCAGCTGACCCCTCTCGATGTGGAGGAGCAGCGGCTCTACTCTGAGCTCCTCCCCAGTGACCGAGCTTCTCACCCTATCTCTAAGGGATCGCCCAGCCACCCTGCGGAGAAAGCTCATTTCGGCCGCCTGTATCCGGGATCTTGTCCTTTCGGTCATGACCCAAAGCTCATGACCATAGGTGAGAGTAGGAATGTAGATTGACCGGTAAATCGAGAGCTTTGCCTTACGGCTCAGCTCTTTCTTCACCACAACAGACCGGTACATCGACCGCATTACTGCAGAAGCTGCACCGATCCGTCTGTCAATCTCCCGTTCCATCCTTCCCTCACTCGTGAACAAAACCCCAAGATACTTAAACTCCTCCACTTGAGGAAGGATCTCTCCACCAACCTGAAGTGAGCAAGCCACCCTTTTCCGACTGAGGACCATGGCCTCGGATTTGGAGGCGCTGATTCTCATCCCAGCCGCTTCACACTCGGCTGCAAACCGTCCCAGTGCACGCTGAAGGTCCTGGTGTGAGGGGGCCAACACGACAACATCATCCGCAAAGAGCAGAGACGAAATCGCGTGGTCCCCAAACCTGACACCCTCCGGCCCCTGGCTGCGCCTAGAAATTCTGTCCATAAAAATTATGAACAGAACCGGCGACAAAGGGCAGCCCTGCCGGAGTCCAACATGCACCGGGAAGAAGTCTGACTTACTACCGGCAATGCGAACCAAGCTCCTGCTTCGGTCATACAGGGACCGGACAGCCCTTAGCAAAGGACCCGGGACCCCATACTCCCGGAGCACCCTCCACAGGCCGCCTCGGGGGACACAGTCGAATGCCTTCTCCAAATCCACAAAGCACATGTGGACTGGTTGGGCAAACTCCCATGAACCCTCCAGCACCCTGTAGAGGGTATAGAGCTGGTCCAGTGTTCCACGGCCTGGACGAAAACCGCACTGTTCCTCCTGAATCCGAGGTTCCACTATCGGCCGTATTCTCCTCTCCAGTACCCTGGCATAGACTTTCCCAGGGAGGCTGAGAAGTGTGATCCCCCTGTAGTTGGAACACACCCTCCGGTCCCCCTTCTTAAAAAGAGGGACCACCACCCCGGTCTGCCATCCCAGAGGCACTGTCCCCGACCGCCACGCGATGCTGCAGAGGCGTGTCAGCCAAGACAGCCCCACAACATCCAGAGACTTGAGGTACTCAGGGCGGATCTCATCCACCCCCGGTGCCTTGCCACCGAGGAGTTTCTTGACTACCTCGGTGACCTCAGCTAGGGTGATGGACGAGTCCACCTCTGAGCCCCCAGCCTCTGCTTCCTCAATAGAAGACGTGACGGCGGGATTGAGGAGATCCTCGAAGTATTCCTTCCACCGTCCGACGACATCCCCAGTTGAGGTCAACAGCTGCCCACCTCCACTGTAAACAGCGTTGGTAGGGCACTGTTTCCCTCTCCTGAGGCGCCGGACAGTTTGCCAGAATCTCTTCGAGGCCAGCCGATAGTCCTTCTCCATGGCCTCACCGAACTCCTCCCAGGCCCGAGTTTTTGCCTCCACAACCACCCGGGCTGCAGTCCGCTTGGCCTGCCGGTACCTGTCAGCTGCCTCAGGAGTCCCACAAGCCAACCAGGCCCGATAGGACTCCTTCTTCAGCTTGACGGCATCCTTTACTTCCGGTGTCCACCACCGGGTTCAGGGATTGCCGCCTCGACAGGCACCGGAGACCTTACGGCCACAGCTCCGAGCCGCCGCTTCGACAATGGAGGGGGAGAACATGGTCCACTCAGACTCAATATCTCCAGCCTCCCTCGGGATCCGGTCGTGGCTCTGCCGGAGGTGGGAGTTGAAGATCTCTCTGACAGGAGATTCGGCCAAACGTTCCCAGCAAACCCTTACAGTACGCTTGGGTCTGCCGTGTCTGTCCAGCTTCCTCCCCCGCCATCGGATCCAACTCACCACCAGGTGGTGGTCAGTTGACAGCTCCGCCCCTCTCTTCACCCGAGTGTCCAAGACATACGGCCGCAGGTCAGATGAAACGACCACAAAGTCGATCATCGACCTACGACCTAGGGTGTCCTGGTGCCACGTGCACTGATGGACACCCTTATGCTTGAACATGGTGTTCGTTATGGACAAACTGTAACTAGCACAGAAGTCCAATAACTGAACACCGCTCGGGTTCAGGTCGGGGGGGCCGTTCCTCCCAATCAGGCCCCTCCAGGTGTCACTGTCGCTGCCCACGTGAGCGTTGAAGTCCCCCAGTAGAACGACGGAGTCCCCAGTCGGAGCACTTTCCAGCACTCCTCCCAGAGACCCCAAGAAGGCCGGGTACTCTGCACTGCCGTTCGGCCCGTAGGCACACACGACAGTGAGAGACCTATCCCCGACCCGTAGGCGCAGGGAAACGACCCTCTCGTTCACCGGGGTAAACTCCAGCACATGGCGGCTGAGCTGGGGGGCTATAAGCAAACCCACACCAGCCCGTCGCCTCTCACCATGGGCAACTCCAGAGTGGTGAAGAGTCCATCCTCTCTCAAGGAGTGTGGTTCCAGAGCCCAAGCCATGCGTAGAGGTGATCCCGACTATCTCTAGTCGGAACCTCTCAACCTCACGCACGATCTCAGGCTCCTTCCCCGCCAGTGAGGTGATGTTCCACGTCCCTAAGGCTAGTTTCCGTGTCCAGGGATCGGGTCGTCGAGGCCCCCGCCTTTGACTGCCGCCCGATCCTCTCTGCACCGGCCCCTTATGGCTCTTCCTGCAGGTGGTGAGCCCACGGGAAGGCGGTCTCACGTCGCTCCTTCGGGCTGAGCCCGGCCGGACCCCGTGGGGAGAGGCCCGGCCACCAGGCGCTCGCATACGAGCCCCAACCCCGGGCCTGGCTCCAGGGTGGGGCCCCGGCTGCGCCATACCGGGCGACGTCACAGTCCTTGTTTTATTGTGCATCATAAGGGGTTTTTGAACCGCTCTTAGTCTGACCCGTCGCCTAGGACCTGTTTGCCTTGGGAGACCCTACCAGGGGCATATAGCCCCAGACAACATAGCTCCTAGGGTCATTCGGGTACTCAAACCCCTCCACCACGTTAAGGTGGCAGTTCAAGGAGGGGCCTAAAAATTTAATTTTTGTTAAACTGTAAATAAATTGAATAAGTTTAATTTTAATTAATTAGAAATGCTTTTTGATTACTAAAATTTTATTTAAAAATTAAAATAGTCTTTAAGTTTTACAAAATGTTTACAGAATGCTGCTGGGTGCTCCCTGCACTTTTTACAAGTTATTATTATTAATAACAGTTCTCAGATTCAAATATATGTTTAAAATCGTTTAAAGAAAGTATTTGTCAAAACCCTCTGTTATTCTTAATTTTGACATTAATTTACAGTTTTACACCAGACATAGCTATAATATATATATATATATATATATATATCGGTTCAAAATATCGGTTATCGGTCTATTTGACCTGTAATAATCGGTATCGGCATCGGCCCTGAAAATCACATATTGGTCGACCCCTAATTTTAACCCATATTCTTAAGCTGAATACTTATTCATAACATGACATTTAGTAGACATTTTGCATGATTTCCATTAATCACTGTTCAAAGAAGTTGCAATGAGATGTTAAACACCTAAATAAATAAATAAATAAATAAATAAATAACAGTACGGTAGTTGAAAAATCACAATAAATTTCTTTACATTCAGCTCTTATTCCTCAAGTCCCTAGTGAGAGTTCCTCTCGGATGTAGCATTCGAGAGCTGATTGGACTCAGGCAATTGCCAGCTCAATTTAGAGCTTGAATGATCTCAGTCAGTTTACCTTTGATACAAGCATTTTCAAAGCATCTGTGTCTTGTACACCGGTCCTTCTTGTCCTCCACAACTACACAAAGCTTTGCCAAGCAAGAAACAGCCAAGGGGAGGTGACAAAAGCACACTGAGTAACAAACAATGGGAAGTGTAAGAGCTGCTGGATACAGAAGAGGAAAGTGTGTTTAGTGGCAGTGCACATCTAAAAAATAAAGGTTGCAAATGGGGGATTTCACAGCAATGCCATAAATGCCATGTTTGGTCCAAAAATGTTCTTTAACACTCTCAGAACTCCCTCTCTCAATTAATCTTTTCTGGCATGTTGAAAATCAGAATTGTTTACAGCACTTTCAAAATCATTGAATTCTGACTCTGATATTAGCTGGGTGACTTCAGCTAGAGACATATCATAGAGCCGCATCTTTCTGGACAACTCTCTCCTAAACTCAGATGTATGCACTGATGGCAAACTCTCAGCAAGTCTCTCTATGGCTTCAGGACCTAAAGTTGTATTGACTGCTTGCAACTGCAGTACGGGGGTTGCAGATGGATCTGTTTCAACCCCTTTTCCCCTACTTTGAGCGTTTTGTCTTGCTCCACACATTTCAACTGCATTCACATCTTTATTAATCAATCCAGCAATGACATTGTCCTCTATTCTATAAAAAGATTGTAAATCAGGATAGCTTTCATCTGACTGTTGGTCTTCAGAATCACATTTGGTTGAGGCCTTGTTATGGCCCACCTTGTCTGTGAGACAGGACATTCGAGTGTGCAATTGTTTGTTCTGTTCATTTAACTTAGCAATACACAAAGCTTGTTCTTGTGCAATGGATAAGCTAAATTATCTGTGGCAGCAGATAATGCCTTTTATGTTTTTCTTCCTGATACATGCACCTAACACCTTCCTGCATTCTTCAATAGACCATACTTTTTCTGGGTGAACACCAAATTTCTTTGTCAAATCCAATTTGACTGACTCACATTGCATGGTATCGGTTGTTGGTATCGGAGCATGAGTACATGAGTACACAAGCGCAGAATCGGGCCCGATACTGATACTGGTACATTTTTTGTAGAAGCATAATTATGTCATTAAAACGGCATTGTACCAACATTATCATAAAAACTTAATTTTAGCCTTTAATAGTATAATAATACCAACTGGGGCTCCTTGTACAGTACAGTGCTTGTGACAAAGAAACACAGACAACAGAGCAAACAGAGAGGAGAATGGATATATTAGAGAAGAATGTCTATGAAGTAGATGTATCGAATTAATAGAGGGTTAAAGAAACATACCTTTTTCACAGACATCGCTGGGAAGTTTGTTGTTCAGTCAGATATAGCAATAGCAAAGAAAGTAAAATGAGGAGCATATTACTAACTTTAACTGACAATAACGTTCACTGAGCACACATGCATCATTTAAATTATAACTAAATCGTATGTGCAAGTAAAAGCATGAACTGTTACGTGATTTACGTATAACGAGTGGTTCCCTACATTATTACAGGAAGGCGGTACAGTAATATAATGACGTTTTCAAGAGGTTTTCTGTGAGCAAACATCCGAAGCACGCGCCCACAAAGCTGCCTCTCAGAGACTGTGCCCATTAAATCGAGTTGTTTTTCATGTCTTGTGCTTTAATTGACAAATTCGCACAAAATGATGTCAAAATTTAACCCTCTGGGGTCGGCGGTATCGATGGCAATGCCAGCTCACTTTTTTTCTTATCAGTGCAAAAGAGACTCAAATAACTTTTTATTCGAGTCGATTTTTGTCATACAGGCAAGTGTTATACATCATTCAAACTTTTATTTGTGTACACTAATAATAAAAACAAAATGTTGTGTTTTTCGCAAAATAAAGAAAATAAACATGATGCGCATTCTGTCGTCTCTCTCAATGTGAACTTCATCCTGAAACGTGACAGAAAATGATCTGTAACTCAGCGAATACTTGCCACCCACACATGAGAGTTATGTCTTTACAAAGCTTTAAGTCTCCATTTTTAAATTATGTAAATCATACCAAAAAATAAATATTCTCTGTTTAAGTATTTGGCTTGAAAGCAACGACATGTACAGTTTTTCCAGCCCGAGCTCATTAACTCTAATGTGACCACGCCCACACGTGCGCAAGCTGTTCAAATTCAAATTATCCACGTGAAGGACCGCAGAGCTGTAAACGGCCTAATCACCTCTAAACAAAGAATCAGCGACTTCAGTAATCCTTTGCTTTTCATCGGGTTTGGAAGACTGTTTGTGCTGTGCTGTTTACCTTGGATTTACCTCTGAAGAATTAGAAGAACACGATTTGATTATGAGAACGATTTTTAAGGTAAGACACATAATAAGCATCTTATGGTTGCATAAACTTTACATTGTAGCCACTAGTTAAACTGGTGCCAGACTAAAATGTTATGAAATGAGATTGAGAGTGAAAACATGAAGCCTAATGCTAAATGAAAATACGTGTACACACAAGAATGTTTTTATGTTCGATAATTAAAGACAGCATAATATAAAGTAGGCTAGTATGGGTGTTTATTGTTCAATGGTGAATATTATAATGTTTAGACCATACCTGTCAACACTCCCGTTTTTCCCGGGTTTCTCCCGTTTTTTAGCCCTATCTCCCGGACCCCTCCCGGTTTGTTATTTCTCCCGGGAAACTCCCGTAATTTGCATGGCCCAAACTCCTTTATGAATAATCGGACCAATATGTTTGTCTAATGTTGACCAGTTGCCAGATCTTGTATTAAATGCATTATATTCTCACAATTAGGGGTGTAATGGTACATGTAATCGTATTGAACCCTTTCGGTACGAGGCTTCCGGTTCGGTACGCATACAAACCGAACGATTCCTTGGACCATTTTTCCTGCCGACAAAATCCGCGCTGGCGCGATCACCACAACGTTGCGCAACATCAAATGGCAAACGTAATGAAAGCGGAACGAAACTGCGCTACTCATTATATTGTGCTTCACGGACCGTTTATCAGTTCGGACCAGCAACATCTGTGCAGCGCGAGCCGATCTTGATCAAGCGACACTGTCACGACACAGCGCTAAGAGATCCAGTGAAGAAAACATTTCAATTCGCCACTGAAGTAATAACATCGCTGCGAGATCAAGTGGGAAGCATTCAAATTTCTCCATTATTAACCGTAGATCTCTATTAGATCAAACAGCGCTGACGTGGAAACCAGGAGAAACATTGTGCCGTGAATGATCTAGTTATAGGCTTTAAGTCCACAGATCAGCAACATTCACCATGGATTTAATATAGTAACACTAACTGTAACCATGGAAGTTTGGCTGGAATAGTGAAATCCTTTCAAGTACTTCACACATCTTTTCCCAGCACTTCAAAACTCAAATATTATATATATAAATATAGGCCTATATTTAAATGTTATTTTTAATGTGATGACCAAAACATTATTTGTTCATCCTTCAAAGATTACCCCCATTTATAAACCTGAACGTTTCAAGATGTAGGAAAACTCAAACTTATTTAAAAATATTTTTTTCTTTTAATAAATATGAAATTTCTCTGGCATTTCTTTCTTTTTGCTGTATCGAAAATGTACCGAACCGTTACACCCGTATACACAATCCACACATCATATACAATTTCAACCCGTTTGTCATCTCAACCTGGCAACCTATACCCCAGTTGCGCAGTCGCAAAAAAGTACAATACAGTTTAACAGGCTTAATTAGGCATGGAAATAACTGAAGGAAATATCTATTGGCTAAGCCAACTAATTTGATTCATATTCTTTTGATTTCTCTCTAATATTTTTAAAAATTAAAAATGCAATGAAAATGCAGGTATCGGTACTCTATATCGACAAGTACTAAAATAAGGAAAAAGTGGTATTGGTGCATCCTTAGAAACATTTAAATGGTGGCTATCATAAAACGTATTTATTAAAAAAAATATTGAAGAGCAGGTTAAGTAAAATACAATGAATATGCAATATAGTGCATATATTTATCAAAATGCTCTTCTCCAAGCTCACTTTTCTTGCTGACTAACAAGTTTTTGGTCATTGAATGACAATTTTCTGAGGTAAATGTGACGTGTTTTATTGTGCTTGTTTATTGCTCAACACAACAACTAAAAATTAAAACAACCAAAATTGGTTGTAAAGTTTTAAAATACAAACTTAAAAGAGAGAATAGCCTAATATGATAAAAGGGATGAACCACGTATCAAATTTAAATTTGTCAAAGATGTTCAAGGGTTTCTTCAGCCCTTGAGTAAAGTTAAACTGCGTTCACCTGCCTTTGAACCCTTTAATCTTTCATGAGCGTTTTATCTCTACATTGCCATCTTACATTCTGTTCCAGATCCGCTGGTGGTTTCCTAGTTGTTTTTACAAGTTTGTACATGAGTCATTATTTAATCTATGCGAGACGTTTTCATGGGGCTCTTAGCCATCTTACCTGTAGTTCATAAGCTCAGTTTTTTGATGGACGGCTCTCTTCTGCATCTGCTCCATCAAGGGCTTGATTTAAAAGTGTTGCCATGAATAAGACATGCGAGGGAGAGCACACCTGCTGCTGGTTTGTTGGTTTGGTGTGTTTGCTTTTTGATTGTGTAAACTGAAGCAAAGGGCCAAGAAACTACTGACTGCAAAAATTCAAACCAACCAAAATATCAATTCAGTCAATGATTTTGAAAACAGGTTTTGAATAGTATTTTTCCAAATATCATGCTGATATTGCTTTTATACAACAGTTCAGCAAAGAAGTTAATATTTGAGTGTGTCGAGCAGGACGAGGCCGAGGGACGTGCAGAGAGAGCGGCGCGAGGCCGGTGGCGTGAGTGATAAAGAACGACACCTGTGAGATGCACCGGTCTCGTATCTCTCGCGGAGGAGCAGAAGCATAAAGGAGGAGTGACGACAGTGAAGATTGAGAGAGGAACAGGCCTGATTTTACGTTGTGATTTTATGTTCTGTTTTGTGTGCCAGCAGTCGTCCGTGAGGGGCTGCTGGCTTACTTTCATTTTGTGTTATTTTATTATTAAAGTGTTGAATGTTCGCCGGTTCCCACCTCCTCCTTCCCACAACAACGAACCCCTTTACATTGAGTAACTTACATTTTAAACACATTATTGCCAGTTATTTGCCAGTTAGGGGTCTATTTACACCATACAAAGTCACAGCACTTCATAGTTGCATGATTCTGAGCAGCAGTGGTGTTTCATTCCTGAAAGAATCAGCATTTTGAACAAAAAGGTTGAATGAATGATCCAATGACTCGCTCATAAACACAGTCACTTGTACCATGCCTGAAAGAATCAACGTTTTTGAACAAATAGGTTGATGATTCACAACATAAAGTGACATGTTGCCACCTTCTGGCATAACCTTGTGTGTGTGTGTGTGTGTGTGTGTGTGTGTGTGTGTGTGTGTGTGTGTGTGTGTGTGTGTGTGTGTGTGTGTGTGTGTGTGTGTGTGTGTGTGTGTGTGTGTGTGTGTGTGTGTGTGTGTGTGTTTGTGTGTTAATTAATTTTTTATTAATATGCATGTGATTAATAGTGAAGGGTGATTCGTTTAATAATTTACAGCAAACATTTCATTGCCTTCTACCAGAAAGGAAAATTTTGACTCGTCCTGCATCTTGTCTATTTTTCTTAGTTAGCAATGTTGTCCATGAAAAATGGTGCTGTCAAAACTGTGGAAAGGTGGGTGGGATAATGAATATTTTTGTCAAAATAACAAATCACTGTTCATCAGTCAGAGTTGTTCAGAATGGCCAATTTAGGCCCTTTCCTATCAGAGAATGTTGAAGAAGGGTTGCTGTGCTCTCTAGGTAATGAAGTTTCCCTGACCTTGTTCTGACCAGCAG
Organism: Rhinichthys klamathensis goyatoka; assembly: GCF_029890125.1. NCBI lineage: Eukaryota > Metazoa > Chordata > Actinopteri > Cypriniformes > Leuciscidae > Rhinichthys > Rhinichthys klamathensis. The sequence goes on along the minus strand of NW_026606671.1, from coordinate 486,047 downwards.
ATATTGAAGAGATGAATGACTATGACTGCTTGTGTTTGAAGGGCTGCTGCATTTGGTCTAATTATTTGTCAAATAATTACTTCATTTTCTGGTACAAAGTACCATGATAGTTCTCCACAGAGGTAGAACTTTTGATTCAAGAGGTAAAATGGAATAATAATGTAACTTTCACTGAAGTTGAAATCACAATCACTAACAGACCCATTTTCAATACCAAATATGGCATATTATTTAAAAAATATTTTTTTTATTAAACAATAATATTTAAATGAGCAATAATAGCATTATAAAAGTATAAGAAGTTTTTACAATGTGAAATAAACAAGCAAACGATTCAGTGAAAAGTACAAAAACAGCCCTCTGGTTTGTACAGGAATTAAGTTAAATAAAAATATTAAGTTATGAAACTTAACTGTGCCCTTAGCCAAATCGATTTGCTCTGGAAAAAGTATTAAATATTTGACCAAAAACGAACAAAGATTGCCCATATGATATACCCAAAATTAATTACATCTCCATGAAGCAAATTCCTGAAGGATTGTCTGAGAAAAATCTGTTCTCGGTGGAGAACAGAAATCTGTTCTCCCCCCCCCCCCCCCCCCCCCTTTTTAAATAAATAATATAAAAGTTATTTATATCTTTTGCTGTAGTGTGTCTGTGAAATATCAGTTTATATTTCCAAATTCATTTTGCATTTTGGATTTGTAATAATCCAGTGAGATTTTTGTATGCACAAGGAGTCTGACAATAGCTATGCTCCACATGGATATCTTTTATCACCATCTTCGAGTCTGTCTGTGATTACATGAAAAAACGTAGACAGACTAAATCCAGAAGAAAGTGACAATGTCTCCAAGACACTTGAAGAAACCTCCTACAAAGCTTCCTGAAAAATGCATAATAGGACAAAATCTGTTTTAAACGCAAAGAGTGGTCACAGCAAATTTTTACACAAATGCCTTTTCAATGTATTGTAGCTTATTTAACAGCAGTCACAAGCAGTTAACCATGGGATACTGCTGATGCAATAGATTTCCTTTACCATAGTAGTCTCTCTCTGCATGAAGTTTATGGAGTTTATTGCTCTCCTGATGGGACTGCAGCTGAATTTAGGGATGCCATAGGATAGATGTGGATTAAAATAAATGGCCAACAAGACAACTGAATGCAAGGTGCAATCCCACATTATTAGCTGTAATGGCTTCTTATCGACAGACTAATTCTCCTCTCGAATTGAATGTGCCACCGCAGAAAAAGGATGACAGGAAATGGGAAGTTGCATTTCCTTCAGACTGTTGTCATGTTTGACTCCATTGCCTCTTTTCCACAACTGACCATCCTAGCTCTAATTTTGTTCAGAAGACCTATAGCTATACTAAAAGGGAAGTTAATTGTGCAAGGGAAAATTTGACCAAATTGCCATGAGTTGCATGAAAAAACTAATGTGTTTTTTTTGTTGTTTTTTTAACAAGGAGGTCTATAATAATATATAATAATAACTTAATTTAATTTAATTGAATAATAATAATAATATATTGGTATAATACATTTATTATTTTTGTCTGATATTAAAGGGATACTCCACTTTTTTGGGAAATAGGCTCATTTTACAACTCCCCCAGAGTTTTACCGTTTTTGAATCCATTCAGCCGATCTCCAGTTCTGGCGTTACCACTTTTAGCATAGCTTAGCATACATCATTGAAGTGGACAAGACCATTAGCATTTCTAAAAAAAAAAATGACCAAAGAGTTTCGATATTTTTCCTATTTAAAACTTGACTCTTCTGTAGTTATATCGTGCACTAAGACCGACGGAAAATGTAAAGTTGCGATTTTCTAGGCTGATATGGCTAGGAACTATACTCTCATTCCTGCGTAATAATCAAGAAACTTCACTGCCGTACCATGAGAGCAGCAGGCGTAATGATATGACGCAGCGCCTGAAAATAGTCTACCTTCCGTCAACACAACGGAACTATTTTCAGGCGCTGCGTCATATCATTACGCTTGCTGCTCTCGTGGTACGGCAGTGAAGTTTTTTGATTATTACGCAGGAATGAGAGTATAGTTCCTAGCCATTTTTTTAGAAATGCTAATGGTCTTGTCCACTTCAATGATGTATGCTAAGCTATGCTAAAAGTGGGACCGACAGAACGGGAGATCGGCTGAATGGATTCAAAAACGGTAAAACTCAACAGTTTAACTGGGGGAGTTGTAAAATGAGCCTATTTCCCAAAAAAGTGGAGTATCCCTTTAAGCATTGCACTCATGCCTTGATATATACTGTACATTGAGTATAATATAATAGCCTATATAATGAAATAAAAATATACTTAAAATATATATATAAAAATACTGTGTATTTATAAATACTTTTATTTTGAATAATTTTTATCATTTTATCATTTTTATCAACTATGTGTTGGAACTGTTGGTTATGGTAAAGGGTGTGGCATTTTCGAAACACTATCCAGCTGACCAATCAGAGCACATTGCGTTTTTGGAAGGAGGGGCTTCAGAGACTGGTACTAAACAGGGCTGCATTTCCCAAAAGCATCGTAAGCCTAGTTGATCGAAGAACAATTGCCTCCAATGGTCTCTACAAAGAGACCATCTTTGTAGAGACCATTGGAGGCAATTGCTCTTCGATCAACTTAGGCTTACGATGCTTTTGGAAAAAGCAGCCCTGAGCATTACACACGAGAGGTGCTGCAATAATGTAAAAAATTGAGAAGTAAGGTTTTTTTTATAGTCTAGTAGAGGCCAAATACAGAATCAAGACTTTGTAAAAGAACACATTAGGTCCCCTTTAATTTATTTAAAAAAAAATTCTGTTCTTTTACAAGTTCTAATATGTATATTGGTTTGGAATATACTTGTCCAGTCCACAGGTGTGCACACTGTTCTATTTCTCTAAAATTTAATGACTCATGTCAGAGAGTTTTCTCATCCAAAACATGTCATTTTAATGGCTTGGCAAATTACATAACAGGTGGCTATGATTATGTCTGAACAGAGGGACAGTGGTAATAAATTCTTGCTCTTTCTCTTTCTTGCCTTCTTTGTGAGTATCTGGCTGAAATAGTGGACAGTGATGCTTGGCCCACTGAGATGGTCAGATGTGAAATGAGAATGGACTTTTGTTGTAATCACAGCCTGGCACTAAAACATCCGAATCCGACTCATAAAACAACTGTCCCTTCACGAGGCAGGCCCCTAAAGCGTAATAAAGAATGGCCCAGCAGGTACAAGCAGCCTACTGCCAAAACAACAAGGAGATAAATGGATGTGCCTTTTTTATCAGCAAACAAAGAAATGGAATCAATGGAGTCACACTGTTTGGTACAGTAAAGATTTGTAGCCCTGACCTAGAGTATATATATGTTTTTTTATTTTTTTTATTTACAGAACATTCATAATTTAGTGCTATTGGCCTTCATGGAGTGGAATTGCCTATTGGGGTGAAGTTTGATCTCAGATGGATTTGGCACTTAGTCTTGTAGAAACAGAGACTTTTATGGCTCATCGATCAATTCAGAATGCAATATATGCTTGTGGGAATAAACTGTTCAGTATAGTATAGGTTTTTTTTACTCACTGTGCATCAACAAACAACCAAACTGCATCCTGATAGGTTGATATCCAGTTTAAGCCTCTCAGCAGGTTACGCGATTCCACAGACAAGAAGAGAATGAAGTGTTTTCAGGCGTGACCATCTACAGCCTCTGTGAGTGTCGCAGCACATCACTGCAGTCATCCAGGTGAAGACAGTCTCTACAAAAACCAAATCTGGACTTCAATTCCTGACACAGCTTCTTACTCACAGCAGGACTGAAAGCTTAGAGGTGTGTTCGTTCTTCTCTCTGTTCTCTTCTGCTCTGCTATCACTTTTAGTCCCCATCACGCCTCTGTAGATAAGCGATCTCATCTGAATGCACTTGTGATAATGTCATTCCTGCTTTGGACTCAGCTGGTCATCATGTCTGTAGAAACAACACTGACAGGATGATAAAGAGCCCATTTTAGGCCTGTAGTCTAAGAAAAACAGCTAAAAAATGAACACACTTGGTGTCACTTAAAAAGGAAGATAGACACCATATGATGAATCAGCTCAGAGTTTTAATCGAGATTTCTTCAAAAGACAGCGACAAAGGTGAGTAATGGAGCCTTCCCGTGCTATGGTAATTATGGTAAATACCAAAAGCCGACGTGGAAAATGCACATGAACACCCCCTCATGTGGTATTTTCCACTGGGCAGCTCATAGAATATTTTGATGCACGAGTTGCCGAGATGAGATAACCTTTGATCTTTTCAAAATGGCGGAGAGCAACGCAAGAGTCGTGAATGGTAAGCATTGTACACAACTAAACGTTTTTTTTTGCTACTGTTAGCGGATAGTTTTGTAGCCTATACAATGTTGTGTCATTAACAATTGTAATATAATGCTCTAACACTCAGTGTCAGTTTTAAAAATACCGTTATGGTTTGGTGTTACCTACCCAGAGCAGATGCTAGCTAGCAGTCAATAGGAGCCTCCTAGTAATAATCTAAAATTGTTTTAGCCAAATAACAGGTCTGGATCTGTGAGTCCATCTTTTCACCACATTACGACAACAAAAGCACTTGAACACAACTCACTGGTAAATACCAGTTCACAAGTGGAAAATATCATCTTTTCCATAGCACGTGAAGGCTCCATAAGTCAACGTAAGAAATTCAATAAAGCTCTTGGCTTGAACTAAAATAATTTTTCTTTCCCAGGTAGCAGGATTGAAGAGGATGATGATGAACTGAAGAAGGCAATGGGAAACTCAGAATACAGGTAAGCTAACACAGGTAAGTCTTTTTGCTTATACATATGCAATGAGACCAGACAACTGAACGTGGGAGAGTGTCCTGTAAAATGTCCTTGATTGCTTGGTGACAGGTGCAAGGAATGAGAATATAGATGACTGGCATCGTGGGAGATGAGCTGAGGGATCTGCCGTGTTTGTGACACTTGGGATCCAACTGATAAGGGGCCGTTTAGACAAGACCGTTTTCAACTAAAAACAGAAAACTTCTTATGCAGTTTGGTCTTCATTTACACAACAACGGCATTTTGGGGGCCTGAAAACACGCAATTTTGAAAACAGATTCAAAAGTGCAAGTTTTTGAAAACGATACAGTTTTTGTCTCCGTGTAAACTAGAAAAATGTGAATTTGCAACCCGATCTCACAGCAATTCGTGCGAATTTTACGAGGTGGCTAATTCGTTCGAATTCATATGACCTCACTCGTACGAATTCGTACGAATTGGACGTGAGATAGTGTTGCTCTCATATTTAGTCTTTTTGACTTTACCCTTTCTGTATACTATTTTTTTTTTTTAATCCTACATTATTATTTTCCATTGTACTATATTTTTATCTTTGTATCCTCTTAACCTGCAAGGGGCCGCCGGCGGGCCCATTTGCCATTGCATGTTTAAAACAATAATATCTTAGTAAAAACCTAAAGTAATATTGCCAAACTATATATCATTTGAAAGCTTAATATCTCTAGTTTTCATATTTGGTGGCTGTTATCTAAAATAAATTACAGAGGAGCAGTAATTTATCAATTTGCAACAAGAATATTTCATATTCATTAGGAGTATTTAGGCCTTTATTTTGAAATAACAATAAACACGAAAAATCATGAAAGATTGGTAGAAACCTCAGTTTGTTTTCATGCCATGAGTTCAAAAGATAACACCAATTCCATTTTATGAGAAAAAAAGGTCTGAAAATGTTTTAAATATAAAGAAAAATGTATGGATTCTCGATTTCTGATTGGCTGCGAGCTATAACGCTATAACGTAGTCTTTTTATGCATTTATTAGAGGTTGAATTCAAATCAAATACTGCCAAACCACCCATAGTACTTCTGAATAGGATGTCTACTTCATAAATTGTATGAAAATTATGGAAATACATGGTTCAGATCACTCAAAACATATATGAAAATGGAGGCGCCCTTATATGGGCAGTAATGGAGTCTAGTGAAAAAGTTGGGTACTGCGCCCAAATAAAATCTTACTGAAAGCTCATTTTTTTAGATATCAACCTAAAATTTGGAATACAACTTGTTCAGATTTTTGTCTTTAATTTTCTTGCAGTTTTAGAGTAAAATATATTTTGTAATATATATATTTTATATAAAATATTAATAATTATATTTTTACATTACACCATTTCATAAACTCAAACTTATATAACTTTTTTTCTGTTTCATTTTTTATCATTTCTAGACTTCTACAATAATCTGGAAAATGTCTTCTTTAAAACAAGACCAGCCATAGGTCTATATTCCAAAGCATTCCTGAATTACAACCATTTAAGTTTGGATAGTGATTTTTATGTCTATGCAAAAAAAAGGGGGGTGATATTTTTATCTTTGTATTACATTTAACCAAAAAAGCCCTTCTAGGGACAAGTGTTGTAAATTAGCTATAGCTAAAAACATTATGATACATGCATCAGATTACTGTCAAAGTTCATCTATGTTATTTGTATCTGTCCCTATCTAAATAAACTTAAATAAAATAATAATAGAGTTGGAATTTGTGAAAATGGTCATGTCATGCGCATGCTTATTACATGTTCAGTCTATAGGCATGTAGTGTTTCTTTACAAAGTGACGTTGCTTACAACTGGCCTGGCAGCATAATACAGGGGTTTTAGCCGTTTTCGTGGTTCCGTTTGTACGGGGATTGTTTGACAATGGTGTCGTCTGTATGCAAATAAAGCAAAGGAAAAACCTTTTCGTTTTTAATAAATCATTGTCTTATAAACGCACCCTAAAAGTAATGACACTACTAACTTAATTACTGTGTTCAACAAACTCCCAAGTGGGCCTCAAGATCACTTAAATTATTATAAGACAAAACAAGCTTTAAAATAAGATAAAACAACAACAAAAAAATCAAGATAAATCTTAGCTGGGAGGTTTTTTGTTGTTGTTGTTGTTTTTTAGTTTTTATTTATTTATTTATTTTTTATCCTTGTCCAGTAAACCAAAAATGTCTGGATTAAAAAGAGTGGGATCCCTGAATCTTTTAAAACTTCTGGAATTCTGAAACTATTTTTAATTATAATTATTTTAGTTATAATAAATCAATTAATGCTTTCTGACTACAGGTTATGTCAAAAACTTTAATATAGGTAGCTACTTTGTTAGCTTTACTGTAGCTTAAAGTCGGCATGAAATGGAAGTTGCGATAGTCTTTTCTTCCCCATTGTGACTCATATCCGAGTGAAATGGCTTATGGAACAAGAAAAAATGTAGAGCAGGACTTGATTTTTTCCCATCAGAAATTGATTGGACTGTTGTGGTTTTCTATTGTTGTGATCTCATGAGAGTTGCTGTAAGAGGGAGGGGAAGTTATTTTGATTAAAAATTACGAGGGCACTTGATTAAAAAGAAAATTATGTGCATGTATAATTCATTGATAATAAATACTGCACTCTTCCATAAAAAAAAATAAGAATTGCCAATATTGGTTTCATGTTGACTGTCTGTAACTACTAATTTTGAGAAGCTACAGTTTCAAAGCAGCTTCTCAAACACTAAAAATGAACAGAGGACGAAGAAATAGAGTAACATTTGTATGGGAACGTGACAAGATTTGTAATGGTCATTACAAAGCACTACCTGCGTGAACAACTTGGTCTGGTCAAAGAAAAACTGTCTTTTTGGGGTTGAACAAAAAACATCAAAGAGATCTGTAACACAGAACAAAGAGCAACTTGAAAGGATAAGTGTGTGTGGATGTCAATGTGCTTCACAAGAGGCTTTGGACGAGATATGTGGATATAGTCGTTATTCACTGAATAATCTTTCCCTCCACCTTTAGCAGCAAAATGTGTCACTGGTTTAATTGTAAGATGACACACATAGAATGCTCCATCTCTCCATGTGTTCACTGACATCAGAGAGGCAGGTGGACCACCAGGTGTTCTGGTCACCTCCAGACTGTATGCTAATGCAAAAATGGATGTCTCATCTCATTGAGCTGGTGTCAAAGTGATGCTTGTAGTTGTTAGCTTTGGCCTTGGCCATTTTCAAGCTACATCCATTAGAGACATCACATCAGAGTCCATGAATATTAATCAGAAGGTTTTTTTCCATTTTAGTTGGGAAAAATTAGTTTCGAGATTTGTTGAGATGACAGCAGACTATTATAGTCAAATCACCTTTATTTAGCGCTTTATACAATACAGATTGTTTCAAAGCAGCTGGACAGTAATGAACAGGAAAATAATCAACGATGCAAAAAGAATTCAAATCTGCTTTAAAGCAGCTCTAAAAACTACCTGAGCGTCATTGATCAGCTGAAGTCAGTTCAGTGTAGTAAAGTTCATCAATTAGGAAATTAGTTCAGCTATAAGTATCTTTATTGAAGACAAAGGTGTCTTTATTCACTTTGAATCAGTTCAATGTTGATTCAAATCCGATCAATAACAGTGTCAGGACAGTGAATCTGGTTCTGCAAAAGTAGTTTGCAACACTGCCTTTAGTCAACAAGCCGATTGCAGCCTCAGGTCCCGTGGGGGCAGCTGGCATTTTTCAAAGTCATTGTTCCCATATCTCATTTGTCAAGCATGTGCCCCTGTTATGCCAGATGATCCACATTCAGTCTCAGCGTTGATTTATAGTGAGGTGCAAATCTAATCTGTCATATGTTGTGGCGTTTGAAACCGCATCTCCTGTTAAAACATGTTCATCTCTATATTTTAACACTTGACAAAGTGTTGGCTGCATGTTTATGCGCTAAAGATTCCTGTAAGTTAAACAGATCCATCATCTTTATCCCTTTGTTAAGATGTCATTCGGTATTTTAAAAATAACACCCCAGAAGTGCAACAAAACTTTCAATCAAATTAGTAAGGAGCTCATAATGAGAACTTGGTTATTTATTTAGATAAAATTGGATGAATATAGGCTTGTTTGCTTAATTATGTCTGCATGGCACAGATAATCTTAAATGTATTTTGGCAGTTTGTTTGTTGCCATGACATGAGATAAATCTCTTGGCTTTTTCCTTAATTAAACAAGCTTAAAAAAACTCTCTTCTAATGAAAGTATTTCAAATTACTCAGTGTGGCTTTATGGATAAGCTTTGATATTTTTATATAAAATGTCATATGCATTGCAATGTACAGTAACCATGTCTCAAAATTTTTTTTTTTTTTTTTTTTTTTTTATCATTTGGGTACCAAACCTTAACTTACCTGAAACCTACCCATAATTTGGACTTCAGACACCTCAGGCTAGTTTACAGGTAACATAACTAAGTAATACTGAATTGTTTAAAAAGTAAAAACACCTTTGACCCCAATTATTACAGACTGTGATGACCATGTCCCATTATATTCAGCTGATAAAACAAGACAACTTTTGATATAGGCCAAGAGCATTCCTCTGATTTGGATTTCAAACACATCAACACTTGCTGTCCTGATAAATATCTGCTCCGTTTTGAATAAGCTCTTTACACGTTGCTATACGCATTTCATTCCTTGCTTTTTATATGAACAATAGCACAGCTCTCAAACAGTGGTGTTAGAGAACATTGTCATTCACAAATGGCCTCTCTGAAAATTAAAGCTGGTCCATAGAAATGAATTTCCTAGGAACAAACAACAGGTCCAGAGAATGACAGGCACTTGTGTTATGAATATTCTTAATAAGCAAGACTGTATGTAAACAAGTCACTTCATAGCAGTTTGCTTGAGCTCTTCAGATTTAAACTTCCACTTCAGCTTTTGCACTGTCAGTATTTACACTAGAGTGTGAAATCAATCAATCAATCAAAGTTAAACAATCAACTGTATATAGAATGCTTCCCCAGTGATGGCAAAAAAAAATTACTGTCCAATTATTTGTGTATATATTTAAAACACATGCACACATACACACACCACACACACACACACACACACACACACACACACACTGCAGCCGATTTAGACCTTGGTTCTTAAAGCTGCAGTCCGTAGCTTTTTTCGGGTTAAAAATGATCCAAAATACATATTTGAGAAAATACATAACCAGCCAGTGTTCAAAACTATCAGCTTGCCTTAGATCGATTCAAAACGTTAAGCTTGTAATAATGTTTTTAATTCCAGTGGTACTGGTGGATTTCTGCGGGAGATTCGAGCATGTCTTTGCGTCATTACGTCACATCTGTACACATAAAGAAGGTTCTCGGCTAGTAGGCTATGTTGCGTGTGAGGATGTTGGAGGTGGAGATTTATAACCTTTTCTCACAGCACTTGATATAATTAAACTTATCAATTTGATGGCGGATCCAGAAAGGTTTAAACGACAATCACCAGTGACAACAGATTCACCCGCTGTAAAATGCAAAAGACTTCGTTCGGACTTCGGAGTGGCTACAGAAAAAAAAGAGACTGCAACCGATCCCATGCGAAAACAAGGACACATATCGGAAGGACATTACATGTAGTCACGCAATGCTTGCTTACGTTGTTAACATTAACAATTTGAGAACAAAGTATAATTTGCACGGTTTTGCGTGATATGATAACTTATAAGCGATTTTTAGATTTAATCAGCGCAATTTACTGCAATGTCAGAACCAGAACAAAAGTGGATGTTACTTGTTCAGATGACATTTCCCGGTGAAAATTCTTATGTTGGTCATACTTCCAAAAAGAATAATCTGTGATTCTGAATGCACGGCGCGGTGACTGACAGCTGCTCACTCTCCTCAAACATTGTGTTCATCCGCGCTGTGTCGGGTCGAAGTACAACTCACGTAGCAACATGACATCATGACTTTGCGTAAACATACATGCCACTTTCAAGTCAAGTGGCGTGTTATCTATACGCATTTTGAGCTATCCGCGTGTATGTCCACGCCGAAACGAACCGTCATCTTTTACGTGTATGTGTACGCCGTTAAATGTCCCAGTGATTCCACGTGTATGTACACGCCGTTAAATGTCCGAGCGAAACGAAGCAAAATGTAGATCTACATCTGTGGAGTAATATTTTTTTCCCTAGGATGGTATAGGGGAAGACTCATAAATGGTATTAACCCCAGTGAAGGGTAGGTTTAGGAACAGGGTTGGGGTAGGTCATATATTTATACAGTAATGTACGTTAAGTCAACGGCGTTGATAAACACGCTGAAAAGCGATTATGCGTGTTGATAGCACGCCAAAAATGGAAATACGAATTGGCGTGTCATACATACGCCATTTCATGAGATCAGTCTGCACGTAGAGTTAATAATTCTGCGAATAACTGCAATTGCAGATTTCGAACAGAGATGGCGACAAAGAGGAAAAACTGCGGACTGCAGCTTTAAAGGGGTCATGACATGAGAAACAAATGTGCCTTGATCTTTTGACATGTAAGGTCTTTATACCATTAAAACATCCTCCTCATTATAAACAAGTTTTTATATTGTGGGATTTGTGACGTAAAACGGGCAAACATATTTGCATATCCCTGCCTCCTGAGCAAGACATCAACAAATAGTTGTACATCATCACACCATAGGCCCCGCCCCACTGGCGTTCAGAACATTAATGGTTGATACTTGCCTACAATGAATGTGAGCGTTGCGTAGCGTCAAAAGCAAATAGAACCCATTATAGTCACTGAAGTTGTAAAAAAATACAGTATACATATACGTGTTCACTTTCTGACCAAAAGACTTCAGAAGGATACCAGCGCCTGGAACAAGTGGATTTATTTTTTAATGGCTTCATGGATCGGACAGCAGCCACATCGCAAACTGCAAGTAAACAATTTTCTAATGCATTGTCTTATAAGTGAACCTTGTGGAATTTATTAAAATTATTATTTTTTTAAAATCATGTCATGGCCCCTTTAAATGAGGACAGGACATCAGAGGAATTATTCAGGGGCCTGAATAGACATGCCTGTTAATAAACAGACTACAAACTTGTCGCATGAAATTGCACAACATATTGGGACAGTGTTTTCAATGATCACACCCGACAGATTTCTTTTGACAGATCTCAGAGTAATATTAACCTGCAGTGTCTGAGCCATTATGGATACAAAGCTCCTTCCATGTAAGCAAACGAATTACAAAATATGCTCTTTGGAAGATGACAGTATGATAGGTGAAAAATGCAGAAAATGGCAACCACAATAACGTGCTATTATGACTCATATCATGTGACTCTTACTGACAATGCTCTGCCCCTTGTGAATTAGATATGAAGAAAAGCCCAGTGTGACAAAAGCACAAGCTGTCCTTATCAGAGAGGGGGACGTTTAGCAAGTATTCAAGTACTTAGAAAAAACAACAACAAGAGTGCATCCAGCTCCCTAAAACAGTTCAATTTTTTTCCTAACAAAGACTCGTTTTAATTTGAGATGTTTATATGTCATTTATTTGAGAAATCGGCTGGTGATCCCAAATGAAAATGTATATTGCATATTAAAAATCAATGGTTAAACGTGCAGTATGTTGCATGCCATTTTTTTTTTCATAATACACAGCTACTGTTGAATGGTTATAAATAGAGAAGCGTGCTTTCTACCTGTTTAACATAAAATAACAGCTAAAGCTTTTGTGTAATTTTGTCTTTTGTAAGGAACAATTTCAGGATATAGAATATTAAATGTAGAATCTTTTGTTTGAAAAACATTCATCAGCGTTCAAAGTGTGATGACAAAAAAAAATCATATTCTGGAAGAAAACGCAGCACCTCTTCGGATTCGTCCTGCTGACTTGCATTGTAAATGAGCTGTGTGTCTTAGACTCTCATGAGCCCCCGATGCAAAATATCAAACAAATAAACAAACAAAAGAAAAGGAGAAGAACAGACATTTAAACGATGCCCAATTGGCACTAAGGGGCCTAAAGTGTGCCAAGAAAACATCCCCCACACCATTACACCACCACCACCAGCCTGCACAGTGGTAACAAGGCATGATGGATCCATGTTCTCATTCTGTTTACGCCAAATTCTGACTCTACCATCTGAATGTCTCAACAGAAATCGAGACTCATCAGACCAGGCACCATTTTTCCAGTCTTCAACTGTCCAATTTTGGTGAGCTCTTGCAAATTGTAGCCTCTTTCTCCTATTTGTAGTGGAGATGAGTGGTACCCGGTGGGGTCTTCTGCTGTTGTAGCCCATCCGCCTCAAGGTTGTGCGTGTTGTGGCTTCACAAATGCTTGGCTGCATACATCGGTTGTAACAAGTGGTTATTTCAGTCAAAGTTGCTCTTCTATCAGCTTGAATCAGTCAGCCCATTCTCCTCTGACCTCTAGCATCAACAAGGTATTTTCGCCCACAGGACTGCCGCATACTGTTTTTCCCTTTTCACACCATTCTTTGTAAACGCTAGAAATGGTTGTGCGTGAAAATCCCAGTAACTGAGCAGATTGTGAAATACTCGGCCCGTCTGGCACCAACAACCATGCCACGCTCAAAATTGCTTAAATCACCTTTCTTTCCCATTCTGACATTCAATTTGGAGTTCAGGAGATTGTCTTGACCAGGACCACACCCCTAAATGCATTGAAGCAACTGCCATGTGATTGGTTGATTAGATAATTGCATTAATGAGAAATTGAACAGGTGTTCCTAATAATCCTTTAGGTGACTGTATACTGTATATAATACTAATACACTTTATTGTGACCTACTTGGGGAAATTACCGTATTTTCCGCACTATAAGGCACACTTAAAAGCCTTTAATTTTCTCAAAAAACGACAGTGTGCCTTATAATCCGGAGCGCCTTATACATGGATGGTGAACACACGTTCACCAAGACGGGGAGACAGCACCGGGTGACTTACGCCACTATCTGCCAATGGATCGTGGATGCCTGGGCTGATATATCAGTCTCAACTGTGATCCGAGCTTTCACGAAGGCAGGAATAATCTCTTTATTCAGCCGGCTCACATACCCGTATATACTTCCTGTTTTCTGCCGAAGTCCACAGTAGTTGATTGTCGAGTTCGAGCGCGCGCGATCAAACCTCCTCCGTGTGTTCAACATCTGATTCGGATGAACTATCCATTTGAGCTGATATTCTCAGAACACCACAGCACCGTCATCGGCTGACAGCTGACAGTCTGAGTCTCCACTGTTGCTTAGTTACCAATGATCGCGCGCGCACTCGACAATCGCCTACTGTGGACTTCGACCGAAAACAGGAAGAAAATACGGGTATGTGAGCTGGCTGAATAAACATCATTTTTATTCATATCTTTCACATTTACTGCAGTCAGATTCACCGTGTTCACTCACATGGCTGTCCACTTGTAATGACACATTAAGGTTGTTAAGAGGCTAAAAGCAGGTTTAAAACTTGTCCCGTTTAAGTCAACAGGGTGCAAATTTTAAAAAGAGGATAAAACGGTGTAGGCAACACCGGTTTTTGTCGTTGTTATCTGTACTGACAGCACTCTAAATTTACAAAAAATGAGCTCAATGTTAAAATTGACCGGAGTTTTCCTTTAACATTTGAACAACGTTACCATGGGAGTGAACGAGTTGTCAGAACGCTTAATAAAGTTTGACTTTATCTGACTGTTTTGTTGACATCTAGTGGATGCATAACGCAAACGCAGTCAAACGTTTGACTGCAGTATCTTATGCGCCTTATAATCCGGTGCGCCCTATATATGAAAAATGTTCTAAAATAGGTCATTCATTGAAGGTGCGCCTTATAATCCGGTGCGCCGTATAGTGCGGAAAATACGGTATGCTTTTTTTTACGATAGTTCCTCTGAAATTCAAAGCCAATTGAATGGGCTTTATTGATTTTGATGAGCAAGATGCTGTATGATTTTGATTTTATCAAGCATTCAAAATAACAAAATGTAACACTGAAGAGAGAACAAACTGAAAAAAGCCTCCAGAGAAACTTCACATTCGTGATGATTAATTCAGTAGACTTGCGTTCTTAGAAAGATGCTCACTATAGATTCAGTGTCTTAAAAATAACCACGGTTCAGCACAGTCTCATTAGATAGCATGTCACTTTTTTCATACACCACCAATATGTCACAGGTGATGTTTACAGCTCATTTCAGAGGATTTTATCAACTTACTCGAGGCTAAACCTTTAGGATAGTTCACCCAAAAATGAATATTCATCATTTTCTCACCTTTCCAAACCTTTGTGACTCATGTTGTCTTATGCAGACAACAATGTATGTGAGCTTTTGCAAAATGTTTGAGCTGCTAATTTCTATGCATTGAAAGTGAATACTGATTTGAAAATGGAAATGCATGAATGATTTATTTAGACTGCAAAAGTAAAAAATGCTTTAAAATTATTGTGCTATACACTACCGTTCAGAATCTTTCCAAACATACAAAAACCTACATTTTGTACCTATAGGGAAACTCGGGATTAATTATTCCAATTAGCTCAGATACAGGGAATATAATTTTAATAACTAATCATAAAACATGATCGGGAATCACCTACAAATTATAAAATTACCCGTAAGGGAATAAGTTGCCAATGTTCTGTATGAACTATTGAATGCAACGAACAATTGTACTATCAATAATCAATCACAAGAATTATAATTAAATATTAATATGTCAATTGTCTAAAATAGATCGATTGTCAGGATAATCTTTAAGGGGATTCATTTATGATCGAATCATCTGCTTGTCCAGCAAACCTGATCATTCGATCTCAATCAAACCTGTTTCTCCTTTATAGACTTTCAAGAGAAGCTATTCCTGCACGAGGATTAACTTTCCTGTTCTATAACAATACCTTTTTAAGTATCAATAAATTTGTAAAGCACGTAGCTTTGATCACAACATTAAAGGGACTTTGAAATGCGCACGAGACAGTCGATCAAATGAATATAATGTATTTAATAAAATGGAAACTACGTATACATGGAATAAATGTATATACAAAACAATACTAAAGCAATACTGGAACTCCTTCTTGCCGGAAAGGGGGAAGGTTTTGAGATGATAACGTCTGTGTGAAGCTGGCTCATCGCTCGCTGGTGAATTACTAGACGCGAGTCAAATGTTAAAAGCTTTTCTACATGTAGAATTGAATGAGTTCCAACTGTCCAGATACCGTATACATACCTGTAAAAGTTACGTGTTTATACAACAATGAGACCATGCTGTCTGTGTTTCTATGTTTTTTTTTTAGCTCTGGAAGCTTCCTTTTTTCCAGGCAGTGCACTTTGTAGATTGATATGTCCTTCATGGTGATCGATCTCCAGGTCACGGGCTGGAGGACAAAGGAGTGAGGAAACCAACATCAATTAAGGTATAGAGGAGCAGCCGTTGTTTGCACCTGGTTGGATTTGTGATTGTCCTTGCCTATTTGATTGTCAATTTATATGACATTGATTCGCACATTTTTTATTCATTATTGTGTTGATTTCTCAAGTTTAAAACTGTAGGTTTTTGTACCAAGAAATTCTTGGTGAATAATTATTCTGATTATAAATCGTCTCCTGGAGAGTCAAATAATCACACACCTCTTTAGCCATGCTGGGCTCAGTGTCACAGCTATTAAACTTACTTCCACCCATTTCCTCTTTGTTTAAATTCAAGGAGACTTGAATAAATGGAAAGACTTTATACATGTAAGAACACCTGCAGGGAATATTAGTAAGACCTATATAGAAAATCAGCAGTTAAGAGTTTTATTTCTGTTATCTCCCACAGGTCTCTGTTCTTCACCTCCTGTCTCCAGCAATCCCCGGTGGATCAGGGAACCAAGACAGAAGGTAGGTAGTAGTCGTGAGATAATAGTCTCTTTTTAACACTGTGCTGTCACTGAACTCCAGATCTGTGATCGGACCTGAATACAGTTTTCCTATATGCAGCTTTAATTAGTGTGTAATATGACGGGTGACAAGCCGTAGATGACCCTTAACAGTGCGGGACAATATGACAATTATACACCATGCTTATATTCATATGGTTATGGGTTTTGTGCAGGCATGAATTATTGTTATTAGATGAGAAATAAAATGCATTTACATAATAATGGGGAATTCGAGTATTTCTGCTATCAGAGGTTTCCTCTTATTACATGCTCAGTAATCATTAAAAAAAATCCTAATGCACTTCACTTTGGGTTTAGTCATGTAAGACGCATTAACATGCAGTCCTCATATTCATCTTATTGTTTCTATAATGATGCAGCTTGAAGTGAATTTTAAGGGGAATATAATTTCAGAATCTTGCAGGTGATTGTAGAACTGCACAAAACAAGAAGATTATGTGTCTTGGCCAATATGTGTTTAAATGCAAACAGAATTTCTGCATTTTAGATATGAATTTATATTTTAATTTAGCATCACTTAAGTGTAGCAATGTGGGGGAAAATTCAACTGGTCCTAAAATTATGGCAAATGTCAGTGTTTACAGGATTACTTCACCCGAAAAATGTAAAAATAAAATAATTTACTCAAACCTGAATTACTTTCTTTTATACTCCAAAAACAGGCATGTAAGGTCACACAGGTCGAGGGGAGGAATGCTCGGATGACCAACCACCCCCCCTCTCTTACTGAGCCACCACCGTGGGGAGCCGACACCACAGGCACACAACAGAGGACTACGGAGACACAGGTAAGTTTCAAATGAGGAACAATCTTTATTGAACGATAAAACAAGGGGCATCAATTGGATAGCCTTCACTGTCCTCTAGATATCTTTCTGTCAGGGGCGGGCATGTCGCAACTGTCACGGTGTCCCCTGGGCGACAATTTAGGGACTCCGTTCACCAGCGGTGCTGCATGCTTCTGGACTCAAACAGTAAGTAGAACAGGTAAGGATATTCACAGTCCCCGAGAACTCTCATCGGCACACCATAATGGAACAATGGTTTGAAAGCTTACTTTTTCCCAGCAGTGCTGCAGACTTCCGAACTCGGGCAGTAAGTATAGCAGGTAAGGATCCCTCGCAGTGTGCGGTACTCTTCGGTCCACAGGAGGGAGACAGTGAGTTAAAGATTTACTTCGCCCATGATGCTGCGTCCTTCTGGACTCAAACGGTAAGTAGAACAGGTGAGGATCTTCACAGTACAAAATACTCTCTTCAATGTACAGCAGTAAGACAATGGATTAAACAGGGTACTTTACCAGTGATGCTGTATACCTCTGGACTCGGACAGTAAGTAGAACAGGTAAGGATCCTCACAGTACACAGTACTCTCTTCAGCTCGCAGTAAGGAGACAGTGAATTAAAAGGCTGCTTCCCAAATGATGCAGTGTGCTTCTGGGCTCAACAGTAAGTAGAGCAGGTAAGGATCTTCACAGTACACAGTACTCTCTTCAGCTCACAGTAAGGAGACAGTGAATTAAAAGGTTGCTTCCCAAATGATGCAGTGTGCTTCTGGACTCAACAGCAAGTAGAGCAGATAAGGATCTTCGCAGTACAACGTACTCTCTTCGGTACACAGCAGGAAGACAATGAATTAAAATGGTACGTTACCAGTGATGCTGTAGGCTGCTGAGCTCAAACAGTAAGTAGAACGGGTAAAAATCTTCACAGTACAATGTACTCTCTTCAGTGCACAGCAAGGAGACAATGGATTAAAAGGGTACGTTACCAGTGATGCTGCATGCGTCTGGACTCAATAGTAAGTGGAACAGGTAAGGATCTGCACAGTACTCTTCTTCAATTCACAGTAAGGAGACAGTGGGTTAAAAGGGTACGTTACCAGTGATGCTGCATGCGTCTGGACTCAACAGTAAATAACAATTAAGGACCTTCACAGTACAGAGTACCCTCTTCAGTGCAGCTGTATCACACTGGACTTCCAATGGGGAGCAGATATAGTAACTTTCCACAAACGTGTAAATGGGGCTAGGGCCACTTCTCAGCAAAGGCACAGCACACTTGTGTTCACTTCAATTCCACAGCCACAAATCAATGTGTATCAATAAGGCAAAAGCACTGCAATTCACTCACACGTTAAGGCTGGTCAGAGGCCCCACTCAGTTTGTTGCGCTCGCTCCACGAGGGATTTCTCTCTCAATTCCTCCTCAACACACTCTGAAACACATAGCTCTTCCGACAATCAGATCCACATTTACTGCACCCTCTTCCAGCAATTTAAATACTCATAAGATGAAATCAGTTCACTTATCTCTTCTCTCTCCTTCCACAGCACCAATCCAGACGATAGCTCAGTCCAGCAGACTTCCCACAAACGATCACTCTGATCCAGCAAACTCAAATGGCGATCTCCACACCCCAACGGTTTTCCTGAGGAAGCTTGTATCCAACACTGCTCCAAGTCAACCCTTTAGGCTCTTCAACACTTCCAACTCACTGAGCAACGCGAACCCACTGAACAACCCACTGAACATCAACGACCCCACTGAACATCAACGACAACACTCTCTGAATGGTCCCTTTTTATCCTGGCTTGCGTAACAGGAAGCCTGTGTGAGCGCCGCTTCTCTCTCTCTCACACCTGCAATGCATTAGCGCTAATCAGTGCGGGCATGTTTACATCACCGGAGTGGGGCGTGTTGCACACAATACCTTCCCCTGGGAAACTTAGGACTCTCAAGGGGGTTCCGCTTGCCGAGCGATTTTGTCACCCGTGACACCCCCCCTGCCAATCGGTTCTAGTCCCTAGAACCGGCGTTTCCTCAATCCCATTCGCCATACCTCGCAGGTGGCTGTCCTCGGGTGTCCCGCTGAGATCGTCGGGGTGGCGAGGGCGGAGCCGCTCTGGTTTCAACTCCAGGGTCCCTCGGGACCACAGCCCACCCTATCATGGGCACCTCTGGGGTGGGTGGCGCGCCTGGAGCCTCAGCCTCTAGCTGCGGATAGTTCGGACATGGACGGAGCAGGTTTCGATGGAGCACCCTTATTGGTCCTGACTTCCCTTCGGGGCGTACAGAGTAAACGGGAGCATCGGGCCCTTGTCGTTGTTCCACCACATATGGCGTCGACTCCCAGCGATCGCTGAGCTTCCCCTTCCCGGGGCGCCGGTTGTCCCTTACCAGCACTCGCTCCCCAGGTAACAACGGGGCCTCTCGGGCAGTCCGGTCATATAACCGCTTATTCTTGGCGGCTGCTGCACTCAGATGGTCTGAGACTCGTCGGTAGGCATTGAGCAGTTGGTGGTGGTGCCGATTCACCCAGTCAGTGGTACTATACCCTCTTCCTGCAGTCTCGGTCCCCAGGAGCAAGTCCACAGGCAAACGGAGATGGCGCCCAAACATAAGGTAGGAAGGAGCATACCCGGTGACACTGTGCACACTATTGTTATAGGCTTGTAACAGCGAGGGAAGATTCTCGGCTCATTGGCCCTGTTGTTCACTCTCTAAGGTCCCCAATAACCCCAACAAGGTCTGGTTAAATCTTTCGCACCCCCCGTTGCCCTGAGGGTGGTATGAGGTCGTATGGGTTTTTCGGCACCCATAAAGGTGGCTCAGCTCTTGGATGACCCGGGACTCGAAATTTGAACCTTGGTCTGAGTGTAGAGTTTCTGGGCAGCCAAAAGGTTGTATCACTGCTCTCAAAAGAGCGCTGGCCGTGGTAACTGCCGTTTGATCAACGGTGGGGACAGCCCAAGCATATTTGGTGAATAAGTCGGTCATGACCAGAATATTTTGGAATCGGTCCGTCGGCCGACCCAGAGTCAGGAAATCTATCCCTACAATATGCAGAGGTGCTTTAGGTCGTAGGGGGACCAATAGAGCTCGGACTTCCTTCCTGCGCTTGAACAACGTACACCGTGGGCAACTCTGAACAAACTCCTCAACCTTCTTTTCCATCCTAGGCCAGTAGAAATACCTCCTCAGCAGGGACAGTGTCCTCTCTTGGCCCTGATGGCCCGTATGGGTGTGATATGCAGTCAATAGCTCCGAAACTTGGCCCTCCGGTACAGCAACCTGATGTATGATCTCCTGTGTGCGGGGATCCCGCCTTGAACAACAGATTACTCCTTCTCGGAGTTGCAGCCTCTTCCACTGCCCCAGAAGCTGTCGTACCCCCACCGTCTGAGCCCGCCTTTCCTCTGCCCTCGGCATGTTTCCCTGTCTGAGGTACAACAGGAGCTGACCCAGGTCTGCATCTCTCTGCTGCAGCCCTCTCCACCGTCCGGGGTCCCACCCCCAACTGGACGGAACAGGCTCCGGGGCCCCAGGGGCTTCCACCACTGCCACCAACAACTCGTCTTCAGTACCAGGGGTACAGAGGGGTGTTTGATCGTCTCTCCGGGTGGCTGGGAGTCTAGACAGGGCATCTGCGTTCACTTGTTCTCTGCCGGGACGATATTTAAGCTGGTAATCATAATTTGCTAGCTGTGCCACCCAGCGCTGCTCTACTGCCCCCAACTTAGCGGTCTGCAAGTGTACTAAGGGATTGTTGTCTGTAATCACCGTGACCTTGGCTCCCCACAAGTAGTCTTTAAACTTCTCCGTCATGGCCCACTTCATCGCCAGCAGTTCGATTTTAAAGGAGCTATAATTTGACGTGTTTCGTTCGGCGGGGTGTAAACTTTGACTTGCGTAGGCTATTACTTTCTCCACTCCTTGCTGCTCTTGGGCCAACACGGCCCCCAACCCTGCGTTGCTGGCGTCGGTATACAAGAGGAACGGCCGGGTGAAGTCTGCATAGGCTAAGATAGGGGCCTTTAGAAGTTCCTGCTTAAGGTTCTGGAAGGCGGTCTCACAGGTGGAATCCCAGTGTACTGAGGGGGAGCCTTTACCACGGGCACGTCCAGTACCAGCCAAGAGTTGGTTCAATGGCTTCGCAAGCCCAGAGAATCCCTTTATGAAGCGCCGATAATATCCCACGAACCCCAGGAATGACCGCACCTGTCTCACTGTCCGGGGTGGCTCCCATCCTTGGACCGCCGCCACCTTCTCCGGGTCAGGGGAGATCCCTGCAGCACTGACGCGATGTCCCAAGAACTGCACCTCCTTCCGCAGCAACTGGCACTTGTCTGGCCTAAGCTTCAGCCCATATCTCTCCATGGCCCTGAACACTTCCTCCAGATGATGCAGATGGGTGCGGAAATCAGGGGAGAAAACGATCACATCGTCTAGGTAGACCAGCGCTGAGTCGACTAATTGTCCTCCTAGGCAACGCTGCATCAGGCGTTGAAAGGTCGCGGGAGCATTGCACAGACCGAATGGCATACGGTCCCATTCAAATAACCCAAACGGGGTGGTGAAAGCTGTCTTCTCCCTATCTCGGTCGTCCACCTGCACCTGCCAGTATCCACTCGCCAGGTCCAATGTTGAAGACCACGCCGCTTGGGTGAGACTGGTGAGCGAGTCCTCAATCCGTGGCAATGGAAATGCATCTTTCTTCGTTACGCTGTTGAGTTTGCGATAGTCAACGCAGAACCTCAAAGCTCCCGTCTTCTTTTGCACCAGAACGATGGGCGCAGCCCACGGACTACTGCTTTCTCGGATGATTCCTCCCTCCAGCATCCCTTTCAACAGGGTGCGGACCTCGGTATAAAGAGTGGGGGGCACCGGACGGTAGCGCTCCCGACTAGGTGTCGCCCCACCAGTGGGTATTTGATGCTTCACCACCCCTGTGCAGCCATAATCCTCTTCGTGTGTTGAAAACACATGTTGCCACTTCTTCAGCAGCTCCTGAAGCTGTACCACTTGTTCCTCTTCCAGGTTCTCACCCTTCAGGGACTCTCCCATCAAATGGGCCGGCACTCCTCTTCCAACCGAACCCAGTTCTACCTCGACGGGATGGACAGCAACTTCCACCACCGCAGGGCTCACTTGTCTGAAGCAGACATCTTGGTGCTCATGCACCTGGACAGGACGTACTGAGGAAACTCGGGCCAGACGTTGGTGTCGACGAAGGAGCACAGGGTAAGGATTTGTATTCCGTACTTTGACTGCGACTCGCCCACGGCGAACAACCGCCAGCCCGTGAGCCACTTCAACTGGCTGACAATCTTCATGAGGCTCTACCAGGACACAGGTACCTGACCCACGGGGTCCCGCGGGTACACGGACCCAAAGAACGGTCTCACTCTGGGCTGGGATAGACAGAGCATACCGACAGGTAACTCGACCGATGTCTTCCCTTTCTTCCATGCGATTAGCTGTGTGCACTCTTCGGCAATCGGCCAGAATTTGGTCCCAGTCCTGTTTCGCCGGTGACGGAGACGTCCGAGCCGGCCGGTCCCGAAACAATTCTTCCCAGCAATCCAGTATAACGTTCATCCCTAACAGTGCTCGATGAATGCCCAAGCAATGATCTCGGACGATAACTACCCCTTTTTGTGGGACGGGGACCCCTCGGACAAGAAAGTCTACCACGATGTACCCAGTATAAGGGATGTCCAGACCATTAGCCCCCCGTAAGGTCAGCTTGGAAGCTTCTGTTGCTTGGAGCCGATGATCTGCGAACAACTCCTGGGCCAGGCTCTCTGAGAATAACGTAACTTGAGACCCTGTATCAACCAGACAGTCTATCGTGACTCCATTAGCTTGAACCTCCACGGTGGGGCAATGTCCCACCCAGTTATCTCGTGCAGCAGGAAAAGGAGGGTCACACAAAGGGGTCCCGGCCACTTGACCCACAGTGGCCGGTGGGACTAAAAACCCCCTTGAGAACCCCGGCGAAGCCCACACTGGCGGCTGATATGTCCCGGATCTCCGCAATTGATACAGATGGGCCTTCCTTGATCATCCCACTGAAACCGGGGGCCCACAGGACGTAGGGGGCGGCGCACAGGGCCTCGCCCCTCCTCTGAATACGACCTCCCTCTCACCACTGCTCCGCCCTCGACTCGTCCTCGACGAAGTTCACCCAGCAGGTTCCGCGATAATTCCGCCATCTGTCCCTTGACATCCTCTAGCAGCTCGGTCCTCAGTTTCTGCTTCCAATCGTCCGGTTCGGCAGGAGCAGGTCCACTAGCACTACTTGCTGCCACACAAACTGGGGTACGAGTTACCTCTCCCTGGTCTATTTCCAACGCCAAGGCCTCTTGTCGCAGAGCCTCAAAGGTCATAGTGGGGTCTCGTCGAAGCTGGAGTCGTATGCCCTGGCGTACCGGCCCTTCACGCAGCCCCAAGACGAATTGGTCTCGTAGCAAGGCATCCCCTTCACCCAGTCCATGATCCGGTCGCCCCTTCAGCCGGCCAAACTGCTCCCGTAACTTCAAGGAGTATGCCCGAAGTGTCTGCGTAGGTCCTTGTTGATAGTTGAAGAACTGGGCACGAAGAGTGGCCACTGGGGTAGAGTCTCCATACAATCCAAACAAGAAATCAAAGATAGTTTTCGCAGTAGCCCGTGCGGCTTCCGGTGCAGCCAGTACTTCCCTTTTTGCTTCTCCTTCCAATGACCCCAACACAAACTGTACTCTCTGCGCGGCACTCAATCCCTGTAGTCCAGCCAGGTACTCCGTCTGCGCCCTCCAATCCTGCAAACTTAACTCCGACCCCGGTCCTCCATAGCGCTGCGCCCAAGGAGCTCCCATGAAGATCGGCATGACTTGTGGACTAGTCCGCCATCGCGTACCTGTGGCCACTACAACTCACGGTGTGTATCCTGCCGACTACGCCACTTGATGTCACACAGGTCGAGGGGAGGAATGCTCGGATGACCAACCACCCCCCCCCCCCCTCTCTTACTGAGCCACCACCGTGGGGAGCCGACACCACAGGCACACAGAGGACTACGGAGACACAGGTAAGTTTCAAAGGAGGAACAATCTTTATTGAACGATAAAACAAGGGGCATCAATTGGATAGCCTTCACTGTCCTCTAGATATCCTTCTGTCACGGGCGGGCGTGTCGCAACTGTCACGGTGTCCCCTGGGCGACAATTTAGGGACTCTGTTCACCAGCGGTGCTGCATGCTTCTGGACTCAACAGTAAGTAGAACAGGTAAGGATATTCACAGTACCGAGAACTCTCATCGGCACACCATAATGGAACAATGGTTTGAAAGCTTACTTTTTCCCAGCAGTGCTGCAGACTTCCGAACTCGGGCAGTAAGTATAGCAGGTAAGGATCCCTCGCAGTGTGCGGTACTCTTCGGTCCACAGGAGGGAGACAGTGAGTTAAAGATTTACTTCGCCCATGATGCTGCGTCCTTCTGGACTCAAACGGTAAGTAGAACAGGTGAGGATCTTCACAGTACAAAATACTCTCTTCAATGTACAGCAGTAAGACAATGGATTAAACAGGGTACTTTACCAGTGATGCTGTATACCTCTGGACTCGGACAGTAAGTAGAACAGGTAAGGATCCTCACAGTACACAGTACTCTCTTCAGCTCGCAGTAAGGAGACAGTGAATTAAAAGGCTGCTTCCCAAATGATGCAGTGTGCTTCTGGGCTCAACAGTAAGTAGAGCAGGTAAGGATCTTCACAGTACACAGTACTCTCTTCAGCTCACAGTAAGGAGACAGTGAATTAAAAGGTTGCTTCCCAAATGATGCAGTGTGCTTCTGGACTCAACAGCAAGTAGAGCAGATAAGGATCTTCGCAGTACAACGTACTCTCTTCGGTACACAGCAGGAAGACAATGAATTAAAATGGTACGTTACCAGTGATGCTGTAGGCTGCTGAGCTCAAACAGTAAGTAGAACGGGTAAAAATCTTCACAGTACAATGTACTCTCTTCAGTGCACAGCAAGGAGACAATGGATTAAAAGGGTACGTTACCAGTGATGCTGCATGCGTCTGGACTCAATAGTAAGTGGAACAGGTAAGGATCTGCACAGTACTCTTCTTCAATTCACAGTAAGGAGACAGTGGGTTAAAAGGGTACGTTACCAGTGATGCTGCATGCGTCTGGACTCAACAGTAAATAACAATTAAGGACCTTCACAGTACAGAGTACCCTCTTCAGTGCAGCTGTATCACACTGGACTTCCAATGGGGAGCAGATATAGTAACTTTCCACAAACGTGTAAATGGGGCTAGGGCCACTTCTCAGCAAAGGCACAGCACACTTGTGTTCACTTCAATTCCACAGCCACAAATCAATGTGTATCAATAAGGCAAAAGCACTGCAATTCACTCACACGTTAAGGCTGGTCAGAGGCCCCACTCAGTTTGTTGCGCTCGCTCCACGAGGGATTTCTCTCTCAATTCCTCCTCAACACACTCTGAAACACATAGCTCTTCCGACAATCAGATCCACATTTACTGCACCCTCTTCCAGCAATTTAAATACTCATAAGATGAAATCAGTTCACTTATCTCTTCTCTCTCCTTCCACAGCACCAATCCAGACGATAGCTCAGTCCAGCAGACTTCCCACAAACGATCACTCTGATCCAGCAAACTCAAATGGCGATCTCCACACCCCAACGGTTTTCCTGAGGAAGCTTGTATCCAACACTGCTCCAAGTCAACCCTTTAGGCTCTTCAACACTTCCAACTCACTGAGCAACGCGAACCCACTGAACAACCCACTGAACATCAACGACCCCACTGAACATCAACGACAACACTCTCTGAATGGTCCCTTTTTATCCTGGCTTGCGTAACAGGAAGCCTGTGTGAGCGCCGCTTCTCTCTCTCTCACACCTGCAATGCATTAGCGCTAATCAGTGCGGGCATGTTTACATCACCGGAGTGGGGCGTGTTGCACACAATACCTTCCCCTGGGAAACTTAGGACTCTCAAGGGGGTTCCGCTTGCCGAGCGATTTTGTCACCCGTGACACCCCCCCTGCCAATCGGTTCTAGTCCCTAGAACCGGCGTTTCCTCAATCCCATTCGCCATACCTCGCAGGTGGCTGTCCTCGGGTGTCCCGCTGAGATCGTCGGGGTGGCGAGGGCGGAGCCGCTCTGGTTTCAACTCCAGGGTCCCTCGGGACCACAGCCCACCCTATCATGGGCACCTCTGGGGTGGGTGGCGCGCCTGGAGCCTCAGCCTCTAGCTGCGGATAGTTCGGACATGGACGGAGCAGGTTTCGATGGAGCACCCTTATTGGTCCTGACTTCCCTTCGGGGCGTACAGAGTAAACGGGAGCATCGGGCCCTTGTCGTTGTTCCACCACATATGGCGTCGACTCCCAGCGATCGCTGAGCTTCCCCTTCCCGGGGCGCCGGTTGTCCCTTACCAGCACTCGCTCCCCAGGTAACAACGGGGCCTCTCGGGCAGTCCGGTCATATAACCGCTTATTCTTGGCGGCTGCTGCACTCAGATGGTCTGAGACTCGTCGGTAGGCATTGAGCAGTTGGTGGTGGTGCCGATTCACCCAGTCAGTGGTACTATACCCTCTTCCTGCAGTCTCGGTCCCCAGGAGCAAGTCCACAGGCAAACGGAGATGGCGCCCAAACATAAGGTAGGAAGGAGCATACCCGGTGACACTGTGCACACTATTGTTATAGGCTTGTAACAGCGAGGGAAGATTCTCGGCTCATTGGCCCTGTTGTTCACTCTCTAAGGTCCCCAATAACCCCAACAAGGTCTGGTTAAATCTTTCGCACCCCCCGTTGCCCTGAGGGTGGTATGAGGTCGTATGGGTTTTTCGGCACCCATAAAGGTGGCTCAGCTCTTGGATGACCCGGGACTCGAAATTTGAACCTTGGTCTGAGTGTAGAGTTTCTGGGCAGCCAAAAGGTTGTATCACTGCTCTCAAAAGAGCGCTGGCCGTGGTAACTGCCGTTTGATCAACGGTGGGGACAGCCCAAGCATATTTGGTGAATAAGTCGGTCATGACCAGAATATTTTGGAATCGGTCCGTCGGCCGACCCAGAGTCAGGAAATCTATCCCTACAATATGCAGAGGTGCTTTAGGTCGTAGGGGGACCAATAGAGCTCGGACTTCCTTCCTGCGCTTGAACAACGTACACCGTGGGCAACTCTGAACAAACTCCTCAACCTTCTTTTCCATCCTAGGCCAGTAGAAATACCTCCTCAGCAGGGACAGTGTCCTCTCTTGGCCCTGATGGCCCGTATGGGTGTGATATGCAGTCAATAGCTCCGAAACTTGGCCCTCCGGTACAGCAACCTGATGTATGATCTCCTGTGTGCGGGGATCCCGCCTTGAACGACAGATTACTCCTTCTCGGAGTTGCAGCCTCTTCCACTGCCCCAGAAGCTGTCGTACCCCCACCGTCTGAGCCCGCCTTTCCTCTGCCCTCGGCATGTTTCCCTGTCTGAGGTACAACAGGAGCTGACCCAGGTCTGCATCTCTCTGCTGCAGCCCTCTCCACCGTCCGGGGTCCCACCCCCAACTGGACGGAACAGGCTCCGGGGCCCCAGGGGCTTCCACCACTGCCACCAACAACTCGTCTTCAGTACCAGGGGTACAGAGGGGTGTTTGATCGTCTCTCCGGGTGGCTGGGAGTCTAGACAGGGCATCTGCGTTCACGTGTTCTCTGCCGGGACGATATTTAAGCTGGTAATCATAATTTGCTAGCTGTGCCACCCAGCGCTGCTCTACTGCCCCCAACTTAGCGGTCTGCAAGTGTACTAAGGGATTGTTGTCTGTAATCACCGTGACCTTGGCTCCCCACAAGTAGTCTTTAAACTTCTCCGTCATGGCCCACTTCATCGCCAGCAGTTCGATTTTAAAGGAGCTATAATTTGACGTGTTTCGTTCGGCGGGGTGTAAACTTTGACTTGCGTAGGCTATTACTTTCTCCACTCCTTGCTGCTCTTGGGCCAACACGGCCCCCAACCCTGCGTTGCTGGCGTCGGTATACAAGAGGAACGGCCGGGTGAAGTCTGCATAGGCTAAGATAGGGGCCTTTAGAAGTTCCTGCTTAAGGTTCTGGAAGGCGGTCTCACAGGTGGAATCCCAGTGTACTGAGGGGGAGCCTTTACCACGGGCACGTCCAGTACCAGCCAAGAGTTGGTTCAATGGCTTCGCAAGCCCAGAGAATCCCTTTATGAAGCGCCGATAATATCCCACGAACCCCAGGAATGACCGCACCTGTCTCACTGTCCGGGGTGGCTCCCATCCTTGGACCGCCGCCACCTTCTCCGGGTCAGGGGAGATCCCTGCAGCACTGACGCGATGTCCCAAGAACTGCACCTCCTTCCGCAGCAACTGGCACTTGTCTGGCCTAAGCTTCAGCCCATATCTCTCCATGGCCCTGAACACTTCCTCCAGATGATGCAGATGGGTGCGGAAATCAGGGGAGAAAACGATCACATCGTCTAGGTAGACCAGCGCTGAGTCGACTAATTGTCCTCCTAGGCAACGCTGCATCAGGCGTTGAAAGGTCGCGGGAGCATTGCACAGACCGAATGGCATACGGTCCCATTCAAATAACCCAAACGGGGTGGTGAAAGCTGTCTTCTCCCTATCTCGGTCGTCCACCTGCACCTGCCAGTATCCACTCGCCAGGTCCAATGTTGAAGACCACGCCGCTTGGGTGAGACTGGTGAGCGAGTCCTCAATCCGTGGCAATGGAAATGCATCTTTCTTCGTTACGCTGTTGAGTTTGCGATAGTCAACGCAGAACCTCAAAGCTCCCGTCTTCTTTTGCACCAGAACGATGGGCGCAGCCCACGGACTACTGCTTTCTCGGATGATTCCTCCCTCCAGCATCCCTTTCAACAGGGTGCGGACCTCGGTATAAAGAGTGGGGGGCACCGGACGGTAGCGCTCCCGACTAGGTGTCGCCCCACCAGTGGGTATTTGATGCTTCACCACCCCTGTGCAGCCATAATCCTCTTCGTGTGTTGAAAACACATGTTGCCACTTCTTCAGCAGCTCCTGAAGCTGTACCACTTGTTCCTCTTCCAGGTTCTCACCCTTCAGGGACTCTCCCATCAAATGGGCCGGCACTCCTCTTCCAACCGAACCCAGTTCTACCTCGACGGGATGGACAGCAACTTCCACCACCGCAGGGCTCACTTGTCTGAAGCAGACATCTTGGTGCTCATGCACCTGGACAGGACGTACTGAGGAAACTCGGGCCAGACGTTGGTGTCGACGAAGGAGCACAGGGTAAGGATTTGTATTCCGTACTTTGACTGCGACTCGCCCACGGCGAACAACCGCCAGCCCGTGAGCCACTTCAACTGGCTGACAATCTTCATGAGGCTCTACCAGGACACAGGTACCTGACCCACGGGGTCCCGCGGGTACACGGACCCAAAGAACGGTCTCACTCTGGGCTGGGATAGACAGAGCATACCGACAGGTAACTCGACCGATGTCTTCCCTTTCTTCCATGCGATTAGCTGTGTGCACTCTTCGGCAATCGGCCAGAATTTGGTCCCAGTCCTGTTTCGCCGGTGACGGAGACGTCCGAGCCGGCCGGTCCCGAAACAATTCTTCCCAGCAATCCAGTATAACGTTCATCCCTAACAGTGCTCGATGAATGCCCAAGCAATGATCTCGGACGATAACTACCCCTTTTTGTGGGACGGGGACCCCTCAGACAAGAAAGTCTACCACGATGTACCCAGTATAAGGGATGTCCAGACCATTAGCCCCCCGTAAGGTCAGCTTGGAAGCTTCTGTTGCTTGGAGCCGATGATCTGCGAACAACTCCTGGGCCAGGCTCTCTGAGAATAACGTAACTTGAGACCCTGTATCAACCAGACAGTCTATCGTGACTCCATTAGCTTGAACCTCCACGGTGGGGCAATGTCCCACCCAGTTATCTCGTGCAGCAGGAAAAGGAGGGTCACACAAAGGGGTCCCGGCCACTTGACCCACAGTGGCCGGTGGGACTAAAAACCCCCTTGAGAACCCCGGCGAAGCCCACACTGGCGGCTGATATGTCCCGGATCTCCGCAATTGATACAGATGGGCCTTCCTTGATCATCCCACTGAAACCGGGGGCCCACAGGACGTAGGGGGCGGCGCACAGGGCCTCGCCCCTCCTCTGAATACGACCTCCCTCTCACCACTGCTCCGCCCTCGACTCGTCCTCGACGAAGTTCACCCAGCAGGTTCCGCGATAATTCCGCCATCTGTCCCTTGACATCCTCTAGCAGCTCGGTCCTCAGTTTCTGCTTCCAATCGTCCGGTTCGGCAGGAGCAGGTCCACTAGCACTACTTGCTGCCACACAAACTGGGGTACGAGTTACCTCTCCCTGGTCTATTTCCAACGCCAAGGCCTCTTGTCGCAGAGCCTCAAAGGTCATAGTGGGGTCTCGTCGAAGCTGGAGTCGTATGCCCTGGCGTACCGGCCCTTCACGCAGCCCCAAGACGAATTGGTCTCGTAGCAAGGCATCCCCTTCACCCAGTCCATGATCCGGTCGCCCCTTCAGCCGGCCAAACTGCTCCCGTAACTTCAAGGAGTATGCCCGAAGTGTCTGCGTAGGTCCTTGTTGATAGTTGAAGAACTGGGCACGAAGAGTGGCCACTGGGGTAGAGTCTCCATACAATCCAAACAAGAAATCAAAGATAGTTTTCGCAGTAGCCCGTGCGGCTTCCGGTGCAGCCAGTACTTCCCTTTTTGCTTCTCCTTCCAATGACCCCAACACAAACTGTACTCTCTGCGCGGCACTCAATCCCTGTAGTCCAGCCAGGTACTCCGTCTGCGCCCTCCAATCCTGCAAACTTAACTCCGACCCCGGTCCTCCATAGCGCTGCGCCCAAGGAGCTCCCATGAAGATCGGCATGACTTGTGGACTAGTCCGCCATCGCGTACCTGTGGCCGCTACAACTCACGGTGTGTATCCTGCCGACTACGCCACTTGATGTCACACAGGTCGAGGGGAGGAATGCTCGGATGACCAACCACCCCCCCCCCCCTCTCTTACTGAGCCACCACCGTGGGGAGCCGACACCACAGGCACACAGAGGACTACGGAGACACAGGTAAGTTTCAAAGGAGGAACAATCTTTATTGAACGATAAAACAAGGGGCATCAATTGGATAGCCTTCACTGTCCTCTAGATATCCTTCTGTCACGGGCGGGCGTGTCGCAACTGTCACGGTGTCCCCTGGGCGACAATTTAGGGACTCTGTTCACCAGCGGTGCTGCATGCTTCTGGACTCAACAGTAAGTAGAACAGGTAAGGATATTCACAGTACCGAGAACTCTCATCGGCACACCATAATGGAACAATGGTTTGAAAGCTTACTTTTTCCCAGCAGTGCTGCAGACTTCCGAACTCGGGCAGTAAGTATAGCAGGTAAGGATCCCTCGCAGTGTGCGGTACTCTTCGGTCCACAGGAGGGAGACAGTGAGTTAAAGATTTACTTCGCCCATGATGCTGCGTCCTTCTGGACTCAAACGGTAAGTAGAACAGGTGAGGATCTTCACAGTACAAAATACTCTCTTCAATGTACAGCAGTAAGACAATGGATTAAACAGGGTACTTTACCAGTGATGCTGTATACCTCTGGACTCGGACAGTAAGTAGAACAGGTAAGGATCCTCACAGTACACAGTACTCTCTTCAGCTCGCAGTAAGGAGACAGTGAATTAAAAGGCTGCTTCCCAAATGATGCAGTGTGCTTCTGGGCTCAACAGTAAGTAGAGCAGGTAAGGATCTTCACAGTACACAGTACTCTCTTCAGCTCACAGTAAGGAGACAGTGAATTAAAAGGTTGCTTCCCAAATGATGCAGTGTGCTTCTGGACTCAACAGCAAGTAGAGCAGATAAGGATCTTCGCAGTACAACGTACTCTCTTCGGTACACAGCAGGAAGACAATGAATTAAAATGGTACGTTACCAGTGATGCTGTAGGCTGCTGAGCTCAAACAGTAAGTAGAACGGGTAAAAATCTTCACAGTACAATGTACTCTCTTCAGTGCACAGCAAGGAGACAATGGATTAAAAGGGTACGTTACCAGTGATGCTGCATGCGTCTGGACTCAATAGTAAGTGGAACAGGTAAGGATCTGCACAGTACTCTTCTTCAATTCACAGTAAGGAGACAGTGGGTTAAAAGGGTACGTTACCAGTGATGCTGCATGCGTCTGGACTCAACAGTAAATAACAATTAAGGACCTTCACAGTACAGAGTACCCTCTTCAGTGCAGCTGTATCACACTGGACTTCCAATGGGGAGCAGATATAGTAACTTTCCACAAACGTGTAAATGGGGCTAGGGCCACTTCTCAGCAAAGGCACAGCACACTTGTGTTCACTTCAATTCCACAGCCACAAATCAATGTGTATCAATAAGGCAAAAGCACTGCAATTCACTCACACGTTAAGGCTGGTCAGAGGCCCCACTCAGTTTGTTGCGCTCGCTCCACGAGGGATTTCTCTCTCAATTCCTCCTCAACACACTCTGAAACACATAGCTCTTCCGACAATCAGATCCACATTTACTGCACCCTCTTCCAGCAATTTAAATACTCATAAGATGAAATCAGTTCACTTATCTCTTCTCTCTCCTTCCACAGCACCAATCCAGACGATAGCTCAGTCCAGCAGACTTCCCACAAACGATCACTCTGATCCAGCAAACTCAAATGGCGATCTCCACACCCCAACGGTTTTCCTGAGGAAGCTTGTATCCAACACTGCTCCAAGTCAACCCTTTAGGCTCTTCAACACTTCCAACTCACTGAGCAACGCGAACCCACTGAACAACCCACTGAACATCAACGACCCCACTGAACATCAACGACAACACTCTCTGAATGGTCCCTTTTTATCCTGGCTTGCGTAACAGGAAGCCTGTGTGAGTGCCGCTTCTCTCTCTCTCACACCTGCAATGCATTAGCGCTAATCAGTGCGGGCATGTTTACATCACCGGAGTGGGGCGTGTTGCACACAATACCTTCCCCTGGGAAACTTAGGACTCTCAAGGGGGTTCCGCTTGCCGAGCGATTTTGTCACCCGTGACACCCCCCCTGCCAATCGGTTCTAGTCCCTAGAACCGGCGTTTCCTCAATCCCATTCGCCATACCTCGCAGGTGGCTGTCCTCGGGTGTCCCGCTGAGATCGTCGGGGTGGCGAGGGCGGAGCCGCTCTGGTTTCAACTCCAGGGTCCCTCGGGACCACAGCCCACCCTATCATGGGCACCTCTGGGGTGGGTGGCGCGCCTGGAGCCTCAGCCTCTAGCTGCGGATAGTTCGGACATGGACGGAGCAGGTTTCGATGGAGCACCCTTATTGGTCCTGACTTCCCTTCGGGGCGTACAGAGTAAACGGGAGCATCGGGCCCTTGTCGTTGTTCCACCACATATGGCGTCGACTCCCAGCGATCGCTGAGCTTCCCCTTCCCGGGGCGCCGGTTGTCCCTTACCAGCACTCGCTCCCCAGGTAACAACGGGGCCTCTCGGGCAGTCCGGTCATATAACCGCTTATTCTTGGCGGCTGCTGCACTCAGATGGTCTGAGACTCGTCGGTAGGCATTGAGCAGTTGGTGGTGGTGCCGATTCACCCAGTCAGTGGTACTATACCCTCTTCCTGCAGTCTCGGTCCCCAGGAGCAAGTCCACAGGCAAACGGAGATGGCGCCCAAACATAAGGTAGGAAGGAGCATACCCGGTGACACTGTGCACACTATTGTTATAGGCTTGTAACAGCGAGGGAAGATTCTCGGCTCATTGGCCCTGTTGTTCACTCTCTAAGGTCCCCAATAACCCCAACAAGGTCTGGTTAAATCTTTCGCACCCCCCGTTGCCCTGAGGGTGGTATGAGGTCGTATGGGTTTTTCGGCACCCATAAAGGTGGCTCAGCTCTTGGATGACCCGGGACTCGAAATTTGAACCTTGGTCTGAGTGTAGAGTTTCTGGGCAGCCAAAAGGTTGTATCACTGCTCTCAAAAGAGCGCTGGCCCTGGTAACTGCCGTTTGATCAACGGTGGGGACAGCCCAAGCATATTTGGTGAATAAGTCGGTCATGACCAGAATATTTTGGAATCGGTCCGTCGGCCGACCCAGAGTCAGGAAATCTATCCCTACAATATGCAGAGGTGCTTTAGGTCGTAGGGGGACCAATAGAGCTCGGACTTCCTTCCTGCGCTTGAACAACGTACACCGTGGGCAACTCTGAACAAACTCCTCAACCTTCTTTTCCATCCTAGGCCAGTAGAAATACCTCCTCAGCAGGGACAGTGTCCTCTCTTGGCCCTGATGGCCCGTATGGGTGTGATATGCAGTCAATAGCTCCGAAACTTGGCCCTCCGGTACAGCAACCTGATGTATGATCTCCTGTGTGCGGGGATCCCGCCTTGAACGACAGATTACTCCTTCTCGGAGTTGCAGCCTCTTCCACTGCCCCAGAAGCTGTCGTACCCCCACCGTCTGAGCCCGCCTTTCCTCTGCCCTCGGCATGTTTCCCTGTCTGAGGTACAACAGGAGCTGACCCAGGTCTGCATCTCTCTGCTGCAGCCCTCTCCACCGTCCGGGGTCCCACCCCCAACTGGACGGAACAGGCTCCGGGGCCCCAGGGGCTTCCACCACTGCCACCAACAACTCGTCTTCAGTACCAGGGGTACAGAGGGGTGTTTGATCGTCTCTCCGGGTGGCTGGGAGTCTAGACAGGGCATCTGCGTTCACGTGTTCTCTGCCGGGACGATATTTAAGCTGGTAATCATAATTTGCTAGCTGTGCCACCCAGCGCTGCTCTACTGCCCCCAACTTAGCGGTCTGCAAGTGTACTAAGGGATTGTTGTCTGTAATCACCGTGACCTTGGCTCCCCACAAGTAGTCTTTAAACTTCTCCGTCATGGCCCACTTCATCGCCAGCAGTTCGATTTTAAAGGAGCTATAATTTGACGTGTTTCGTTCGGCGGGGTGTAAACTTTGACTTGCGTAGGCTATTACTTTCTCCACTCCTTGCTGCTCTTGGGCCAACACGGCCCCCAACCCTGCGTTGCTGGCGTCGGTATACAAGAGGAACGGCCGGGTGAAGTCTGCATAGGCTAAGATAGGGGCCTTTAGAAGTTCCTGCTTAAGGTTCTGGAAGGCGGTCTCACAGGTGGAATCCCAGTGTACTGAGGGGGAGCCTTTACCACGGGCACGTCCAGTACCAGCCAAGAGTTGGTTCAATGGCTTCGCAAGCCCAGAGAATCCCTTTATGAAGCGCCGATAATATCCCACGAACCCCAGGAATGACCGCACCTGTCTCACTGTCCGGGGTGGCTCCCATCCTTGGACCGCCGCCACCTTCTCCGGGTCAGGGGAGATCCCTGCAGCACTGACGCGATGTCCCAAGAACTGCACCTCCTTCCGCAGCAACTGGCACTTGTCTGGCCTAAGCTTCAGCCCATATCTCTCCATGGCCCTGAACACTTCCTCCAGATGATGCAGATGGGTGCGGAAATCAGGGGAGAAAACGATCACATCGTCTAGGTAGACCAGCGCTGAGTCGACTAATTGTCCTCCTAGGCAACGCTGCATCAGGCGTTGAAAGGTCGCGGGAGCATTGCACAGACCGAATGGCATACGGTCCCATTCAAATAACCCAAACGGGGTGGTGAAAGCTGTCTTCTCCCTATCTCGGTCGTCCACCTGCACCTGCCAGTATCCACTCGCCAGGTCCAATGTTGAAGACCACGCCGCTTGGGTGAGACTGGTGAGCGAGTCCTCAATCCGTGGCAATGGAAATGCATCTTTCTTCGTTACGCTGTTGAGTTTGCGATAGTCAACGCAGAACCTCAAAGCTCCCGTCTTCTTTTGCACCAGTACGATGGGCGCAGCCCACGGACTACTGCTTTCTCGGATGATTCCTCCCTCCAGCATCCCTTTCAACAGGGTGCGGACCTCGGTATAAAGAGTGGGGGGCACCGGACGGTAGCGCTCCCGACTAGGTGTCGCCCCACCAGTGGGTATTTGATGCTTCACCACCCCTGTGCAGCCATAATCCTCTTCGTGTGTTGAAAACACATGTTGCCACTTCTTCAGCAGCTCCTGAAGCTGTACCACTTGTTCCTCTTCCAGGTTCTCACCCTTCAGGGACTCTCCCATCAAATGGGCCGGCACTCCTCTTCCAACCGAACCCAGTTCTACCTCGACGGGATGGACAGCAACTTCCACCACCGCAGGGCTCACTTGTCTGAAGCAGACATCTTGGTGCTCATGCACCTGGACAGGACGTACTGAGGAAACTCGGGCCAGACGTTGGTGTCGACGAAGGAGCACAGGGTAAGGATTTGTATTCCGTACTTTGACTGCGACTCGCCCACGGCGAACAACCGCCAGCCCGTGAGCCACTTCAACTGGCTGACAATCTTCATGAGGCTCTACCAGGACACAGGTACCTGACCCACGGGGTCCCGCGGGTACACGGACCCAAAGAACGGTCTCACTCTGGGCTGGGATAGACAGAGCATACCGACAGGTAACTCGACCGATGTCTTCCCTTTCTTCCATGCGATTAGCTGTGTGCACTCTTCGGCAATCGGCCAGAATTTGGTCCCAGTCCTGTTTCGCCGGTGACGGAGACGTCCGAGCCGGCCGGTCCCGAAACAATTCTTCCCAGCAATCCAGTATAACGTTCATCCCTAACAGTGCTCGATGAATGCCCAAGCAATGATCTCGGACGATAACTACCCCTTTTTGTGGGACGGGGACCCCTCGGACAAGAAAGTCTACCACGATGTACCCAGTATAAGGGATGTCCAGACCATTAGCCCCCCGTAAGGTCAGCTTGGAAGCTTCTGTTGCTTGGAGCCGATGATCTGCGAACAACTCCTGGGCCAGGCTCTCTGAGAATAACGTAACTTGAGACCCTGTATCAACCAGACAGTCTATCGTGACTCCATTAGCTTGAACCTCCACGGTGGGGCAATGTCCCACCCAGTTATCTCGTGCAGCAGGAAAAGGAGGGTCACACAAAGGGGTCCCGGCCACTTGACCCACAGTGGCCGGTGGGACTAAAAACCCCCTTGAGAACCCCGGCGAAGCCCACACTGGCGGCTGATATGTCCCGGATCTCCGCAATTGATACAGATGGGCCTTCCTTGATCATCCCACTGAAACCGGGGGCCCACAGGACGTAGGGGGCGGCGCACAGGGCCTCGCCCCTCCTCTGAATACGACCTCCCTCTCACCACTGCTCCGCCCTCGACTCGTCCTCGACGAAGTTCACCCAGCAGGTTCCGCGATAATTCCGCCATCTGTCCCTTGACATCCTCTAGCAGCTCGGTCCTCAGTTTCTGCTTCCAATCGTCCGGTTCGGCAGGAGCAGGTCCACTAGCACTACTTGCTGCCACACAAACTGGGGTACGAGTTACCTCTCCCTGGTCTATTTCCAACGCCAAGGCCTCTTGTCGCAGAGCCTCAAAGGTCATAGTGGGGTCTCGTCGAAGCTGGAGTCGTATGCCCTGGCGTACCGGCCCTTCACGCAGCCCCAAGACGAATTGGTCTCGTAGCAAGGCATCCCCTTCACCCAGTCCATGATCCGGTCGCCCCTTCAGCCGGCCAAACTGCTCCCGTAACTTCAAGGAGTATGCCCGAAGTGTCTGCGTAGGTCCTTGTTGATAGTTGAAGAACTGGGCACGAAGAGTGGCCACTGGGGTAGAGTCTCCATACAATCCAAACAAGAAATCAAAGATAGTTTTCGCAGTAGCCCGTGCGGCTTCCGGTGCAGCCAGTACTTCCCTTTTTGCTTCTCCTTCCAATGACCCCAACACAAACTGTACTCTCTGCGCGGCACTCAATCCCTGTAGTCCAGCCAGGTACTCCGTCTGCGCCCTCCAATCCTGCAAACTTAACTCCGACCCCGGTCCTCCATAGCGCTGCGCCCAAGGAGCTCCCATGAAGATCGGCATGACTTGTGGACTAGTCCGCCATCGCGTACCTGTGGCCGCTACAACTCACGGTGTGTATCCTGCCGACTACGCCACTTGATGTCACACAGGTCGAGGGGAGGAATGCTCGGATGACCAACCACCCCCCCCCCCCTCTCTTACTGAGCCACCACCGTGGGGAGCCGACACCACAGGCACACAGAGGACTACGGAGACACAGGTAAGTTTCAAAGGAGGAACAATCTTTATTGAACGATAAAACAAGGGGCATCAATTGGATAGCCTTCACTGTCCTCTAGATATCCTTCTGTCACGGGCGGGCGTGTCGCAACTGTCACGGTGTCCCCTGGGCGACAATTTAGGGACTCTGTTCACCAGCGGTGCTGCATGCTTCTGGACTCAACAGTAAGTAGAACAGGTAAGGATATTCACAGTACCGAGAACTCTCATCGGCACACCATAATGGAACAATGGTTTGAAAGCTTACTTTTTCCCAGCAGTGCTGCAGACTTCCGAACTCGGGCAGTAAGTATAGCAGGTAAGGATCCCTCGCAGTGTGCGGTACTCTTCGGTCCACAGGAGGGAGACAGTGAGTTAAAGATTTACTTCGCCCATGATGCTGCGTCCTTCTGGACTCAAACGGTAAGTAGAACAGGTGAGGATCTTCACAGTACAAAATACTCTCTTCAATGTACAGCAGTAAGACAATGGATTAAACAGGGTACTTTACCAGTGATGCTGTATACCTCTGGACTCGGACAGTAAGTAGAACAGGTAAGGATCCTCACAGTACACAGTACTCTCTTCAGCTCGCAGTAAGGAGACAGTGAATTAAAAGGCTGCTTCCCAAATGATGCAGTGTGCTTCTGGGCTCAACAGTAAGTAGAGCAGGTAAGGATCTTCACAGTACACAGTACTCTCTTCAGCTCACAGTAAGGAGACAGTGAATTAAAAGGTTGCTTCCCAAATGATGCAGTGTGCTTCTGGACTCAACAGCAAGTAGAGCAGATAAGGATCTTCGCAGTACAACGTACCCTCTTCGGTACACAGCAGGAAGACAATGAATTAAAATGGTACGTTACCAGTGATGCTGTAGGCTGCTGAGCTCAAACAGTAAGTAGAACGGGTAAAAATCTTCACAGTACAATGTACTCTCTTCAGTGCACAGCAAGGAGACAATGGATTAAAAGGGTACGTTACCAGTGATGCTGCATGCGTCTGGACTCAATAGTAAGTGGAACAGGTAAGGATCTGCACAGTACTCTTCTTCAATTCACAGTAAGGAGACAGTGGGTTAAAAGGGTACGTTACCAGTGATGCTGCATGCGTCTGGACTCAACAGTAAATAACAATTAAGGACCTTCACAGTACAGAGTACCCTCTTCAGTGCAGCTGTATCACACTGGACTTCCAATGGGGAGCAGATATAGTAACTTTCCACAAACGTGTAAATGGGGCTAGGGCCACTTCTCAGCAAAGGCACAGCACACTTGTGTTCACTTCAATTCCACAGCCACAAATCAATGTGTATCAATAAGGCAAAAGCACTGCAATTCACTCACACGTTAAGGCTGGTCAGAGGCCCCACTCAGTTTGTTGCGCTCGCTCCACGAGGGATTTCTCTCTCAATTCCTCCTCAACACACTCTGAAACACATAGCTCTTCCGACAATCAGATCCACATTTACTGCACCCTCTTCCAGCAATTTAAATACTCATAAGATGAAATCAGTTCACTTATCTCTTCTCTCTCCTTCCACAGCACCAATCCAGACGATAGCTCAGTCCAGCAGACTTCCCACAAACGATCACTCTGATCCAGCAAACTCAAATGGCGATCTCCACACCCCAACGGTTTTCCTGAGGAAGCTTGTATCCAACACTGCTCCAAGTCAACCCTTTAGGCTCTTCAACACTTCCAACTCACTGAGCAACGCGAACCCACTGAACAACCCACTGAACATCAACGACCCCACTGAACATCAACGACAACACTCTCTGAATGGTCCCTTTTTATCCTGGCTTGCGTAACAGGAAGCCTGTGTGAGCGCCGCTTCTCTCTCTCTCACACCTGCAATGCATTAGCGCTAATCAGTGCGGGCATGTTTA
Organism: Rhinichthys klamathensis goyatoka; assembly: GCF_029890125.1. Classification (NCBI taxonomy): domain Eukaryota; kingdom Metazoa; phylum Chordata; class Actinopteri; order Cypriniformes; family Leuciscidae; genus Rhinichthys; species Rhinichthys klamathensis. The sequence goes on along the minus strand of NW_026606671.1, from coordinate 445,358 downwards.
CATCACCGGAGTGGGGCGTGTTGCACACAATACCTTCCCCTGGGAAACTTAGGACTCTCAAGGGGGTTCCGCTTGCCGAGCGATTTTGTCACCCGTGACATAAGGTATTCCAGATTGGATGGTTTGGGAATGAATTTTTCAGATTCATTTTGTGAACTGAATGAACCAATGTATTCAAAAAATTAAGAAGATTCAAAAGAATAATTTATTCATAAACCAAATACCTTTAACAAGTATATTTTCAATAATAAATGTAGTATATGTTCACTTGCACCTGAAGGAATTAAGAAAGTGACTTTCAATGTGCTAAGCTTTTTTTAATAGCATATCTCTGTAATAATCTAAATATAGTCTTTATATACAACATCATACAAAACTCTCAGTAAGTTGACCAGTTCGCACATAATCATCTATTTTTTACCTCCAAGGATTATTCTCTTTGATTGAATTTATTTAATCTGAAAAACTTGCATTGTACTGTACTGCAACAGAAATTATTCATTTACAAAAGACTAAAATCGAAAAAGGAAAGCAGCTGTTCTTCTCTTTTAATCATGTCTTTTCACCTCCATTTGTCTCATTGCCTTATTAAAATGGTCCTCATAGTCCGAATGTCTCTACTTATACAAATAATCGACAATGACTATGTTTACCTTTACAGGTTTTTATTTTTCTGAATTAAATTCAATCAAATAGCACATTTTAAATAAATCGTTTAAATACCCTGCAGTCTAATGAAAATGTTTACAGTACATTGGTAAAATGCATTACATCTACTCCAAACAGAGCTTCAGTGCACGCTAAAAGCGGCGTTTAGTGTCAACGCTCCCATAACAGCGAGACACTTTTGAGCGCTGTCAGAGGTCTTGTCGCAGAAAGCGACTGAGAAAACTGAAGTTAGAAAACTCAGCGTGAGACTGTGTAACTGCAGCATTTGACTTTCTAACATATCTAAAAATATGTGTTGCACGACACTGCAGATGTACAGAAAGATTCAGAAGTTTACATGCCAATTATTCTTCAATTTAAAGGATTAAGGATCAGCTGCTCTTTTAATTTGATAGAAATTATAGATCCAGAATAGAAACTTTTTTCTTTACAAATTAGGTGTTTAAATGATCAAATATTTTCATTCAGATTGAATTATTAATCTTCAAGTCCTCTAGAGCTATTGTTATTCATCATGCTTGGTGTAGAGTACGTGATTATGATTGCTTGACTTTCTGGCAGGTGAAATGTTGTTTTGTAGCAGTATACTCGGTTTAAGTACTCGGTTTACAGGGTCGGTTTAAAAAGGATGTGCATGAGATGTCTACAACAGGACGTTTTAGCCATAGCTTCCATTTGTGAACATGACACGATCAAATGTGTCTTTTTGAGAGAAAACTGTTGGTCCCTTCATCTGTCCATCACATGCCACTCAAAGCCATGAGCTCAGTACTCAATTCAGTATTGAGTATAGACTGAATCATTAAATCAGTCCAACTCCCGGCTTCGTTTGACCTTCCACCACACTTATGACTTTAATGAACACTCTGTCTGCATGAGAGAACACTCTGATAAACAACTATGTTTAGAAGAGATCAACTTGAGTGATAGATTGTTTCCAACCCAATGCAGCAATATGAACATTATTAATTATTTATAATTGTGTGTATATACAGATTTTTTCTGTCTGCTAAAGATAAAAGAGCTGAAAAGAATATAGGCTATATGTGTGTGTGTATACACACAAGTTGACAAAAAAAATCCCGAGGAGCATTAATAAAATAGGTATACTAAATATAACTAAATATACACATAATCATAGAGTGGTATAATTGTCCTTTTTTTAATGGTGGATGTTTTCTTATTGCCTGGATGTGAAAATTCAGCGGTGGTCTTTTCTTTGTCTGGATTAGTTTTCATCAGCACCAGGGAAGAGCAGAAAGGAAGGTAGGAAGGAGCAAGCTGGAGCTGGTTCTTAACCTTTCTCTAAGTAACCGCTGCCTTCTGGGGATTTAGACTTTGATGCCAACAGAGCGTCTCCCCAGAATGTCATCCCTAATTGCCTCCCGAATCCATCTCACTCTGTGTTCAACTTGCCAGCCTGTGTGGAGATGTGGGCTTTGCCATAGGCTAGCCCGTCTTCTGCTGATGCTGGATTTGAATCTTTGTTTGTAGATGAACATGAAACAGCAGTCACTCAGCAGCAAGAAGAATTTTTAATACCTCAAACAATGTTCGCAACTTTTTGCCTAGTCAAGTAAAAACACCTTTTCTAGCTTTGTGTTTTTCCAGTGTTACTTCATGAGCAGTTCAACAACAGCTTTGTCTAGTTGTAGGGAGACATGTTTTCTTCTGCTCAACTTTAAAGTGTTTCGTCAAGCTTCCGTAATGATTGAAGCTTGTGCACATTTGTGTGATCCATGTGTGTGAGGCTTAGTGAAATGGTTTAGGCAAAATTATAATATTAAGCGGACAAAAGCTGATTACGGTAATCCATCCAAAATACATCCATCCAAATACAAAAAGAATGGTGCAATAATCCAGAAAGAGACTAAATGCTCAGAATTGCTATGCAGAACATATAAGACTGAGGCTATGTTCAGCATGAATATGGGAACAGAGGATTGAAATTAAAATACTCTTTTGCTGTAGTATATAGAATGCAAGTAATTACTGATGTGATTTTTAATCTCTTTCAGACTTTTCAAAGGTTACAGCATTTCTTTTTTATATATACAAAATTTGATTTAAAAAGCAAAAAAATATTCTTTATTTGCAAAATGACAACTATAATCCTATTTACTGAATCATGTAACGTGATTGAGCTCAATTAAAAAAAACATGAATGCAAAATGTTCTACAACTGTCATGATTCTTCCATCATGTCCTTGATTTTTCCTAGTCTTGTGGCAGGATCATGACAGACCCATGTTTTGTGTACAAGCGCATGGTCTGTTGTTTGGGCCATGTGCTTGTGTTGTCTCGTTATGTAACTCCGCCCCCTTGTTACCCTCGTCTTGTCATTATTGTCTAGTCAGTTTCACCTGTCCTCGTCATTAGTGTTCCCTATTTTTTCCCCTCATGTTTTTGGTCCTGTGTCAGTTCATTGTCAATCAATGTGTTATGGAAGCAAATAAGAGACATAACTATTTGAAATTTAACAGCCACTGAATACTTAGTTTTGAAATATTTTATTTTGAAAAACATTTATCTGAATTTATTTCCTCTGAATTCACCCCTTTGAAATTATTTTACTTTGGAAACCATGTATCTGAATTTATTTGTTTATTTGTTTTGTTTAAAAACCTGAATATCGATTTTAATATTTTTCAATGCTCACAAATTCAGATACAAAAAAAAAATCAACTTACAGAATTTCAGATAAAATAGATTCAGGTTGATCCAATTCGACTGCTTAAATTCAGATCTCAAATTCAACTGCTCAAATTCAGATCGAAAAATTCAAGTTAAACATTCACATGGTAACATCCGGGCTACCCAGGATAGGCCACGCCCACACACCGGGGGGGGGGGGGGGGGGGGGGGGTATGGGGGGGGGGGGGGACGCAATCCAACCGTCTCTATTGATTTGCATTGCGAGAGGCTGCCTCCTTGTCATTTATGACACAAAAAACAAAACAATGTCTAAAAGCTGTTGTGAGACAAGGTGTACAGCAAACAAGCAAAATAACCCAGAAATTATTTTTTATACGCTGTCGACCCCAAAAACGGTTTGTTTTTCAGGACATAAAAGTGGATCAATTGAGAAAAAGCGCAACTATTTCTCGAACTACTCTGAGAGAACTACGCCCAGCCTCCCCATATAGCACTGGAACGCGACATGATATTGTAAAAAAAAAAAAAAAAAAAATCATAATTTTAACCATGTCGATTGCTTATTTCACCACCCTATATGAACCTGAGAAGAGGAGATATATTACATTTACCCATTCTTCCTGCTGATGCTTCACGTCTTATTGCCTGAAGCCTATGTACTTTTGTCTCCTTAAAGGCTGGCTTTTACGGTTCGGAAGCTTATAAAACTGTATTTCTGTTGTGTTTTTTTTTAGCTTATTTGCTGAACACCTTGTCACACAGCAGCTTTTCTGCATTTTTCTGTCTTTTGTTATATATTATAAGGAGGCAGCCTCTCGCAATGCAAAGTCAATGGAGACGGTTGGATTGTTTCGTCCCGCTTTGGGCGTGGCTTAAATACGCTCTGTCTCTACACAGGCTCAGCTGTTTTTCCTATCATGGGTAGCCCGGATGTTACCATATGAATATTTAACTTGAATTTTTCGATCTGAATTTGAGCAGTCGAATTTGATCAACCTGAATCTATTTTATCTGAAATTCTGTAAGTTGATTTTTTTTTTATCTGAATTTGTGAGCATTGAAAAATATTTCAAAGTTTTTAAACAAAACAAATAAACAAATAAATTCAGATACATGGTTTCCAAAGTAAAATAATTTCAATGGGGTGAATTCAGAGCAAATAAATTCAGATAAAGGTTTTTCAAAATAAAATATTTCAAAACTAAGTATTCAGTGGCTGTTAAATTTCAAATAGTTATGTCTCTTATTTGCTTCCGTAATGTGTAACCTGCCTGTGTTTGTACCTTTGCTGAGAATTCCTTGTCAAGTAAGAGTTTTTGTCTAAAGAGTTGTATGTAGTTTATCCCAGTTCTTAGTCTAGTTATTGTTTTACTTGTTAGTCAACCATCCTTACCTCTGTTTTACCCCCTCGTGGGTTTTGTTTTCCCTGTTTTCTTTTATAAATAAACCTTGTGTGTTTGCATATTGTCTGCAATTGGGTTCATCCATCACCTTCATGACAACAACAACAAACGTCCATTTAAATTCTACAAACAGGAAGTGGCCATAATTCACAGGCGTAACCACATCAAGTTAATATAATCAATTAACTAAAGTCAATAATTAAAGCCAATGATCGATCCATGTTGGTCTCATGTGCCCAAATTCCCATTTTTCCCCCAAAACATTGGGTTTCCCCTGAATCCAGTATTTGTTGGTCATTTGGCTTCCTGTGAGAGAAACAAGATGGGCATACATCATTCTCATCCTCTTGTGATGCCTATTGTCTGTCAGTCTAATTTAATTCCCCATTAAAATGAGTGACGGTGGGCACTAAATGAATCAGCTCAGGTTCAGACTCTCTATAACTCATCTCACCGTTCGCCAGTACCAGCAGACTCATTAAATCAGTCCAACTCCCGGCCTCGTTTGACCAACCTGTTCCACCACACTTATGACTTTAATGAACACTCTGTCTGCATGAGAGAACACACTGATAAACAACTATGTTCAGAAGAGATCAACTTGAGTGATAGATTGTTTCCAACCCAATGCAGCAATATGAACATTGCAGGAAATATACATACCGGTAGCTACTTCAATGTCAGGGATTTATTTTTTCAGTTTTTATTTGGCTCTGCTGTATTCATAGCAGCTGGTTTGGAAAGTTTTATTTCGTATTTAATGAATGATCCCATATATAGATTAATCATTATATATACTGTGTATATATATATATATATATATATATATATATATATATATACAGTATATACACATACATGTTTGACATAGGTGGCTTTTAGAGGCTTTTGCATTGGAGGTCTTCATATATATATATATATATATATAATATTTACACACATAATTATTTATAATTGTGTGTATATACAGTATGTATAGACATAATAAATGTATGTACATCTTTCATAAATTATGTCAGGTATTCCCACAACAAATAAATCTAATAATGGAAATAATTCTCTATGTTAAGCCCTCAATTAACATTCCTCCTCTGTGGCATTTAGGCTTTGGCTTTCGGTGTGCCTGGCTGGATTGAGTTCAACAGATTTCATAACAGAGATCGCTGTGACTATCCGAATTAACACCTTATTATCGGCCATGACAACCAGTATTGAGTTAGAGAAAGAAGTCTGCCTTCAATATGACAAAGACAGGCAAATCCAATTCCATGCCGTTTATTTAGTCAACATATCTCTTTGTATGTATAGATGTTTGTTCATTTATTTTCACTAATACCTCAAGTTTTCATTTTACAGACATGGACACACACCCTTGATTACCTTTATTTCATGTACTTAATTTTGTATTGTGTGTATTTTGTATTACATTGTGCATGCACTAGCTCTTACACTTGGTAATTGTTTTAAACAGCCCATCTGCAGCACTGGCAGAGGCTGCAGAACAGTCGAAGTGCTGTCCCTTTGCCCTGCTTCATTTGACTGGATTTGAAAGGCTTGACTTCACTTGAGTTCAGTGAAAAATGTAAACAACATAATAACAGAGTAAATTATCAGTGTTCAACCTGAGGATGGTTTTACTCAGCATAACCTTTAAACATAGACGAGCTAAAATCAAACTGTAAAAAATCATCTTTGCATAATTTGTTACTGTGTGGTGCAATGCATATTGGAAGCAGATATACTGTACGTGTTTTTTTTTTTGCAAGGCCTGTTGTACTGTTGTAATGAGAGCAAGAATAATTGTAACACTCAATAAATTTAATCCTCTACCTTTTAGATTTGCTGTAATATGGTAAAGTGTGCAGATTTTATGGTCTTATTTGAAAATATTTACTTTCCATATTTGTCTGTGCATTTGCACATTTTCTTATGTCACTATTAAAGCCTCATATATATATATAGACCTTATGCACCAGTGAAACAAGCGCACAGCCATCTTTAGACTTTTATTTTTGTTTGAACTTCTGTTTTTGCGGTAGCTCTGTATTTATGGCATAGCTGTCAAACTTAGCTGGTGAAGTGGATTTACTTCGAATTAATGACAGTTATCATGAGCATTGTAATGTATGAAGCAAGCAGATGTCATAGCAAATGTCAATTTTTGTTTATTCATAAATCCTTAAGATCTTGACTGCGTCCGAAAACTGATTACTGCTGCCTTTGGAGGATGCACTCCAATGTAGTAAGGCATCAAGGCCCTTCCAAATACAATGTTAGTTTCACTTCCTGTCTCCTGAGATACCTTCATCTGATCCATTTTTGAAGACTGCATAGATGTATCCTTTATATCCCACAATCCTATGCTATCCATTCTGAGAGAGTTGGGCTAGAAAAATAAAAATGCCGTCTGTAGTCATTAAATATTCCTTTAGTTTTCACCAAAGCTCACTCTATTTTGCTGTGGATTATTAAATCGTTACACTTTCTCATACGTCTGTCCGAAATGCTTTGGAAATGCAAACCGGAAGACAGAACCCAACGAACGCAGAGCTGAAATGGCAGCCAGCGGGACAGTCCTACATAAGGTCTATTGAAGATGTTTTTCATTGACTAACAGTGCACATAATACAGAGATGGGGACTCGAGTTTGAGACTCGGACTCGAGTGCGACTTAAGTCGCACACACAGTGACTTTAGACTCGACTTGAGACTCGTCCTCGAAAGACTTCAGACTCGACTCGGACTCGAGCTGCGGGACTCGTGAACAATGTTTATTTTTAGGAAACGTCTGATGAGCTCGCTGTTATCCCCCTCCCTCCGTTACCTATAAACTGCCTATGTAACCAGGTATTACGTGGCCTATTGCTAGCAGCGCGCGCGCGACCACACATGAGAGGATAACAAACAAAAATTTTGACTGCACCGGCCGCTGTGCCATTCATCGTTAGCTTTGGGTTCAAAAACTTCAAACAAGACGCGCTCAAAAGAAGCGCTCAATGCAAAATGTGCAGTATCACGATAAAAGATTCTGGCTCAACCACATCTTATTTTATCAGGCATCTGAAAACGCACCCTGATAAGTGAGTAAACATGTTTAGCTCAGCATTGACCATCTACCGTTAGCTTGCTTATTGCTTTAGCTACCTAACGTTACGGGAGGTTAACTCCGACTGTCTTCCTTATGTAATATAAATGAGCGTTTGTTTAATTGCCAAACTTGTGGTGGTCGATTAATGTAACGTTAATCATTTACGTGCCACTGGCTGCCCGTTGTCTACAAACAGGTTACAGGATTATTGTTAATCATGTAATGTTACAGTTTCATTTAGTTATAACGTTAACGTTACACTGGTTTGAGACTCTGGGATGTGTTGACTTACAGTAGTTTATAAGCTATGATTAGTTGCATAGGCAGTGCAGCCAGAAGAAGCCAGAAATGTTTTGTGGCCCATACCTAGTGTGTTGAGAGAAGAGAAGGTAAACCAGTCTGATCTCATCCTTTGGATTTTTTTTATTTCTAAACATTTTGTTCTTAACAAGTTACATGCCATAAGTTGGTCAGTTGCTTCACATTTACACTAAAGATTTTGAGCATTTGAATGTTTTGGAAGTGCACTGTAGTGTTAAAATTTTTATTTGGCTGCAGTAGTGTTTTTTTTTTTTTTGCATTTAGCTACACTGATGTTTTGCACTAAATAGGAGTGTGTCAATTTTAGTGTTGTGAGTTATAACATTTTCTATATTTGGTCTTATGGCCTGTATGTTCAAGCTACAAGGCAAAATAAAGAAATGAACTAAAAGTAAAGCATTCTTGGTGGGTTTTTGTCATGTTGCAATAGCCTGTTTACACTGATTATATACCAAAATCAAAGCTGATACTGTATGCTAATAGATAAAGGAGTCATAATAACATATGGTAACACTTTATTTTGATAGTCCACTTTAGACATTCTACTAACTATAAGTAACTTTGCAGCTGCATGTCAACTAACTATCATTAGATTATTAGTAGGCTGTCTGCTTAATATCTGCTAATTATATATTATAATATCTTATTTTGTTGGTTCCCCAACAGATATTCTACTGACTATAAGTAACTTGGCAACTACAAGTCAACTTGTTCTCCAAACCCGAACCCATATCATAACCTGACAGTCTACATTCTACTAACTCTCTAATGAGAGTTAGTTAGTTGACATGTAGTTGAAAATGTACATGGTTTGTAGAATGTCTAAAGTGGACTATCGAAATAAAGTGTAACCTAACATATTACATGCTTTGAATTCCTTATATAAAGCTATGCAGTGTTCTAAGCAACCTGGATGGGTCGCTGTACGTGATGCAACACTTATAACCACAAGAGACTTGAGACTTGACTTGGACTCTAGCTCAGAGACTTGTGAGCATCTCTGACATAATACAACAATTAAATACAGTAATTCACATTATAGAGTTTATTCGCATGGGTGCTATAAATGTAAATGTCTTGTGTGAACGTTTTATTGTTTTTGACTTTATGAAAAATCAGATGTTATCAATTGAAATGAGATAAAAAATGAGGCAATACATTTAGGCTAAACATTTTCTGAAAAAAAAACAAAAATAAGCAAAAAAAAACTAAACGTGCTATACCTGACACATTTCTCTGTTGATGGCATACTGAAGACTGTAATAAATAAAAAAAATATTTTCTCTTTGTCAATGCTACTGACAATGGAGATTTAGTAGAAATTATTTTAAATCTTCTTACAGAAATAATGATGCTGAGGTAGGTCAAACAATTGAGCAGAAACTGAGAGGATTATGGGGTATAAAAAAAGATGGCTTATTTAACAGCTTATGATATTGACCAGAGACATCGTTAGTAGGGGGAGAAACAGGAGTGAGTTTATTACACGAAACAAATAAGGGGTTTGAATTACGCTAATGAAATCTTGACCGACTCTCAGTGCCATGTAGAACAAAACATCAGTGACAGAGTCAGACTTCTGCCACTCTATAAAAAAACTAAATATGAGATATCTGACCTTTGGTGTAATGTGTTTAGGGCTATTAAATTAGGCTAGACATTCCCTCTCTGTTTCACACTCTCCTTCTTTCTGTCTCATACAAAGGGCAATTGACTTAATTTACAGCTCTCATTTGTCAGGAGAGTGTTCTCCATTAAGACTGTTTATAGTGCAGTGCTGAAACATTTAAAGATGAATAGGAGAAGCACACTGGAGGAAATAGTCCTATCCATTTATCTCTTAACACATGGCATTAAAGGTGCCACCAAGGTAAACATGTTAGGAAAACAAATGAGTCATTAAATACTACACAACAGCTAAATCTATACTGTGCCACATAGTTAGCGAAGGTCATAACATAAAAAACTGGTTGGGATTATGGGCAGGATGTGAAATAGATTTTGAATAAACAACATGGACTTTTCGTGGGTGACACAAAGCCATTCAAATGCATGGCCTTTCATGGTCGGCATTCTGTGGAATCAATACTCACAATTGAAGTTTGTTTCAGAAGCCTTTGAATTATTTAAATCAAGCATTTTGCAAGTATTCTGTTACCTGTACAAGGAATAAGGTGGTGCATGATACGAGGCTCAGCCCACAAGCAGTGACCAGTCCAACTGGTCAAACTTTCATATTTTTTTTTTTTCCTTATTTCTCATTTTTCTGCTCCATTTATGTTTGTTTTTATCTTCATTTTCATTTCTGATGTTTTAAAATCTCAAGCATGGCTGTGCATGAACTTTGCTGTCTTGGTGTTTGGGGAAAGGGTTTGATGTGTAAATTGGGTTAATTGTGTATTTTCTCTGTGTGTTCTGGGTCCTGCTGGGTAATCAGAATGGTTCTGTTTGGCCACCACAGAAGGTTGAAAAGGAGCAGTGTTATAGTTAAACTGTTATTTGGGATAGCTTTAAAAAGCAGCATAGTTAGATAAGAGCAAAAAATAAAAAATCTCCATATGAAGGATTTCCCACAAAGCTGCTTGTTTTGTGATTCATACTTTTAATATTGTTTCTAGTGACAGTTGCCAAGGAGCAGTCTTCCAATGTTCTGTCTGTTTTTAATAACTAGTGCAATGCCCGTGCAAAATCAGTTTTTAGTAATTGTTGGTTTGGTATGTTTGAGTTGCTTAATAGCCTAGGCTACTATTACACAGGAGCCTAAACTCGGAGAAAACGATAATGTTAAGCACACCAGAATAAAATATAATATTCGTAATTAAACCGTGTAGCTGACTTACAGATTCAGTTAAATCGCTATTTAAAAAAAAAAGAATCGCTACTTTTTCAAAAAGAATGTAACAAAATAATAATGTAACAAATGTATATTAATAATGTAAAAAATGTATAATAACACTGTAAAAATGTATAATTTCATTGTAATAAACGTATAATTACATTGTAAAAACGTCCATGTACATCCATTTACGCTTCTTTCCATATGGTGATGTGAATCTCCTTCTGTCCGCCGTTAACGGCTGCAGTGTACTTGGCGCGTCAGAACACACAACACATGCAACTACAGTGTGGTCTTCCCAGTGGACCAGCACGACAACCGTCTGGATTGAGCCGAGTAGGGGACATCTCTAGGGTCTTCAAGTGGACACCTTCCGTCCTCAGTGTTTCGTCGACTAGCCCAGGACACCTCAAGAGGGCTCGACAGTGACTCTGGCGTCCCAGAGTCACCCCCCTCCGTCCCCCACTCAACTCAGCCCAGCTTACTGACCTTTACATCCCTCCTGCTGCTGAGGTTGCTCCTTCCTCGTAGTTCACATGTGACCTAACCACAATCTCACAATCTCTCCGCAACCCAACCATACGCGCCAACCCGTTTGACTAAGGCTGTCGAGCCCCTCTGTCTTCGTTAAAGTAGGTTCAGTGGCAACGGTTCCGTATGGTATACTACCTACCGCAAAACACAATATCTGCCCAAACACCAACCCTCATTCACACAATATACACAGGAACGTCATAAATGTAATTATCATGCAAACTATACAAATAAATCAACAGACGTTTTCAAGAATTCTACGAAACCGTAGCGTGGCAGCCTGTACACAGCCAGCCAGAATATTTCAGTTGAACGCATCAGTTGAACAATGCGTGCTGATCCAGACCACAAAACAATATCTGGTCGGAGGGTAGTGGTGGCAATCTCAGGTGGAAAAATAAGCCGTTGATCAAGATCAGCCAGCATTTTCCAGTCCCTAGCAGCTTCCAGTTGTCCTGGGCGAGAATTGGTTTTAATTTCTCCTCCTCTCCTCCTGCTTTCGCACCTTGTTGACTACCAGCTTCCTTCATTTGAGCTGGGCCTGCCTTGTGCCATTTAGGAGGAGCTAAACTGAGCCCAAAACCCCCTCTTCCATGCTGTACCTGTCCCACGATATCACCAATTTGAAGGGCAGCCTTTGCCTTTACCACAGATTTCTTTGCTGACCACTTTCTACCAGTTTTTAACACAGGGGCTGCCTCCCTTACACATTTGTCACGTGACTCTACTAAGGTAATTTCCAGTCTGACCTTGGCGTACTTAAACTCCTCGGTTAAAGCAGAGACTGGCAGCTGCAATATTCCTTTACTATAAAGTCCCACTCTGCTGAGGCAGCGTGGAACTCCCAACCATTTCCTGATGTATGAACTTATTAACGCTTCCAGCTTATCCACTGTTGTCAAAGAAACCTTGTACACAGTCAGTGGCCACAGCAACCTCGGCAGTAGACCAAACTGAAAGCACAAGAGTTTTAGTTTGCCTGGTAGAGCGCCGCTGTTTATGCTCTTCAACCCTTCCACTGCTTGTCCTCTAACTTCTCCCACTCGAACTGTGTCCTTTAAATCCCCATTGGACCATCTCTCAAGACTCTTCACTGGCTTCTCAGAAACTGTTGGTATTGCCTCACCATTAATGAAGAATGTTATATCTACTACCTTTCCTTTAACTATCGAGATGCTCCTTGATTTAGAGGGCTTAACCCTCTGGGGTCCAAGGTGTTTTTGGGGTCCTTGAGATGTTTTGACATACTCTGACATTTGTGCTTTTTTCAGTTGCTTATAAACATATTACTGGCAAAGGTGTAATTACACTCTATTTAGCACACACAGGGCTACCATAATGTGTTATCAACATGTATGTACATTTTTGTATTTTTGAGAGAATATTGTTTATGCGTGGTTATTGAAAAAACTAAAACTTAAAGTTTCTGAAATAAGGCCACAAAACACATACTAAATATCTGTCCACAAGACTTTTGACTAATGGGTGTTGTCGCCTAGAGTTTTTTCTTCAAAATGATCTGAAAATCATCCTGCCTTATTATTCACATAAAACAATAGATTGGTTTAAATTTAAAAATGACACTTTTTGTTTGGAAAGGCAGTATGCGCAGGGGTGTGACCTGCTGTGATTCACACCTGAGAAGACAATGGGCCCGCATAATGAGCGCATAATGGGGCTGCATACTAATGACCCTTTCATTCAGGTGTGTCACTGAGCCACAAGAATGCAATGACAATATATATATATATATGCCTATATAATACAAAATTGGTTCACAGTTCCAATTATTTATTTATTTTTCAAATTGTGCTTGCAAATTGTATAATATCAAATGTAAAAATTTCTAGTAATTGTGAGGTTAATTATCATACTGTTTTTACAGAAAGTTTGGGAATGTATCCCAAATGTGTCACTAATAAAACACAATACAAATAATTTAAAGAGGAGGCTTATATTGAGCTTTTAAGATTTACCTAAGATTTATTTATATGTAGCCTACATATATTTTTGCTATTTTAATAAAAAGGTTACAACAACAATTAAAATTTTAACTATATTTCAAATGTAATCTTTCTTTGTATTATATACTAAAGTATACATTTTATCATACATATTTCACAGTTGCGGATTAATTAGTTTGAATATAGCCTACAATCGAACAAACACTATAATAACATCTTAGCAAACAAGCTTATTTGATGTGGCAGTATTTTACAGTAAAAACGACATCTTGTCTTTCATATGTAACATATCGTTTTTATGATTAGGACATATAAATATTAATTTGCAGTTTAATACGTTGCTTATACAAAAATATTTTATTTCAACATATTTCAGTCGATTTTTACTCATCTCAGTATTGGAATATAGTTAGGTAAAAGCTGTTTATTCATTCACACACAAAAACGCGATTCAAACAGTCTTTTTGTTTACAGACACTATTCCATATCGCGATTAGCACAAAGCACTTGAAAATAAAGAATGTACCTATTTCCTCGGCTGGATCCGTTGCTCCTCCAAATGAAACTACCTGTAGCCTACTTCTGAGGTAATTTTTTCCAGGATTATTATTAAGATAGTACTATTATTCCTCACAGCGTCGTAAATCTGAGTCTCTTTCGGTGGTTATCCAGCTGATGTGGGCGTGGATCGCCTCAGAGCATTTGTGTTTGAATAGAGCGCGCGCTCCGTGGGCGTGGTCAAATTAACTTTAATGAGCTGAGACGAGAACGACTATCATCTCTCTCTTTTCGTACAGATTACATAAAATGAGAAAAATTGTTTTTTTATATAAATTACTTCATTTAAAAGAAGATAATTCAGGCTTCATGCCTGTGTGCCTGTATACTTGTTTGACTGAGTATTTGCAGAGTTACAGATGATTTTTCGGACGCGTTTCAGAATGGACTTCACTGACAGAGAGAACGCAGAACGCGCATCATGTTTATTTTTCTTTATTAGGCAAAAAGCACAACACTTTGTTTTTATTATGAGGTTCCACAAAAAAAATACAAACTTAACAGGATCCAATGATGTACAACACTTATATGTAAGATCAAAATTAACAGAGTAATTTGAGTCTCTTTTGCACTGATAAGGAAAAAAGTGAGCTGGTATCGCCGGCGAGACCGCCGACCCCAGAGAGTTAAATTGCATTCGTGCCCATTCAATATTATCGGTTAACTTACCCAATAACCGATTAGTACAGGCTACTGTTGTAGTCATGGTTGTCATGTCATCCATGTATGCTCTGATTGGTGGTAGTCGCATCCCAGAAGCCAAGCGCTTTCCTCCTAATACCCATTTTGATGCCCTAATGATTACTTCCATTGCCATGGTAAAAGCCAGTGGAGAAATGGTGCATCCTGCCATTATTCCAACCTCTAAGCATTGCCATGTAGAGCTGAATTCTGGAGTTGAGAAACTAAATTGCAAATCTCCAAAATAGGCTTTCATTAAATTTGTTATTGACATTGGTACGCTGAAAAAAAATCAAATGCTGCCCAAAGAAGCTCATGTGGCACTGAACCATATGCATTAGCCAAATCCAGGAATGTCACATGGAGCTCCTTCTCCTTTTTAGCTGATTGAATTCGTTGCCAGATAACATTGTTGTGTTCTAAGCATCCTGAGAACCCTGGAATGGCCGCTTTTTGAACTGAAGTGTCAATGAAGCCATTCTTTAATAGGTAGGTGGACAATCTCTGAGCAATAATGCTGAAGAAAATCTTACCTTCAACGTTTAATAGTGAAATAGGATGAAACTGATTGATGCTTGTAGCATCTTTTCCTTTAGGTACAAAGACTCCACCTGCTCTGTGCCATGCTCTAGGTACAGTCTGTTTTTCCCATGCCACTTTTATCAATTTCCACAGAATTCGTAGAACTCCTGAAGCACTCTTGTACACTCTGTATGGAACTCCATTAGGCCCTGGAGATGATGAAGCCCTTGCCTTTCTCACAGCCTGCTCTTTCCAATTAGGTGCACAGACCTCCATTTGGTATTCTGGTGAATTGATAGGTGGTATGTCTGATGGAATTGACATAGGCTCATGCCTTTTTGCATCTGTATGTGTTTCCTCCAAATATCTCTCTAGCTCAACCCTAGATGCTTTTAAAATCCCATTTTTCTCACTGGTGAATAACTTCTTTACGAATTTGAATGCGTCTTTATAGAAATTAGCCCTCGCACATTCCTTCTTTTTGTAGCGTTTCCGTAGGCGCTCAGCTCTGCGTAATGTTGCCAGCTTATCTTTTATGGCCCTTTGTAAGAGATTGAGTCCCTCCTTCTGACTTTGTTCTGCTCTTTTCCATTGCTTCCTCAGCTGTCTCCTTTCTCTAACTAACCCTTCAATTTTCTGCTGCCGTCTAGACATTCCAGGAGTAGTTTGTACTTTTTTCTTCCTTTTTTCCACACCAAACCTCTCACTTCCATATGCGTAAATGATGTCCCCAAATTTATCCAGCTTCTTTTCAACTGTACCAGTTAATCTTTCCAATGCAAAGTATAGATCTTTGTTTACCGTGTCCCATGCAGTCTTCTTACAAGCTCTTGGCCATCTATCCAGGCCTATGCCCATTGAGGATCTTTTCTCTCTTATGCTGGTTAGTCTGACCGGGTTCACAAGTATCAATATGTTCATCGCTAACTGTGCAAACCCTCCTCTCCTCTATGACAGGGGTGCTGATATCCTGTGAGTTGTGATTTGCTTCCTGTCGCTGGATTTCATTCGACTGACTTGACTGACTTCGTAAGAAGTACTGATCAATGCGAGGCCCTTGTCCCGTCTTGTCCCTTCTTATCCCTTCTTGTCCTTATAATTACATTGTAATAAATGTATAATAACACTGTAATGTATAATTACATTGTAATAAAAATAAAAATACATTGTAATAAATGTATTATAACACTGTAATAAATGTATAATAACACTGTAATCATTGTAAAAAACGTATAATTACATTGTAATAAACATAATTACATTATAATAAACGTATAATTACATCGTAATGTATAATTACTTTGTAATAAATGTGTAATAAATCTATAATTACACTGTAATAAATGTACAATTGCACTGTAATAAATGTATAATTACATTGTAATAAATCTATAATTACATTGTAATAAATGTATAATTACATTGTAAAAACGTATATTACATTGTAAAAACGTATAATTACATTGTAATAAACATATAATTACATTGTAATAAATGTGTAATAAATGTATAATTACACTGTAATAAATGTATAATTACATTGTAATAAATCTATAATTACATTGTAATAAAATTATATTAACACTGTAATAAATGAATAATTACATTGTAAAAACGTATATTACATTGTAAAAAACGTATACTTACATTGTAATAAATGTATACCCTTACAGAAAAAACACATGAATTTCACATGTTATCACATGTTTTCCACATGTGCCCACATGTGACCACATGTGACCACATATGCCCACATGTGACCACATATGAACAACATGTCATCACATGTGAACAATGTTTCACCACATGTGAACAACATGTCACCACATGCAGTAATGTTCGACCACATGTGAACAACATGTCACCACATGCAGTAATGTTCGACCACATGTGAACAACATGTCACCACATGTGAACTTAATGGAACACGTGGCACATGTGGAAAACATGTTATAGGTAATAATGTGGAGCTCATGTGAAATATATTTGCACGTTGTAATAGGTTTTAACATGTGAATTATGTTACCACGTCACAAATACTGTACATTTTTAGCTTCAATAGCCTTTTTCACACAAAATGCATAGAACATAAAGCTTATAATGCATGTGTATATACTAACACTTATATACACGTATAGTTTTTAATGAGTTTTTGCAATACTTTTATTTCAACACTGTTTACCATTTCTAAAGCTATATTGTAAATATATTTTACATAATCAACAGTATATTATATTTGATATAATCAATAGGCTACTGCAAGCACGTTTTCAAATAAAATAAAGTGGATATTAAACTTTTCATTTTAAGTGCTGCATGATTTTGACGTGGTTTAATCAATGCCGTGCGCGTGAACTTTCGAGTATTTCAAACACTGGAGCGGCCGGCGCGCAGAGTTGCCATGGAAACGGCGCGGGACCACTGCTACTGGTAAGCAACAAAACTCCCTCTCTCGATGTTGTTTAAACTTTTCACGGCTTTTTCCAGGTGAGATTAGTCTCTAAAATCACACGAATAATACTCACAACTGTTTTTGACATTTCTCTTACTTGTAATTGACACGATTCTGTTAAAAATTTACATGGTGTAGTGTCTTCGGAAAAAGTCCGTTAGGATCTCAACCGTTTTCTGAAGAGGTAGCAGCTAGCTAGGCTAACGTAATGTTAACTCGGTTGAACTTTTATTTATTAAAGTTTGGGCTTTTAATCACCTCTTATGTGTAGATGAGAGGTTTTGTAAAGGTTTTACTTGGAAGTGAGCTAATTTATTTAACACAAACGTAAACATAACGTATCGGTGATGTTACTTTCAGGAGCAAGAAAATTGGCTGAAACTAACGTTAGCTCAATGGTAACGTTAAACACATTTTGATTAAAAAATGTTCTGTGATTTCAGTAGTAACAAAATAACCCATAACAGAGAGAAAGCTCCACGACTTCAACATTTCTGGAGAAAGCTGCTGCCGGAGAAGTAACGTTAGGACACAGGTGAGCCGAGGAAGCTCATTAAATAACCTCATTTTATTTCTCAATTTGTTTTTTTAAATTGTTTATTTTAAGAAGGTTTTGACATCCAAACGAAGTTACACCGTATGAGCAAAATTAAATGAATAAGTAAACCCAAAAACAAATTCTGTTATCCTAGTTAAGAAATTATATTCTGTATATTCTTTAAATTCTTTCTCTTTTCTGCATTTCACCTCTGCTGTAGCTTCTTTCCTTTCAATAAACCTGGCATTGCATTGTTGGCTCAGTGACAAATGGCTTGTTGTGTTCTTAGATCCTTCAGTGCTGATGCCCTTCAACGGAGCGGAGTGGAGCTGATCTTCATCTCTAAAGCACTATTGATGAACCATATGATTAGTAAGTAAAACGCCAAACATACACTAATGTCAAACATACACTAATTGTCTTGGTACAAATGTTTATGTCTCTTTCTCTTATGTTCACCAAAAAACATTAAAAACAATAATATTGTGAAATAATATAAATAAATAAAAACTGTTTTCTATGTGAATATATTGTAAAATGCAATTACTTCCTATGATCAAAGCTGAATTTTCAGCATCACAGCTTCACATCATCCTTCATAAATTATTCTAATATGACGATTTGATGCTCAAAAAAACATTTATGATTATTATCAGTGTTGAAAACAGTTGTGCTGCTTCATATTTTTGTGTTTTTCAGGATTATTTGATGAATAGAAAGGTTAAAATAACAGCATTTATTTGAAACAGAAATCCTTACTCTCTCTTTTGATCAATTTAATGCATCCTTGCTGAGTAAAAATATGAATTTCTTCTTTTTTTTCTGTTCATTTTTAAATCTATCATTGACCCCAAATGTTTGAACATTAGTGTAAACTACCCTTCATATGTTTGTGGTCTATTTAACAATGAATCCTGGAGGGGAAAAAATGGTTTAAACTGTTACAATGGTTTACACAAACACATTAATCAGCACAACTGTTTTCAACATTGATAATAATCAGAAATGTTTTGGATGTTTACATGGTAAGAATGTATAGAATTCAAATATAAAAAACACTGACTCGTTAGGTCATGTTTACTCATTAAAGTCAGATGATTTCCTATTAATTCAATAGAATATGGTGACTTCAATTTACATGACGTCATGAGCAATCAAGTCATTTATATAGATCAGTGAGTAGTGCCCAGCATATCCAAGTCCACTAAAGGAGATTTCTCGCATTTTACCCCTAAACTCTGGAATATGAAGGTAAAAGAGTATCAAGACTCGAGCATGAACAATAAATACTTGTATGCTAAAATTTACACTCACAGCTCCAAAGTGAAAACCTCACCTAATATGCAATAACGTTGAAAAGATCACGGTTTCTGTCCTGACGAAAATGTTCTATTTTTTATTTTATTTTTTGCTTTGCAGAACAAGTCTGTGACTGACTTAATGAACCCAGTTGCTTTGGATCATGCTCAAAGATGTAAGGGCTACAAAAAGTTAACCAGAACTCTTATGGACTCCATCTTCTCTTTCGAAGAGATGGCAGCATGAACGGAAAAAAAGGGGTTGTTGGTGAAAAAAGAGCCTTGACCTACAAAAGGTGCAGCTAATAATTGGTAAGCATGTCTGAATATCTTTTATCAATAGTTATTATATATGACAAGCGCTGAGCGCGTCCGTCAGCGCCAGCCATAGCGCGGAAAGCACAGTTTGAATCTGACAGTTATGTCACTTCATGTCAAACTTGTTTTCAAATTTTAATGTAATCAATCTCATTTCTTACAGACCATGTCAAAAAGAGGCACCCAGGCATCGGAGGCACTGAGATCAAGGTCTGCATGGCACAAAAGTTAAAAGATCTGAGGAGACGAGCAGAAAGGTAATATTCAGACGATCCAACATCCAAGTGTGATCCCCATGTGGTCTGTTCACATTTGCGAAACCGACATGCGCGAGGACTGATGACTCAGTTTATTCCTCAGTCTACATTGTGATCTAATCACAAACTGTCAATAGTTTTTTTTATAAATGAGACGCACCACTCGTCTTATACAGTTGTTTAAGCAAGATGTATTTCCATAGCATATTTACGTAAAACGTTTAATGACATAATAACATTACAAATGAATAATAATTAATTATTAAGCCCCATAAAAATGCTTTTCAGAAACCTACGGGGTGACGTCACGGACACTACGTCCATATTTTTTTTTACAGTCTATGGTTTGCACTGCCCTAATCTTTGATCTTTTTCTATCCCAAAACAGGATGCCTGCTGCAGGAGACACAAAGGACTGAGACAACACACTTTCACAAACGCACACCACACACACACACATGCGCGTATACCTGCGTTTTTTGCGGCTTTTTATGTATAATTTTAATTTGGTTTTGCTTTGTTTGTTTTAAACATTCAATTTGTATTGCATATTTTGAAATGAAATAAAAAGTGAAAAAAATTTTTTTTTGAATTATTTGTTTTAATGTTGGGAAACATTAGGCTATAGAGCCTACACAAGAACATGGTAGGCCTACCGTTTTCTGTGGTATATTGCTTAATGATTTTTACATGGATTTCACATGAAGTTACAGGTTTACATGGTGTGTAGCTTTAACATGGATTGTTGATGGGTTTCAAATGTCATTCTATGGGTTTCACATGAGATATTTTACATTTCACATGATATCTCATGGGTTTCACATGTGATTAAATGTTTCACATGGGAATTTTACGTTTCACATGTAAGCTCATGGATTTCACATGGGAATTTTGGGTTTCACATGCAATCCCATGGGTTTCACATGTAATCACATGGGTTTCACATGCAATCACATGGGTTTCACATGCAATCCCATGGGTTTCACATGTAATCACATGGGTTTCACATGCAATCCCATGGGTTTCACATGTAATCACATGGGTTTCACATGTAATCACATGGGTTTCACATGGGTTTCACATCCCATGGGTTTCACATGTAATCACATGGGTTTCACATGCAATCCCATGGGTTTCACATGTAATCACATGGGTTTCACATGCAATCCCATGGGTTTCACATGGGAATATACATGGGTTTCACATGAAAATGTTCCAAAACCACACGTTTCCCATGTGCAAATTACCTTTAACATGTGCAAAGCACATGTGTTCCACATATTTCACATGTTAAATTTCACATGTGCAAAATCACATGTCCACGTTGTCACATGGGATCACATGTGTTTTTGCACATGTGAAACTCATGTGGTTTTTCTGTAAGGGTAATAACACTGTAATAAATGTATACATTGTAAAAAAACATATAATTGCATTGTAATAAATGTGTAATAAATGTATAACACTGTAATAAATGTATGATTACACTGTAATGTATAATTACACTGTAATGAATGTATAATTACATTGTAATAAATCTATAATTACATTGTAATAAAATTATATTAACACTGTAATAAATGTATAATTACATTGTAAAAAACGTATAATTACATTGTAATAAATGTGTAATAAATGTATAATTACATTATAAAAAACATATAATTACATTGTAAAAAATGTATAATAACACTGTAATAAATGTATGATTACACTGTAATAAATATATAATTACATTGTAAAAAAGTATAATAACACTGTAAAATTATGTGTTGGGGATAAAAAGATCCCCATAAAGATAGTAATACCAGACATTTTTGACCTTGTAGGAACATCTTTTGGTCCCCATGAGGAAAACAGATTAAAAAAAATACTAAGTGATATTTTTTGAAAATGTAAAAATGCCGAAAATGTTCTGTGATGGTACTGTAGGTTTATGGGTAGGTTTAGGGGATATAATATACAGTTTGTACACTATGAAAATCATTATATCTATGTAAGTCCCCATAAAATATGGAAACCCAACATACCCAATATGTGCAGGGGTGAGCATGGTTTTCAAACTTTTGTGTGGTGGCAAAATTCCAAAATAATAATAAATTGCCTCTTGCCACTTTAACACAGGGCAAAAGAAAAAAATTGTAAGGTCTTTTTGCAATTTTACTGTATTTGTTTTCTTGTTGCCTTTCTTAGATGTGTTTGTGGTTTGAAAACTATATCCACACTCTTGCACATAAAAGCAACATAAAACATTGAACACTCTTATGTATATAACTGATTAAAAAAAGAAACAAATAACTATACAAATCAAATGAAATTCCAATGTGATTTGTCATGCAGAGACTTCTTAGAAAGTCCTTTTAGTCTTTTTTTCTTTAAATTAACAGGTTTCATACTATTTATTTGTTCACATGTATTGTTCCATTACATTTTCTCACCAAATATGGTAGTTAAGATATGTACTGTACCATTGTGAAATTATTTTCCTTTTCAAATTTAATAACATTTTCTACAGTGCACAAAATTATACAGCGTCAAAGCATTGGTCCTACTTTTTCTCCACAGGTTTTCTTCACAGCTCTCTGCTTCACACATTCAATAATAAAATAAAAAGGAACTGTTTTATGTTGCACACCTAAATACAGTAAGCTTCATATCATATGGCTAAGAGTGTTTGTGTCCCCCACGCTGTACAGGTTACCTGCCATCCCCTCCAGTTGCTGTCAAAGTCAGAGTCAGAGTTTTTGTCTGCTAATTGAATTTGGTTGTTTATGCCTCTTTTCTGACTCACTGCCTGCAGCTGACATGCTATCACCACTCACCCTTCACACTCATTTTCATGCACTCGGCACATGATTAGGTGTCATTTTATAATTCACACATCCATCCAATAAGCGCCTCCTTTTCGTTTGTCAGGAAGACGAATGAGGCCAGAACTGGGATGGTCCTTCACAATCGTTTGGCAAGATTAAAACATGGGATTATTTACGTCAAGTATTATAGCAGCTGGCACTGTTTGTATGTATAGGAAAACATACAACCAACTAGTCATTATTGCAAAGTCAACCCTTGACAGGGTGATCAGAACAAATATATGCCTACCTATCAAATAAATAATGGACATAATATATTGATTTGAAATCAAATGATTTATGTGGTTTATTCAGAGGTAGTCAAGATGTGTTCACATCACATTTGTAGCATAGACGCAATTGCGTCTTTAGATTACTGTACTAATTACTCTCTTTAAAAAGTATTTCATTACTTATTACTTTTTTAAATCCCACATTAACCTCAACCAGTTGAACAATACAAGGATAGACATGAAACTGCTCTTTTAATTCTTTCAAATAAATCATATTACAGTTTTTCTCAATTGCTAAAACACAATTTCTGAATCCTTGCTCCTTTTTCTGAAAACATTAAACACAAAACCTCATCTTCAAGCACTATTTACAAAACCTCTGACTCTTCTTGCAAAATGAAACTTTCGCCTCAAAAAAGTTTTACTTGTGTTCAAAATCAAACACTGCTCTCAAATCATAGACAAAGTGATCAAAATGATAAACAATATCAAGCAGTCAGTAAACAATACACCAAAAAATAGAAAACGTCTCGGTTACGGATGTAACCCTCGTTCCCTGAGTAGGGAACGGAGACGTTCCGTCGGATGACGACGAATGGGGTTTCGCTTAGAAAGCCTATCGACTTCGAGTATACAAAACGAGCCAATGGCAAACAAATGCCATGGGTCTGCGGAATTTGCATGGCGCAACTCCGCCCCACCTCGTGGGGATAAAAGGAGAAAGCCGGCAATATGCAGATATGTTTCTTCGCTGAGGAGCCAAGACTGAACTCGGCTGTTCCAGCGGTACAGCGGAAGTGGCAGGCAGACGGAACGTCTCCGTTCCCTACTCAGGGAACGAGGGTTACATCCGTAACCGAGACGTTCCCTTTCGTTGTCACTCCGAGTTCCGTCGGATGACGACGAATGGGGATACCAGTCTAATCACGCCACCTTCCCAGCTGTCTTCCAGTGCCCTGCGTAAATCTGAGATCCCTGTCGTGAGACTAGCACGGACGAAGGACTCCTATTTAACACAGGAATACCAAGGTACACTGGGGAGCATATCCCAGTCTCAGGGAAGTATGCAATTACTGCCAACCCAGAGGGGGGGGACTTAGAAATACACATATGACCCGAGGGATGCATATGGGGAATCACTGGGGTATCCAGCCGCAGGTGGAATATTTCAACCCCAGGGGTGGCAAGGTGGCTTGCCAAGGGAAAGACACATGCTCAGAGAGGCTTACAGTGGGAATACACATGTGGGGGTAGCTCCGGGAGGTACCATGCACACGGGAGGCACCTAGCCGACGCGCAGGCAAGAGACACTGGCGCCGACGTCAGGAGTGCTGGAGGAACTCAGGGCTTTCGGAGAAGCTCACCTGAGGAGAATATCGCACGTATCCAGTCCGTAGAGTGGAATGGCGAGCAAGCGAAGACACCTGAGCGGGTCCGGTACTAGCTGGTTGAAGCGAGTACATGAGAGGACACAGGCTCCACTCGGAGATTGTAGAATCTGGCGAATGTGTTAGGTGTCGCCCAGCCTGCAGCTCTGCAGATGTCTGTTAGCGAGGCGCCATGCGCTAGAGCCCAAGAGGATGCCACACTCCGGGTGGAGTGGGCAGTCACACCAAGGGGGCACGGTCGACCTTGCTGCTGGTATGCCAAAGCAATGGCGTCCACTATCCAGTGAGACAACCTTTGCTTGGAGAGAGCCTTTCCCTTCAGCTTCCCACCATAACAGACAAAGAGCTGGTCTGAGGTCCTGAAACACTGCGTTCTGTCTACATAGATGCGGAGCGCACGTACTGGACAGAGCAGTGCCAAGGCTGGGTCTGCCTCCTCCCGGGGCAGCGCTTGCAGGTTCACCACCTGGTCCCGGAAGGGAGTGGTAGGAACCTTGGGCACATATCCAGGCCGGGGTCTCAGGAACACGTGAGAGTACGCCGGCCCGAATTCCAGGCACGCTTCGTCAACGGAGAATGCGTGCAGGTCCCCTACCCTCTTGATGGAGGCCAATGCAGTCAGAAGCGCCGTCTTCATTGACAGGAAGTTAAGCTCGACTGACTGTAAAGGCTCAAAGGGAGCACTACGCAGGGCGGTTAAGACCACTGCGAGGTCCCAAGAGGGTACGAGAGGAGGGCGAGGAGGATTCAGTCTCCTCGCTCCTCTCAGGAACCTGACGATCAGGTCATGCTTCCCCACCGACTTACCTTCTATAAGATCATGCTGTGCGGCAATAGCGGCGACATAGACCTTGAGGGTGGAGGGAGACAGCCTTCGCTCCAACCCTTCTTGAAGGAAGGAAAGCACGACGTTGATCGAACATCTCCGGGGGTCTTCTCAGTGAGAAGAGCACCAGTTGACGAAGAGGTTCCACTTCAACGCGTAGACGTGTCTCGTGGACGACGCTCTAGCGGAAGTGATGGTAGCCACCACCGCTGGTGGTAGGGTACTCAAACCTGCCTTGTCCCGTCCAGGAGCCACACGTGGAGGTTCCAAAGATCGGGACGAGGTTGCCACAGGGTGCCCCGTCCCTGAGAAAGGAGGTCCTCCCTCAAAGGAATCGGCCAAGGAGGTGCTGTCGCGAGGAGTATGAGTTCGGAGAACCAGGTCCGGGTGGGCCAGTACGGCGCGACCAGAGTGACCTGCTCCTCGTCCTCCCTGACCTTTGCGCAGGAATTGCGCAAGAAGGCTCACTGGGGGAAACGCATATTTGCGGCCCTGCGGCCAGCTGTGCGCCAGTGCATCCGTGCCGAGCGTGCCCTCGGTCAGGGAATAATACAGGGCGCAATGGGTCGAGTCGTGAGAGGCAAACAGATCTATCTGTGCGTCCCCGAACTGGTCCCAAATCAGCTGAACCGACTGGGGATGGAGTCGCCAATCTCCCGGGAGGGGCTGAAGCCGTGAGAGCTCGTCGGCTGCCCAGTTCAGGGCTCCGGGATATAAATGGCACGAAGCGACCTCAGATGCTTCTGACTCCATAAGAGGAGGTGGCGGGCGAGTTGCGACATACGGCGGGAGCGCAGACCACCTTGACGGATGATGTACGCTACGGTCGCGGTATTGTCTGAACGGACTAGTACATGCTGGTCCCTGAGCACGGCTCGGAAGCGGCGCAGGGCGAGCGGTACAGCCAGCAACTCGAAGCAATTGACGTGCCATAGGCGGTGAGGTCCTGTCCAGGAGCCCGCGGCAGCACGTCCATTGCACATGGCACCCCAGCCCGTGGTAGAGGCATCTGTCGTTACAACAATATGCCGGGAAGCTCGTTCCAGGGGCACTCCGGCCCGTAGAAAACTGAGGTTCGACCACGGGGTGAAGGTCTGACGGCAGGTCGGAGTAACTGGTACTCGGAGGGTGCCGTGTTGCCATGCCCACCTCGGGACTCGGTCGCGAAGCCAGAGCTGAAGCGGTCTCATATGAAGCAATCCGAGCGGCGTTGCCACGGCTACAGATGCCATATGCCCCAGGAGCCTCTGAAAAGTTTCAGTGGAACCGCACTCTTGCCCTCGAACTGTTTCAGGCAAGTCAGCAGTGACTGCGGGCGCTCACTCGTAAGCTGCGCGGACATGGCGACCGAGTCAATCTCCATACCGAGAAAAGAGATCCTCTGCAGGGGCAAAGTTTGCTCTTCTCCCAGTTGACCCGAAGGCCCAGACGGGCTACATGGCGGAGCACCAAGTCCCTGTGTTCGCAAAGCTGATCTCGAGAGTGAGCTAGAATTAGCCAGTCGTCGAGGTAATTCAGAATGCGAACCCCGTGTTCCCGGAGGGGAACAAGGGCTGCCTCGACGACCTTCGTGAAGACGCGAGGAGACAGGGCTAGCCCGAATGGGAGAACCGCGTACTGATATGCCTGCCCCTCGAAAGCAAACCGCAGGAACGGTCTGTGTCGAGGGAGGATGGAGACATGAAAGTAGGCGTCCTTCAGGTCGATCGCTGCAATCCAATCCTGGTGCCGCACACATTCGACAACGCGTTTGGCGGTGAGCATCTTGAACGGCAGCCTGTGAAGGGAGCGGTTCAGAACGCGCAGGTCCAGGATTGGCCGTAACCCACCGGTTTTCTTCGGGACAATGAAGTACGGGCTGTAGAAGCCGGTCCTCATTTCGGCTGGAGGGACAGTCTCGATCGCACCCTTCGCCAGCAGGGTAGCAACCTCCGCTCTCATGATAGGGGCATTGCCACCGACCATAGTGGAGCGGACTCCCCTGAAGCGGGGAGGAGACCGCGCGAACTGAATCGCGTAGCCGAGCCTGATCGATCGTGCGACCCAGCGGGACAGGTTGGGAAGCTCTAGCCAGGCTCCCAAGGACTGTACCAGCGGGGTCACGCGAACCACAGACTTCCCGTCGGTGGAGCAGCGAGGCGGTATGGCTGACCCAGACGTGGACGGCATAGCGGCCTGGTGTGGGGGTACAGTCATAGACCGCGTCCTGACAGAGGAGACCAGGGAAGGACGAACGTTCCACGGGGGTCTACTCTGCCAGGGGTCTGGCGACAGAGGAGGATGAGAGCGGCGCGGTCCGGGGACGGCGCGCACTGTCATCCGGCTCTGGGACAGAGGAGGACGAGGGGTGCACGGCCCGGGGGCGGCGCACCGTGTCGTCCGAGAACTCTGTGTGCTTAGAGATGGGAAGTCAGCTCTCGGAAAAAGAGGTTCTCCCCCGGCCCTCCACCGGGGAAAGGAGTGGCCCTGCAACCACCTCCTGGAGAACTGCAACCCATCTCTGAGCTGCCCGTAACGGGAGCGCCGCTTTGCCCGGCATTTGGCAGGCTGCGGGGCTGGTACGGGCTGGGGCGCTTTCCTGCGACCACCTCCACGGCGCGGCCCGGAGCTGCTGGGGCCGGGCGGGAGGGGGCGAAAGTCGCAGGAGGGCGCGTTCGGCGGCAAGCTGACTGAGGCGTCTGAGCCGGCGGCAGCAGCTGGCCGCGGGGTCAGAACGTGTTTGGTAGCCTCAGTCTGCTTCTGGGCGGCCGAGAACTGTTAGGCAGAGTCCTCGGCCGCGCCGCCGAAGGGCCAGCCTGGGATATGGGGGAGTTGAGGAAGCGGGTTCGCTCAGCCTCGCGCATATCAACCAGGTTAACCCAGAAATGTCTGACCACACAAGTGGACATCACCTGACCCAGGGAGCGTGCGGTCACCTTCGTCACTCGTAGAGCGAGGTCGGTGGCGGCAGGCAGTCTCTTAGATGAGCCCTGAATCAGCCCTACCCTCGTGCATGTCATTGAGCACCCCGAAGGATGGCAATAACATGCAGTGAGACGGCAGCCTGTCCGCTGCTCTATAGGTCTTTGCCACCGGAGTAGACAAAAAACCTACAGGCATTGGAGGGGTGCTTAGGGTCGCCACGCCAGGTGGAGGCGCTGTGGGGGCACAGACGTGCTGCCACAGAACACTCCACGGGGGGAACCCCAGTGTACCCATGGCCGCGGCCTCTCGAGGGCAGAGAAGGTGGAAGAGGCTGCTGAGCAGTCGCGAAAGTCAAAGGAGACTCTCACGATCTCATAACCTCTTCATGCACATCCGGGTAGAAAGGATTTTGGGTTCGCCTCCCCAAAACCAATCATCAGCCTTGAGTGCTCGAGACATGGCAGAGTAATCCACACATGCCCGATACTCGCGGCGGCCCGGGAAGCATAGCTGTCAACTCTGGATCAGACTCGCTATGTTGCACACCCGAGAGTGGCAACATAGACGAGCCCTCACTTCCAAAGGACTCCAGCTCACCTTGTGACGCGGCGATAGACATGATTTCATCAGCCGGGGAACCGAATGAGATGCCGGCCCGCCGGCGTCCTCTGGACGCGGCTCTGACCAGCTAACTCATTCAGAACCGCGCGGGTTGCAATGTTAAAGAGAGGGGTGTGGACCACGGATATTAATCGGCGGTTAGTTCCACACCGGCCATCTCAGGTCACCCTGGCCACCAGCCAAAGTATTCTCTCACGTGGAGAAAATAGATCGGGGTGTGGATGAGGGGACTCTCACTCAGTTGAGCTCATTGAGTCTTGACCGTTACATTGCGATGGTCATGTTCCCTTTAGAGAACGTGACGCATCCGCGAGCGCTGTTCGAACGTGATCGAAGCCCAAACACGTCAAAACAGCGCTCGTGCCCATCAGCTGAATCTATCAGACTACCGCACTCAGAAATGCACGGGCAGATCGTCTTTAAAAAGACGCGCCGCGTGCACGCTCTTTTTGTGTGAGAAAAGCTTGCAGCAGTGCTGAAGCGCCCAGGGAGAAGCACACAGCTGTTCAGATCAGCAGGCAGGAATGTGAAACTCGCTGGAACACGCCATCACACCAACACCGACTGGAAGCTGCTCGTCTTGAAGATTCTCGAAGATAGTCAGAGAATAGCCTGCAGGAGTGAAGAGAACATCTTGGCTCCGAAGCAAAAACATATCTGCATATTGCCGGCTTTCTCCTTTTATCCCCACGAGGTGGGGCGGAGTTGCGCCATGCAAATTCCGCAGACCCATGGCATTTGTTTGCCATTGGCTCGTTTTGTATACTCGAAGTCGATAGGCTTTCTAAGCGAAACCCCATTCGTCGTCATCCGACGGAACTCGGAGTGACAACGAAAGGGAACACATTGTTCAAAACATACAGTTCTCGAAAGATATCTACGGACAGCTATTCTGTTTGTAGACTTACCCGTGACACATTACTGTACCTTCAAAAGTTCAGGGAGAAGTCCATTTTTAATCTTAAAACAAATTTCATATTTGTCCGTCATTGTCTTTTGATGAATGAAAACATCATAGTAGCGTAAAATTTATCAGAAATGACTACTCTGCTTTGCTCTTTGCTATTTTATTTGTTCTTCCTCCTCCTTGTACCCCTATTTTTACAGTACAGTGCCCTGCATCTCACAAACTTCTCCTTTGTCAGTTCTATTGTTTGATACTGTAATTCTTGTTCTTTCTTGATATGAACCTGCAACCAGTAAAATCTATTGAGCATTCAGTACTGTAACAAATGCTACTGTTACAGTAACGATGTTTGGGGCCATTTAATTTGTTAATTGTACAGTATACAGCCTACAATGCACTGTACTACAGTATACAATACTAAAAGGGACAAAAATCAAAGGAGTAAACGTGATCAGTGTGCTTCTTCTTGTCTTTGGGCATCATTTGAAACAGGTTAAATCAATTTTGACTGGTTGTGTTCAATCAATGACATGTGTTCTCTATTTGTATTTGATCATTGCCACTTGTGTTTACCAGTATGGATGACGTGTGCATTACAGTGCAGAATATGTTTTGAGAATGAGAATGTGTTTAGCGTTTTGCTGAAAAGTCTAAGTAAGATCTGCAAATTGTGTTTTGCCATGTGAAATAGTTTAAGGTATTGACAACAGACTGCACAATTAGCTAAATGAGTTCAGGCAACTGAGAACTTTGTTCAGCCAATGGGTTTTAGTGTTTTAGCAATTGAGAAAAACTGTAAATTGCATAAATTGTTCTTGTAGTATTTAAAGGGAGAATGTTATATTAAAAACATACATTTGAACCCTTAATGCATACCTCAGGTCTCTGGCTGTCATTTGCTACCCTCCTCTTTCATTTGTTTTTAAAGTTAGGCATCCGCCTTCTTAGTATTCCTCAATCAATTTATTACAAACAATATAACAACAAAAAAAGAATTAAAGAATACCTGTTTTCTCAGTTTTGTAAAAAAAAAAAAAGGGTAGGGTCACTAACAACCCGAGGTGTGTAACAGTGTAAGTATATATTTTTTTTCTGCACAACAATATCTTTGATGACTGATCAAGTGCAATTCACCTTTATTCCACAAGGTGGCAATGTCTGATACACCATGATAAATTGACGTTTCACCCATAGTCACAGCAGGCAGAAAACAAAAGAATATGAAGTATCAGCAAAACTTGAAATGGCTCAGTGATTTACTGCAAATACTGAACGCAATCAAATATTAGTGTCACTGTCACTTCATGGTGGATCTGGTGAAGAAGCTGTCAGCGATCAAAATGATTTTGAAGATGTTGAAAATGATAGTTTTGAGAATATGTTTGAGATTCCGAATATGAGCCAGATGCTGAATGTACTGGGAAATGAGTTCTGATGAGGACAGTGATGATGGTATAAAGCATCTGCTCAAACTGAACCCTTCCGAGCTCCAAAAGGTAACAAAATATGGTTTATTTTATTATTCTATAATTGTACTTCTAATAGCAGGAGAGTTTTATACTATAGTGACAGGTAGAGATCCATCCGTGTTAGATCCGGGTCGCTAAAGACCCGAATATGTAATAATTATTGGCAAAACATTCATACATTTAAGGGTTAACGTTAAATTCTGATGTTAAATTGTTTTATATATAATTGTTCTATAGTCCATACAGTATTTAATACAATTACATGAAAAAAAAATAAGTTAAAGTAATCCCTTACTTGACTTTTTCAAGGGAAAAGTAATTAATTACAGAAATTACTTAGTAATGCATTACACCCACCCAACACTGGTAATGCATCCAGGACAACAGGGAAGGATAACCTACTCACCTGTCAAACAACAACCATTGCATTAAAAAAAGAAACTGGTTAGAAAAGCAAAAAAAAAAAAAAAACATTTATAGATCATGACATAGGACATCTGAAGAAGTTTAATAATAACTCTGCTCAAAACATTAAGTAAACATTTTTAAAAGTGAGATAAAACTGTGTTTATTTAAAAGCAACTGTCGCAGAGGCAAACATGAAGTGATAAAACTGAGTAAATGATCCAAAAAAAGGTGATGCTGACGTGTACCTGCACCCACATAATGTTTAAAGATCTGAACTAATTCTTAATTTTTAATCTTTTTTTTAATAAGAAGAGGAAGAGAGACACAAATGCAAAGTAGTCAGAGGACACGCACAAACAAGCTTGCCAAAAGTTTGACTGATTTTTATAGTTTCTAAATATTTGAAAGAGTATACCTATAACTACCTATTTCTTTGCTATATTAAGGTGTAAAGTGGTGCTCGGTGAGAAAATCAGAATTAATAGCTTGACTCTGAAATTCTGTGTTATTCTCAATGCAGAGCTTTGAAGCACAGAATTAGATCTGATCATTTGAACAGAGATTTACAGGGTCGTGTTAAAACTGAAGGTTTGTTCATTTTTTAAATGCCATACCATTTTTAATGCTTCTTACAGAGTGAGAATTTAAGATTTTATTTTGTGTTTGATCTCCTTGCCAGGGACACAGGGTCGGTCTGGAAAAGGACAATTAGATCCTCACGTTTCATCATGACTGCACATTAAAATGCAGATGGCGCTGTTCTGTCACCAGTAATATGAAGCACTTAAGGGTGTGAGAAATTAATGAGAGCTTATCTCAGATGAGTTACAGCTCACCAAAGGCATCTGTCTTAAATATGATAGATGGAGCATGCAGATGCCGAATTATAAATTCCACCTCAAGAACTCTGAGTGACACAACTGCTAATGGCCAAGTTTGTTGTTTCTTGTTTGTGTATGCTAATGTAGAATAATCATTATGATCTCATCATTTTTATCTGTAATTTCATGCCCAAATTATGCAATGTTGCTGTGCAAGGAAAGCACAAGAATCCATCATAAAATGCAGAGCAAATTCATTTGACTGAATTGCATGAAATATAAATGAACCACGAGAACCTGCTTAGAAAAATGACATCAGTTTGAAGTGAGTATATATTTGAAACAGAGAGTTCTTTGATAAATAATTTTGCTACAATCCCCGCTGAGACTTCCCAAAAGCAAACACTATTTTAATAAGGTTAGCCAAAGAAAATAGTTATTCAAAAACCTCCACTGGCATTTCAAAGCTCACAAAAGAGTGCAAAATGATGCCTGAATACCACAAAGCTCACAATTATTCTTCTATTAGTGTATCCTAATTGAAATTTGGCCCATTTCTTGGCCCGCGATGCAAATTCTTCAGTCATTTCAAATAATATCTGCAGTGTTATTTACATTTCTTCAGTAATTAAAGACAATTTTAGATCTTGCACAATGGGCACCTTTAATATCGTAAAAGGTGATGCTGAGGGTAAGTCAATGTGCTGTGATATGTGCATCTGTTGATAAAGGAAGACTGGTGTGTCAAGCCTTCTGTCGCTCTATTCTAGAATTTTCTCATTATAGTCTCACATCTGGTATCAATGGCACAAGGCCAGACACACACACACGCACACAAACACTCACACCAGGGAGAGACATAAGCAGTGAGTTTATCAAACCACTGAAGGTTCTGCCAAACTAGTTCCGCATATAAAATAATAGCAGGGGCAAGTTTACACTAAATGAGTGAGTCTATTTTGCACATTAAGTTCACCAAAAATACCTGCATCTTAATTATTAACCACTAAAGCATCTTGCCACAAGATTGGCAATTGCAGCATACATGTTAGAGCCCAAACAATATCATTGGATACCTTTGAGTTTCATTGAATGGACAAAAAAAAAAAAACCTTTGAGGCATTTTTGTGTTCGAATTTTTTTTTATACATGTTTGAATGAGATGAGGGTGAGTAAATGATGGCAGAATTATCAGAATGACAGAAGTCTTGTAAATCGTATAAACATTCAACTTCAACATTTTTAATTAAAGGATTGATCAACTGTAATTTGGCTCTTGTTGATCTTTACAAAAAGAAACAAAATAATGTGTTCAGTGTGCACAGTATTGCATGTGGGACAAATCCTAGGAAGCCAGTTCTTACCTCATCTTCCAGTTATTTCTGCACACTCTGACGGGGATCATATCACACTGCTGTTTATCTACGTGCCACAATTCTCAGGATCACAGGGCAAAGAGAAGAGTGTGAAGAGTGAGTCACCTGCTTCTGTTTGTTCAGTATGCTTGGTCGAGATATAGGCTCTAACCAGTGGACATCACATATGCAATTCAAAGCAAAAACAGCTGAGAAAACATTCCACCAGTGTATTTTGTTCAGAACATTTTCCAGTCTATCCAAAAATAAATGGATAGATAAATTAAATTAATTCAGAAAGGAAAAAAAAAAAGTTCATCATAGAAGTGTTCTCAAGTCATTGCATGTCTGAATAGAGTAACTGATATGACAAAGAAATTAGTATCAAGTCTTTGTATGCATTGTTGCTTATACATATGGCATTAAATGTATCTTCTATATAGTAAATCCTAAAAACAAATAATAATATTGTGCTGGTGTTAATAAAACATAACACAGAACAAACAAGCAAGTGCTCTAATCCTTGGTCCAGCATATGGCTGTAGGGTTAGGCATTTGAATACTAATGTCCCCCTGGTCCACTTCAACCTTCTCTCAGTCACGGCCCAGTTCTGCTGCTCCCCTCTGGATGGAGCTTCCCTCACACGTTCTGTATGCTCAGGATTATCACATCTCCTTGAGTCTCCTGGCCCTAGTTCTTGTACCTCAGCACAGCACAGAGCCTCCATAGTCATGGATTGTCGAGGAGAATAACAACATCAGCGCAGCTTTTAGCATCTGCAGTAAATGTCGTTTCCTCATGGGTTAAAACACAGAACACAGCCTGTAAATAGTTTCACAGAGGTGTACATCAATATCCACGGTGGCTGATATCGATTTAACGTGTCTGGTGTAAAGGTGAGAGAAAGGCTTGGACATTTCAGCACCTCAGTCTCCATCTCACGCACACAAGAAGTTGAAGGATAGCTGTGTTTGCTGACCTAACACATCAAGCTCTTTTGTCTGTAGATGTTGCAGCTTCTCGTCCGCAATGCTGTATTAAGTATTAACTATGTCTCTTGCTGTTTTCCAGTAGCTGGAAAGCACATCTGCCCAAGGAGCTGCAGTTTGGGGGAGAAAGGTTGACTAATGCACCTATCTCGTGCTCTCCTGCGCTCTTTAAATGGTTGACAAGATGAATCACATCATTCTCTGTGCAGCACTCTAAATGAAAAGCAGGTTTAATTTCGTGAGGCCAGGGGAGAACGGCTCTAAAAGTGACTCTTACTGCATAGGAAATGGAACATTATGCTTCATTTCAAACGGCTGGAATCCCTTCCTGGAAACAGCTTCACTGCATGTTCTTCTTTGCTCTTTGTATGAGGTTTGCAGTAGTAATTTTCCAGGTCAAATACAACTTACGCAGTTGATTGCACAATAAATAATTTTGACATGTTTCTCAGTTTCAAAGGATTCCAGAGTAGATGTATCTATAAGTAGATATGGGAAGCTCAAATTTGTTAAAGCACTTACCTCTCATTTGAAGTGGAACTTCTCTTCTAGGTGTATCTGATGTATCTGTTTGCTTCATCTAAATCAGTGCTGTATGGAAAGCCACATCATGTCCCCTCCTGGTATCCATGCACAGAAATGCTAAATTTAGACTTCATTTTATCAACAGAAAATAAGGTACATTTGGCATCTTCAAGATGGAATACCCTACACCACTTTTAAAATATGAACAGATTTTAAAACACTAATGTGCCAACTTTCTAAATGGTAGCGAGAAACTCGGCATCATACACTAAAAGACTGAGGACCACAAGCAACCAGACTTTAAAATCCTTCTGAACACAACAAACTCACGCAGAAACATGACAAATTAAAACTTTGAAGTAACTAGCGTTGACTCATCCAGACTGCAACTCTATGCTAAAGTTGTATTCCAGCCTTTTTCTATAAGAACCATGTCAAATAACACAAAGCTGAATTACATTACAAGCTATAAAAATTTCATAGTTTTGGCCATATAAATAACAACTGCAGCAAATTGCATAATTTTGCTCAGTTTGGGTCTCTAATATACCGTTTTCCATGTTGATCATAATTTAGAGGCCTTAGAAATTCGCGTATCATATGATACAGTACTCTTTATCATTGAGTTAAACTACAAAACAAATCTTCTTAAAGCAATCAATGGATCCAGTTGACCTGAAATAGCCTAGTTGATACCACAGTAACAAACTGGCATGGAAAAATACTTAAATAATTGGGGTACCTTTAAACCCTGACCTGAGTGAAGCCCATGATCATCCTTCCTGACTAAAGCGAGATAGGTTTGTTAAGGGTGCTCATACTTTCAAAATACTTTGCGCACGATTCAGGAGACCTGACTGTGACATTCCTCACCTATCAGAAATGTCCTCAGCTTACACACAACAGCAGCCTTTGAAATCACACTTAAGACTCTCTTGAGTCTTCAATTTCCAGGAGCAAATCCGCCAGATTTAGTTTGGAAAGATCATCTGGTGTAATGTCATCTGGTTATACTTGAACAGTGGAAGTTTGAAAGTCTAAAGGTGACCTGTTTAATGTCTCGTTTTCAATATTTCATTTCTTTTCATGTCACTGCTATGCAAGGGCATGGAGATGGTCACTAAGAAGAACTGTCATGGAAAGAACACTTAGAGCACACGTAAGTAAAAGGTGGACTTTCAAATGTATTAAATGCAGAGTTGCATTTGATTGGTACTTAAACAGCTGGTACATAGAACAAATAACCTTTAAAATTACTGTAGGTAACCTTTAAAAGTGGCAAAAACAAACACTGTGCATATACACACACTTTTACACACAAACACATTGCTGCCTGCGAGTCATCTAGGGAGCACAAGAAGTCCTTGCTTTTTGATCCAGCAACTTTTTTTCCCCCTTACAGCCTTGCATTTATTTGGAAACAATTAATCATTCCCCAGTTCCCAAGTAACTAGCTTATACGCTGCAAACTTCACCTCCATTTCTAGTGGAGCAGAGGCACCACCAAGAGGGGAGATATGTGATGTACACAACTGACCCGCAGGAAATAGTAAAGCAGACTTTATATTCATCAAAATATGTTGACCAAGAAACACCAAGAAATAAAAAGGAGAACTAGTAGGTATTAGTCCATTTTTATTATGTCATGTAGGCTTCCATGTATGCAGATTTTTTAATTTACATTGTAGTGTCTTTCTCTTCCAGCTTGTGATGTTTCTCATTTGTTAACTATTGTAAAATGGGATACGTCCCATTTATACTTTCTGTAAAAGAAATGTGTGAACACGTTCCAATGGGTTTTTTAAATTATGCGTGTGTTAAATCAAAATGAAGGCTGTAACTAGATGACATCCAAAAGGTTGAATCTCACCACAACTGAAAGGTTTGTCACTGCTGCCAGCTTCTACTCTCTGAGGGTTTTCTGTTTTTGTCATCTGAAGCTCACTTTGAGGCAGTTTTACCTCTGCCCGTCCATCAAACGCACCCAGGGGAAGGACGGCTGGTCAGATTCCACATCAGGAAAAGTGAAAAAATAAGACAAGTGAATGATAGCAATCACAAAAAGTCCACTATCCGTCTATTGTGTTTGCTGAATTTTTTTTTAAAAGAGCCATGAGAAGAGTTGAATTAAAAAAGAGTTTTCAAACTGCCAAGGACCCCAAAATATGATGACGCCCTTGTGAGAGACTCCCTTCCCTTCTTTATTTTTATATTCAAATGTTATATTTATTATTATTATTATTATTATGTTTTGTCATTTTTACCTACCCACTATTATGTATAAACCTTTAGAATACAAATATTATTATTTCTTACTGTTTAAAACCAGGGGTGCCAATATAATTAAATAATGATGACTAATCTCATGATTCCTGACTAGTTTTTAGAAAGCAAAATGAAACGTTAGTAATGTCAATCGGAAAATGTTTAAAGAAAGTATTGTTGACCAAATGTTAATTTTGACAACCCTAAAAAATAAATAATGATCATGTATTTTTCTTTCAAATTATTCATGGACCCCAAACAATCCCCTGTGGTCTCAGACTTCAGTTCCCTGCTTTATATCATCATACACTTTATAATGGAAAAGTAGAAACCCAACAAATATTTCCAATCTGTGTACATTAAAAAAAAAAAAAATACGGCTGTACTTTTGTTGGACTTGGTTTATGGGTTTAAATATCAACTATCAAGGTTCATGTCTTTAATAAAAGTGTGTTTACAAATGGGCTCTGCAGAGACGATGTGATTAATGAGACAGTGTGCTGCTAATTAGGACAGTGATTTAGTCATTAATGAGTGTGTGTTAGAGCTGGAGAGCAGGAGGACTCTGGCTTGGTTCCTGTGTCACTTCTGTGTGTGGAGCAGAACAGGAGAGCAGCAGCAGCTGGCACATCATATAAGGTCCTGAGGTCGCTGATGCAGACACACGCACCCACACACACCCAAGAATGTAGTGACCTCTATGCCAAATTATTAGTTGTAAATATTATTAGTTAAATCCATTAAAGGAATAAATTACCCAAGAGTGAACTTTCAGAATTTCATCCATGCACATTAAGAACATAGAGAAAGCTAATACTGTGAGAAGTATTTTCAAAATAACACATTTTGTTCAAATTTGTCAAAGTTTCACTGCACAGCAACTAATTCTGAATAGATTTTCAAGCAAACATGAAATAATGTTGTTTGATATAAATGACTGCCATAATCTGCCAGCCACAGTGTTATCAGTGAATCTCTGAATTATACCAAACAGCATGGACATTTTTCAAATCATTTTCTGGATATAAAAGGCAAAAGTTGAGAGATCAGCTGAATCTTAGTGGAAGCATTCAGCAATGTACTGTGAATCATGCAATTTAATAATGTCTTACCTGAAGCACTCAGAGCAAACAGAAGACAGACAGCCAGGACTGCAAGCACAAGCCCTGTCTGATTGGTCGTGGCGGCGGTGTTGCAACAATCTATAGAGATATTCTTTTTTTGTAGATTTATTTCTGGTGTTTTTGCCTTTATTATGACAGAAGAGTTAGTTGACAGAAAGTGAAGTTGTAGAGAGAAAGGGGGATGGGATCGGGAAAGGTACACAAGCCGGGACTCGAACTTGGAACGCCCGAAGAATGTTAATGTAAATGTTACACTTTCAGATAAGGGGGAAAAAAAATCACTGCAAACTCTTGCTCTGGTTACCGTGTATAAACCTCCAGGATTTTCTAAAAGAGTTTGCTGATTAGATAATACATGAGATAAACCAAATGATGCCATAGGAGTTGCATTTATAGACTTACTAAACTCCTTTGGGGTCAAGCAAAATGTCACCTGACCCACTCATAATTTTAATTTAATTATATCGCATGTAACCAATCTTCCTGATATAGATATTCTACCAAAGTATTTGTAACGTGCATACTGTGTACTGCTGATATTCACCATATCGCTCCATGTTATCAACCTGGTAGAACAGTCATCTCAACCTCTAAAGATAGATTTACAAATAACCTACCTGATCTGTCTCAACCGCTCAATGATCCCAGAAACACAAATTAACTTGCAGGATGGGCACCATCTTCTCTAGTACATTAGAAACTGTTGCACACATCAGATTAAAAAAGGCTAGAGAGAAGAGTACTGCACCATGGTACAACAGTATTACTCGCGAGAGAGAAACTGGTCATCTAGAGCGCAAATGGAAACAAACTACTTTAGAGGTCTTAAGAATCACATGGAAAGGCAGTATGTCCCCCTATAAAAAGGCTCTGCAGGGCCGAGCTTCTCCACAAACTCAGAGAAAATAACCCAAAAAATCCAAGGTTCTTATTTAGAACAGTGGCTATTCACAAATGAATAGACGTCACCTGAACTGAATATTCCAACACAGTTTAGTAGAATTATTTATTCACTGAGAAAATCAAAAACATCAAAAATACAATTATAAATGTACAACCTTTGACGGCGTTTTATGATTCAGCCTCAATTATTGCCTCTCAAGAACAATAACAGTGCTTTACAATAGGACACGAAGACCTAAATAATATCGTTGCATTCTAAAACAACAACATGTTTATTAGATCCAATACCCACTAAATTACTGAAAGAGTTGTTACCTGTAACAGAAGAGCCTTTCCTCAATATTATTAACTCATCTCTAGGTCATGTCCCAAGACCGTTTAAGCTGGCAGTTATTAAGCTTCTCACTAAGAAACCACAACTAGATCCAAATGAATTGGCAAATTACAGACCTTTTTCAAATCTTCTTTTTATGTCTAAAATACTAGAAAAAGTTGTCCACTCAATTGTGCTCTTTATAGCAAAAGAACATGTTTACACTGGTATTCAGGGACAGGCATTAGGGTGGTTTTACCATTTTGTACCGTACCATTTTGTTTATTTAAATTATCCAAGTTAACTTCAGTAAATTAGGGAGTGCCGCAAGGATCTGTGTTAGGCCCTCTGCTATTTTCAAGATACTGATGTACAGTATCTTGAAAATAGCAGAGGGCCTAACACAGATATTATAGAGGGTCTGCACGTGACATCACCGTCGGCCGGGGTGACTTCGGTTACGCCCACCGGGTGGCATCATTGGTTTTCAGCGTGAATGCCGCGAAAAACACACAAAACAAATCTAAAACAGGAAAGAGCTATGAGATAGACTGTACAAATATATTTGACAAAAAAATCTGAGGTATATTTACAGACTGCTGAAAGCTACAGAAAAGAGAAGCAAATGGATCGCTGCAATTCACAGAAATAATTGGACTCCGGGCAGTGAGACGTGGATTTTCAGTATTCATTTTGTGCCAATATGTTGAATTTTGAGGTAAAATCATATCCTGTATATTGTTTTTATATGTATTGACAACCTATCAATTAAATATTTACCAGCTTATATTCTACATAATTAGATGCTTTTAAATAAACAAACAAAAAGTTTTAGGGCTGGACGATAAGACAATATACAGTATATAACATTGAAATAAGTGATCACACGGATTTAGACCTATACCTATATTGTATTTATATAAAGCGTTCACAGGCAAATGTGCTTTATTTATTTCCCCGGCATCAAAATCAGCCACATATAAATGTCAGGATGCACGATTCCTTGCTGCATGTCAATATCCATGGATCACTGGATATTTGGAAAGTTGTAAGGAACACTATCTAGTCTCCATCCTTTAGTTTAAATTGATAATCGTTTGCTTTACTCACGTTTTCGCAGTTTCCCCTATTAAATCCAGTCGACGCAGGCTCTGTTTGCCACTCAGTCGTCAATGCATACCCTCTATTAGAAAACATGGAATTAGTTTTCATGTGATGCTGATGACACTCAGTTATATATTTCATCATGACCAGATTATCAAAGTTGACAGAGTGTGTTAAAGATATAAAATATTGGATGATCAGTGATTTTCTTCTATTAAATAAGACTTATTACTTATTGGACCAAAAACCTGTACACCAGTAGCGTAGCCAGGAATCACAATGTAGGTGGGCCCAGAGAAAATAAGGTGGGCACAGCCTAAAATGCATCTGTGATCAAAATAGGCCAACACAACTACACCTGCTTGAATACACCACAATTTAATCAGAGCACAAGCATGTATGTCATCATAAGCAGTATTAAGAACATAACGATAAGAACAGCATTTCCACTGCGCGCGGCCACACACACGTGCGCATCTGACAGATGCAAAACAACACCATCATTAAATCAGCAGGACAGTAGTGGACAGTGTGTAAAAACAATGCTGGGTCATAGTCTGGCTCAGCGGCCACATAAACCACGTTAAATAAACATCAATGACTAGGCAACTACATAGTAAACGTAGATTGGCTTACTTTTGATGACTAGCTTATAACAGGAGACGACGGGGCTTATAGTTGAACACTGCAATGATTTCATTATAGTCCAACGATTCAGTCAATTCTCTTTCAAATGAGAGCAGGGACAAAGAGTTCAGTCTATGTGTCAACATTGTTGCTCTGATACTAGTTTTTATCCGATTTACAGTGGAAAAGAATCGCTCGACAGTACAGCTTGTTATTGGTAGTGTGATGAGGACTCGAAGGAGGCGGTTCATTCTTGGAAAGATATCGCATGGGCATGCATCGAGCACCTCCACAAGTGATGGAAATGTCCTGCCATTTGATACTTTTCGTTCTAGCTGCTGAACAAACACTGTAGACTCGATCAACATATCGCCCAACTTAGCTGGCAACTTCCTCTTTCACGCCCCAGTGACGTCAAAATTCACAATGTCATGCATTTTCATCAAATCATCCGTCAGTGCCAAAACTTTATCAATGTCATTTTCTTCATTCCTGAATGTAGTGTAGCTCTCCTTAAGCCCTTCGATTAGGTCAATGCAATCTGTTACTGATATAGTGTGGCAGACTGCAAGCCCTTAGTGGCATAGTCACTCGTTTCAAACAACTTGTTGAACGTTACAAGCAGAAACAGAATTTGTTTTGCAGTAGTGAGTCAGCCTCAAGTTTTGTCTTGCCTGAGCTTTCAGAAAATTCTGCAAGAGTCTCCAATATAGGACCCAAAAGTGTCAGCACTTTACTCACTGCACTTAACCACGAGCTCCATCTGACGTCACATGACCTCTCTAGCTCCAAATTCGTTTTCCCTGGCCACAGCTGTTGCTGGATTTCCATAAATCTAGCATGCCTATGTGACCCTGTCATGAAACTATACAGGTTGTTGATGACGTCAAAAAATGTTGATATGCTAGGGGACACCTTTGATGCTGTGCACAGGACGAGGTTAAGGCGGTGTGAATTACAATGCACATATACTGCGTGAGAAAAGGTTTTCTTTAAAATCACATGTACTCCTCCTTTATTGCCGGACATAACCGATGCCCCATCGAACCCAAATCCAACGCACAAAGCTGGATCCAGCTGCAATGGCTCCAATACTTCCAGGATTTTTGCTGATATAGCACTTGAGCTCATGTTCCCTGTCTCTAAAAACCCCACAGCCCTTTCCTTCAGGAGGCCTTTATGTATGTATCAGATACAGACTGCCACAAGCTCTTTTTTTGATAAGTCTTTACATTCGTCTGCTAAAATTGCATAATTTGTGTCTGTCTCATCGTGCAAATCCGCCTTTATTTTGCGGATAATTAATGATGCGGCGATTTCCAGGATTTCATTTTGAATATCAGGGCTAGTGAGTTTCGCCTTTCTAGGCAATTCGTCCATTCGCCTTTTTATTTCTGGGTGATAGTTGGAGATCAGTTGAAATAATTCTAAAAAGTTTGGATCTTCAGTTTCACGATGCAACAAAAAGTTGCATCTTCAGTTTCACGATGCCCACGCAAGGGAATGTCTTGTTTTGCACAAAATAAAACGAGGTCTATTACAACTTTAACGTGTTCTCTATTCCTTTCCACAAACGAACTTGTTGACAGCATCTTTGTGCAGCTGGTTAATTATATTTCCCCGTCCTGGTTTATGGCTTTGTCTGTATCCTTCAGACCTGCCCAGCGCTGTAGCATGTGCCCTGCTAGCCTCGTGTTTAAAACAACACTGGGTGAGATGCTTCCAGTCTCTAAAGCCAGTTTTTTATAAATCGGCTCTCAGTGGTCGCTTCAGGGAAATGGCGACATGGCTTACAAAACACAGCGTCTCACGAAATACTGTACTCTAGCCATGGGAACTTTTCATACCACCGGACATTAAAACTTCTTCCTTTGTCTGCTATAGTGGTGACTGGAAATGAACTGAGTTTGGGCTGGGTAA
Source organism: Rhinichthys klamathensis goyatoka (assembly GCF_029890125.1). Classification (NCBI taxonomy): domain Eukaryota; kingdom Metazoa; phylum Chordata; class Actinopteri; order Cypriniformes; family Leuciscidae; genus Rhinichthys; species Rhinichthys klamathensis. Next base: position 401,709 of record NW_026606671.1, on the reverse strand, counting down.
CAGGGTCATCAATGGTGGATAAGTCGGATGGGGCTGTTACATCCTCAGTGCTGGCCCTAGGCTTAGCCGAGTCTGAAACAATGAACGCACATAACGCTGATATAGTAAATATCAGTCAAAAGTAGATCGCTACTGTTGTGGAAATTTTAATAGTCATTGATCCCTAACAGATATCATAAGAGAGAGAACCTATTCAATGTGTAAAATATAGATGATTCAAAGAATGTCACATGTGTGTCTCTCACTTGTAGTGAGAGAAGATTCTGTTTATGTACCTGGGGAGGCAGAAGAGGGAGACACTCCAGAGAACAGACGAACAAGGACCTCTGACCTAGATGTCAGAAGGCCATTTTGGTGCAGGGGGGCTTATGGGCCAACTAGTGACGTCTATGGAAAACTACTGGGAGGAAGGCTCTGGGGGGAAGAAGGCCTTGAAACTAAGATAAAAGCTAGTTCAGTCTGTCTGGGGGTGTGTCACTCTTCTGCACAGGGTAACAACTGTGTATTAGACTGCTCCTATTCTTGCAAGAATAAATTCTTCTATTTTATATAATTTGACTCTGAGTGTCTCTTACGCAGTGATGTTTGCTTGAGATGAATTTTTGCCACAACAGTTTTGGTGTCAGAAGTGATATTCCTTGGACGTGCCTCCTGGACCTGAGATCGGACGGTGTTTGGCCACCTGGACTAAGTAAGTTCCAGCTCTACCTCGTAAACTTGAGAGAGAGGGGCCGACCGATATCAGGGCCGGGAGAATCGACCACTGGAACCTAAAGAACCCGCAGGTGGCAACAGAAGCATCTCTGGTAAGAGACAGTTCAATTTATTTTCTTTTGGGTAAGTTAATTAAATTCAGTTTAATTGGGGAAAGAGTGAAATTGAATATTGGCTGAGGGCTGTTTCTGTGGTACGTAATCTGAGATTAATTGAGATCTATATATAGATCAAGAGGTTTCAAACAGATACGAGAGAAAATATCTGAGATTAATTGAGGTCTGTGACAGAACAAGAAATTTCAAGCAGATAAATAATCTGGGATTAAGTGAGAACTGTAACAGATCAAGAGATTTCAAACAGATAGGTACCCTGAAAATTAGTTGTTCCACCACGGAGCAAATTGTTTTTAGGTGCTGAGGCTAATTAGGGGGAACCAGAAAAAGATTTTTTGGTAAACCATAATTAGGAGGGCACTAATAGTGCAACCCGACCGATTTGGGTTAAAAGAAAAATCGGGTCTGGGAGGGACGCCTTTCAGACCAAGAGAACGCGCGTTGAAGAGAAATCCACAGAGAACAGAAAACAGCCAGTATGGGGATGTCTCAAAAGCAAGCTTGCGAAATTTGATACACCGGTTTTCTGTAGAACTAGGAAAGTATGGGGGGAAATGTATGTTTTAGATATTGAAAAAACTGAGAAAATACCATGATTTTCCCAGGGAGGGAACACTGAGCACAAATAGACTAAGAGTGTGCGAGAATCAGTGGAACAGGGCAGCGGGACAAAAGGTTGTTGTGGCTGCGTTCAACATGTGTGTAAAAAATGTGAACAGATAATGGATTATTGGCTTGAAGATAAAAATGTCGAACTGCCAGGAGAAAAATGTTTTTTTACTTCTTCATCCAGTAAATGGATGCATGACATTAGATGTCTATAGAACTTAAATTTATATGACAAGGATTGAAGTAGCAAGAAGCAATAAGGCTGTCTGTGTGAAATAGAGGTAACTGTAAGTGAGACTTGGTGGAAGAGGGAAGTAAAAAAAAACAAAAAGGTTGGTGTGTGAGATATGTGTGTGTGGGGATTGTTCAAACAATCATGTACTGGTTAGATAATGAAGGAACTGGCATGTTTGAGAAAAGAAAGGAGAGGATAATGAAGGAACTGGCATGTAGGGAAAAGAAAGGAGAAATATAGTAGAAAACTATATGTGATGAAAATAGAAATGGTCTGATAGAATTTATGGAAGTCAAATTAACTGTTTAAATGATATGAAAAGTTTTAGAATAAAATAAGGCATTGTATGATTGACAGGGATTAACATGATATGAAGAATGTTTTAAGCAGAATGGGGAACAATTCTAGATTTTGATAAAATAATGATTGAAATGATGATATATCTGCTTTATTTTATTAATGTTAAGAAAATAAGATTAAAGAAGCAAGTAGCTATAATGGTTGTCTGTGTAATTTACGGACTGAGTAATATAATCTGTTTTGGAGAAACAGTAGAGATAAGACTGAGACAATAATGTGATGGAAGGAAAAAAGGCTTCAAACCAGTTGTAATGAAAATAATGATGTACAAATTGTTACACTTTATGAAGAGTAACGGAACAGTCCGGGAAAATAAATAAGTAAATAAATAGTGAGACAGAAGAGAGCAAATGCTGTAAACAGCTCTGCTCTGAAGATCTCACTTTGAAGAGATTTGCAGATGAGGTTTTGTAAAAGATAAGCTGGGATAACAGCAACAGTACTTGTAATTAGTGTTGTTGATGATAATACCAAATTACTAAGGTAAAGACAGAAAACAAATTCGAATATTTTGAGCATTTTCTGTGCTGCTCATGAAAATTATGTTCTGCCAATAATAATGATGAAGAGTATGATTTGGCTATTGTGATTGAATCCGCCATTGGTGGATGGTCAAAGGAATACAGAGAACTGCTTATCAGTGGCTCTGTTTACATTCCTGAATGGGACACACTGCTTCAAGAGTGTGCAGTTAGTTGGAGCCGTTTGCAAGCTCACAGTGATCAAACTATAGTCAAGGACAGGTGTCTGATGCTGAAGTTGAGGCTGAAACAAATTCACTAGATGACAGAGAGTGTTTTAATGGTGGTCATCGGGACAATTTAATAGGTAACTGTAAATTACCACCGAGAAGGTGTTTAAAAATGTGATAAAATGACAACACATTTCTGGTAATAATATTGGTTTGAAAATAGATCAGTGTTTAAATGACGACAGTGACAATTTTTGGTCTGAGAAATAAGAGATAAAAAACAAGGTCAAAAGATTGATCTCAAAGTGAATCCTTTTGAAGAAAAGATCTATAATAGTAATTTTTATAAGTGAATTGAATACAGGTTGATGCAAAATGAATGACTGCAACAAATGTGAGTTGCAAAATATAGTAAAGGTAACTAGAAGGAGAATTGTGTTTTAATTAAGCATTTTTAAAAGGGTTCAGGTAATATAGAGAGACAGATCTCAAAGATGATTTATAATAACTGCAAAAGAGGCAGTAGCCTTGTAAAAGTTAGTGTGAATCCTGATTGGAGACTGATAAACTCCTAGAAGAGAAAACTTTGAGGTCAGATATTAAGTTATGGTAATTGAGAACTTGACAACTAAAATTGAGATTGAGAAATGTGAAACGTTATTGAGAACTAGAATAATTACCATTATGTAAGAACAAATAAGCAGAAGCAGTGTTATAGGATTAACAGTTGCTAAATGCTGATTAAACAAACAGCTTGAAAAGTTGACCATGAAAAGAACTAGAAGCTGATGTTTTGCTTTCAAAAGATAAGTTTGTTATGGGCTGTAATGAAACAGTTCGCTTATCTAAAATCTGATGTGTGCTGTGGCTGAAACTGCCAGTGCGACAGACTCAATCTGAGTGGAAATTTGTAATGTCTAAATTCCCTGAGGTGGGCAAAAGACAAATATAAAGAAAAGTTTATTTGAAACCGTATGTAATTTCTGGCAAAGATGCCTTAAGCTGGGATAGAGTTAAAAGATGATAGATAAATGTTTGATGTTAGAAGTATATGAGAGAGCAGTGTACCATCCAATAGAGTCTCAGAGTCTCTCTCATTCAATGAGTCAGCTAAAAGCTGGTATCTGTGATAATAAGTAAAGCACAGTGTTTCAGTTGAAGATCATAGACACAGAGATGTTTTAAAAATAAAACTGAATGACTTTAAAGAAGTATTTAAAATAATAATACAGATAGAGATGACATTTTGATTAGCTTATTTTAGGACCAGTAACTTCTTTGTCTCATTTAGTCTCCACCATTCAGGACCGATGGCTCCGGCTACAGATGAAGTACACTGAATGTACGGTTGTGATCTAAATTCACTGAGTATAAATCTAAGCAGCTAGGTTTCTGCTTTTAAGATGGTTAATGGATTTAAGTGATTAAATAATGTTGTTATTAATCTGTCTCCCTATGTGAACACTATTAGGCAATCGGAATGGCTCTGGTGACTCTTGAACGTGCCTTTCCTAAGCTCCAGAAAACAGCTGAGTTCTGTTGAAGAGAACTGATTGTGTGATTGGAAAGAGCGGTCACCAGTGGGCACGAGTGGCCATCTCTATGACGGGTAAGACCTTCTATTGGCCTGACAGGGGGCAACCCAAGCCAGAGTGGATCACGTAAAGTCATTGGGCATCTCCTGAATGGAGGTGTGTTATGTGAGACAGGTATGAGGGTTGAGCAGGAGCTGTGAGGCCAGCAGCGTCCTTATGGCGTTAAGGGGAGATGACGCGGTGACGAGTCACGGCATGTCTCCCCAATAAAGCAAAGCTCCTCGATATATACCACTCGCCAGAAGAAACCGCATTAGTTGTATGGCTTGTTTTTTTTATTGTGACAAGCGTCTGCAAATATGCCAGGGGAAAACACCCTGATGGAGATTATAGATAAAGGGCGAACAGGAGTGGGCTTTCAAGAGCCAGCTGAGGCCATGAAGTGATTCCCATTAGTTGTTGTGGAGACAGTAATAAAATTTTTTTATGTACTGGTTGCCTTATGGGCAAGGAAAATCATAGTGTTGATTTTGAACTAATATGTTATAACATAGTTTTAACTCTTGAAGGTCGTTAGACATGGTGGTGGCTAAAGATGAAGACAGCTTTTGTAGATTTGAGAAAAGTCTGGATAACAAAGGTGAATGGTCAAAGGTTATTGTAATGAATACAAATTTTGTCTAAGTTACAGCCTTAGGAGGCTGGGGGGGGGGGAAATATTATTTGTTTATAGTGAGAGAGACTGCCTGAGTTGGAGGAAGGGATGGTAACTGTGTCTGTCTTTCTGTTATCGGCCTGCTAGAGCAAGCTGAAGCAAAATAATGATAATGAAACAAAACAACCCAGCTGACTTGTCTAAAAATCAAATGAATAATGAACAGATGTAAAATTAGGTAGAAGCTACAGGGAAAAATGAAAAGGTTAAAATCTTATTTAAAATTTAAATCTTTAAGCAATAATATAAAGAAAAATGAATATTGAAAATGAACAGTTAACATATGTGTGTCTAGTATGAGTGTGTGTGGTGACAGCACTTTATGTCTTGTATGTATTAGTTTGGGGCACTAATATTCCGCCTGAATGGTGTGTATATTGCGTCATTAACCTCTGGAATGAGTTTATCATTACAGATGGGTTAAGGCAAATGACAAATTTTAAAGAAGCTGATAATTCTGATGAAAAGACAATACAGAACATGGGACAAGCTTTAAGTTGATTGGCCATCAAGCTCTGTCTGGTAGTAATAATTTTGTCATACATAATGTAGATTTGAAGATCAGTTTAAGTAAATTGGAATTGTGTAGTTGTAGATCACCATCTGGCATGGGCTGAGATAAATGAAAATGTTGTAGATTTGAGGGAAACAACAAAGTGACATATTGGCTAAGTCAACATGAAATTATCAAGAGAGCCTCTCATATTTATGATTATTGTGAACAAAGGGGGAGAAATGATTGACTGACATTGACCAAGTCTGTACAGCACGACTTGACCTGATAGGGAAAATTGATGACTTTGGAAATGTTTGTAGATGACTGACTTGAGAGACCAAACAACAGGCCTGAAAAGCAAGATTCGGTGTGAGACTGAGGGCCGTTGCCTTTCAAATACTTCGATAAGAAGATGAGATTGTGGCTTTAAGTGAAGAATGTAATATTTTTGTAATATTTTTGTTTCAGAGGCAGAGAAAGATGTCTGGAGGGAATTTGTCTGAAGGAATGTTTGGATTAGTGTTGATGGCAAACTTTATCAAAAACACTATGTTAAATGTTATGTTAAATTGATGCTCGAGTTGTGTCGTGCATCAAAAGGGGGATGGTATAACAATTGCCAAATATGGTTTATTAAGGGGTTCACATTTGCTGAATAAATGTTGGGAGAACACTAGGGGTAATTTGATAAAAGCCCTGAAAGAAGCCATTTTTCTGCCTAACAAAATTTATGTCTGTGAGTGTGCTGCACACACCAATAACAAAGATTGTTTCAACAGGAAACGCCAGGGCATCGAAGGCCACGGGAGAACAGTAGACAAAAGAAACTACGTACTTTACTATCTGACAATAACCTCGAAATTTGTTTCTCTTTACAGAGAGCATGCAGGATTGGGAGACAGGATGAATTTATGGATTATGGATGAATTTGGCTAACTGTCCTGGCCTGGGTTATTATTGTGGAAGAAAGGTGCTACACCTGCGCAGCGCATAACTTAAAATTTTCCTTTTACAGAATGTCAGGATGGATTGCATCAAGCTGAACTGATTGTGTTTCCAAATGTATGAATATTGACTTGTTAACGTAAGCAAAGTGGATATGTGTTTTTCAGGGGAAAAGGACTGAGTGCTATTAAGTGAGCAAGAAATTATCCGGTGATAATGTTTCAGATTGTTGAATCCACAGGTCACACCAAAGGGGACGAGCGGCAAGACAAGCGGTCACTAACAAAATACTTAAGGTCTCCATTCACAGGTGACGGGAAGCAGGAAATGGTTCATTCCAGTGGGGGTGCGGTGGTGATCTCAGGAGATCAGTGTGTCACCTGGGTCCAAGCCTCTCACCTTAGACAACACCAACAGGCCACAATCATCCCATAGTCCATGGGGCGAACGAGATGATCAACACGCCTGGAGGAGGATGTGAACCGACTAATGATTTAAGAATGTGGTTTTGTGATTATTTTGAGGATTTGATTTGATTAAATCAAAATAGGGCTTAGTATTGATATACAGTAGATCAAAAGATTTGATTGGTTACTTATTCATTAGGAAATATTTAAGGAAAATGTTTTTGGGAAGAGAAGATCTATTAATTAATGTAAATTATAGGGATAATTGTTGAAGCTTATTAAGTAGAACCACAGCATGTTTGAATTAAAAGTTAGAGGTAAAAGAAACAGAACGTCCGTGGGGCGAACGAGATGATCAACACAACTGATGGTTTTAGTTTAACAGAAGAATCTGTTTTTGTGATGATTTGGTTTGATTGAATCAAACTAGGTATTGATTTGATTGTAAATGTAGAAAATATATTGATTGTGTCCGTAATGGAAATATTAGAGTTAATATTGAACAACTGCATTGGTTGGAAGAATGGATACAATTATAAGACTTCTCTGGTTAGATTTTTGTTAAATGTGGCATTAAATAGAGCTTACTAAATTGAATTAGAAGTGAACAAAATATGGTTAGGAAAACCGAGGTGAAATATGAAGATAGGGTTTAGGATTGTTATTCTAATAATTTTGTTATTCATGGGGGAATACGATTACAGTGACAGGTGAAACATGCTGTCTGTTCAATTGGTGAAAATGACAGTCTATCCCAAGGATGAACAAAATTATGTGACGATACATGTAGCGGGAGCTACAGTGAGATATGTGTTAAATGTATGTTCTGTTTGTTTTTCTTCTATTTGTTTATTTTCTGAGAAAGATTAAGGGCAAAAGATTTAAAGAAGGTTACAAGCAGCGGTCATCCGTGTTACGAGATGGCGTACAAAGATAGGGTTTGAAACTGAGTGATTTTTATTATACTTTTATCTGTTTGTTTCCTTACTATGTTATAACTACCTTTTTCCTTACTGGCGTGACTGAGGGTCTGTTTACAGGAGCGCAGGAACAGAGATTTCTCGTTCAGCCCGGCGTCGTAAAAATGTTTACTTGTTAGCTAAAATATTACGGGGCCTTTCCCCCACAAAAACAGCCTTATGCTTCTTCATTCTAAACTTTTCTTCACAGGTTCAAGGAGAGTGATCATTTATGCAAAAATCAGAGATGAAGAGTATAAGTGTGAGGATATGACTTAAAATTTGTCTTATTGTTTATTGTTATGATTATGGGTAATCAGAATGATAAAAAGCGGGAATTTGTTGTGGAAATTTTAATAGTCATTGATCCCTAACAGATATCATAAGAGAGAGAACCTATTCAATGTGTAAAATATAGATGATTCAAAGAATGTCACATGTGTGTCTCTCACTTGTAGTGAGAGAAGATTCTGTTTATGTACCTGGGGAGGCAGAAGAGGGAGACACTCCAGAGAACAGACGAACAAGGACCTCTGACCTAGATGTCAGAAGGCCATTTTGGTGCAGGGGGGCTTATGGGCCAACTAGTGACGTCTATGGAAAACTACTGGGAGGAAGGCTCTGGGGGGAAGAAGGCCTTGAAACTAAGATAAAAGCTAGTTCAGTCTGTCTGGGGGTGTGTCACTCTTCTGCACAGGGTAACAACTGTGTATTAGACTGCTCCTATTCTTGCAAGAATAAATTCTTCTATTTTATATAATTTGACTCTGAGTGTCTCTTACGCAGTGATGTTTGCTTGAGATGAATTTTTGCCACAACACTACTTAGATCCAACTTACAGTATAATAGTAATGATTTTATGAATTTCTTCACTGAGAAAATAGAAAGCATCAGAAACACAATTGTAAATGTACAATCTTTTATGGTGTCTTATGATTCAGCCTCAATTATCACCCCTCAAGAACAACTACACCGCTTTACAACTATAGGACAGGAAGAGCTAAATAAACTTATCATTGTATCTAAACCAACAACATGTTTATTAGATCCAATACCCACTAAACTACTGAAAGAAGTGTTACCTGTAGTGGAAGAGCCTCTTCTCAATATTATTAACTCGTCTTTATCTTTAGGTTGTGTTCCAAAAATATTCAAGCTGGCAGTAATAAAGCCTCTCATTAAGAAACCGCAATTAAATCCAAATAACCTAGCAAATTACAGACCCATTTCAAATCTTCCATTTATGTCTAAAATACTAGAAAAATTTGTGTCCGCTCAATTGTGCTCTTTCTTGCAAGAATCTTGAATCCTGACTGAAATTTTTCATAGATATCATTTATCTATGAAAAATTTCAGTCAGGATTCAGACCGCATCATAGCACAGAAACTGCGCTAGTTAAAATTACAAATGATTTACTTTCAGCTTCTGACCAAGGCTGTATCTCAATACTAGTTCTACTCGATCTTAGCGCTGTGTTCGACACTATAGATCATAAAATACTCTTGGATCGACTACAACACTACACTGGTGTTCAGGGACAGGTATTAAGCTGGTTTAGATCGTACTTATCAGACCGTTACCATTTTGTCTGTTTAAATGGGGAAAAATCTAAGATAACCTCAGTAGACTATGCAGTGCCGCAAGGATCGGTGTTAGGCCCTCTGCTATTCTCAATATATGCTGCCACTTGGTAATATTATAAGAAAACATGGAATTAATTTCCACTGTTATGCTGATGACACTCAATTATATATTTCATCACGGCCAGGTGAAAACACTAACATATCTAAATTGACAGAGTGTCTTAAAGATATAAAATGGTGGATGACGCGTAATTTCCTGCTACTAAATTCAGATAAAACGGAGGTATTACTTATTGGTCCAAAAAACTATCCACAAAACCTCTTACAATACAACTTTAATTTAGAAGGATGTCCTGTTACTTTATCCACTACTGTAAAAGACCTGGGTGTTATACTAGACCACAACTTGTCTTTCGAAAATCATATTTCATATGTTACAAGAACAGCCTTTTTCCACCTTAGAAACATTGCTAAATTACGTAACATGCTATCGGTTTCTGATGCAGGAAAGTTATTCATGCATTCATGACCTCGAGACTAGATTACTGTAATGCTTTATTAGCCGGTTGTCCTGCATCCTCAATAAACAAGCTACAGTTAGTGCAAAATGCTGCTGCTAGAGTCCTTACTAGGTCAAGAAAATATGAACATATAACACCAATTTTATCATCTCTACACTGGTTACCTATCAAGTTCCGTATCAATTACAAAGTACTTCTATTGACCTATATAAAGCCCTAAATGGTTTAGCTCCTGTGTATTTAATGGACCTTCTATCGCTCTACAATCCATCGCGTTCTTTAAGATCACTAAATTCGAAGCTTCTGGTCATTCCTAGGATATCTAAGTCCACTAAAGGAGGGAGGGCGTTCTCGCATTTAGCTCCTAAACTCTGGAATAGCCTTCCTGATATTGTTCGAGGCTCAGACTCGCTGTCCCAGTTTAAAACTAGATTAAAGATGCATCTCTTTAGCCAAGCATTCACATAATGCTTACCGTTTATACCACTGTTGAATCAGATCGAATGCATTAATTTTGCATTAATTTTATGCATAGCAGCTATGCTAATTATTTCCCATCTGCTTTTCTGCTGCTATCTCGGGAAGCTAGTCCAGCTCCAGCTTGTATCCAGCCTCTCACGGAGACTTCAGATGCCTCAACACCTGCGATGAGATGACTAAACGCCTGTGAAGAGACGACTCGACACCGGCGATATGTTATGCCCTAAATTAATACATGATTAACTAACTGTATTTTTTCAATGTACTTTTCTGAAATGCACTTTCTGTAAAGCTGCTTTGAAACAATGTGTATTGTGAAAAGCGCTATACAAATAAATTTGAATTGAATTGAATTAAATCACGATTCATTCGTGTTCATTATTGCACATTTGTATATAGGCCTATTTATTAGCCTAAGACATGACTGTATGTACCTGTACACTGGCGTGTAGGTGAGGTAGACGTTAAAGAATGGAGCACTGCTGGTGATGGAGAGATGGCTGAATTAACGTAATCACTAGCAGAGCTGTTCAGCTCCTTACTACTCGAGACTGATGGCTGAGGCTCCTGAACATCTGCATTATCTTCCTCCTGCAGCGGCCGTGGTCTTTTTGACACGAACTTTAGTAAGTTGATCTGTTTCATTTTAGTTTCACATACTTAGCTAAACTTCAGTGTCCCTCTGTGAAATGTGCGTGCTCGTCGTTGTGAAGGGGGGATGGGCTTCGCCTTTGAGTTCAGAAAAAGCCCAGGTGAGTAAGAATCAGTCAACAAACACGGTGAGTAAGAATCAGTCAACAAACACGGTGAGTAATGTCTTGTCCTGTTATTGTCACCAGTGTCACATGTCATATGTTTAGTATCTCCACGGTACGGATCCACTTTTGCGACACAAGCGTGGTGTTGCGATGCCTCCCCTCATTTGTACGTTGCTGGGCGTTCCTCAAGTTTACTGCTATGGGCGTGGTTTTCAGCCAGCAGCCAGTCTAGAACATAGACATAATATAGAGCTAGACGCCCTATTGGGCCCTATATCCTGGGAAGGCGGCGCTGCATTTGGAAAAATGCTGCGCGTCAAAAAAGCTGGCCGATGCCCATCTTTATGCAAATGAATCCGCTGAACGCGACTATCCAATAGAAGTAGAGCACATGAAGTACCAAGTGATGTTCTATTTTCAGATGTAAAGAGAATAACGCATGAAGGAGATCGATGTTACAGCTCATTTAGTCAAACTGAGGAACCTTGTTATGATTTGAAATGAGTTTGAAAAAAGTATTTTTGAGTGGAACTTCCAGAAACCAGAAGTGCCTCCCCATAATCTAAAACACAGTAGTTACTCAGACAGCAACATAGGCTAATGTCGGCCCAGATCCGGCCCACATCTGGTACACGTGGATTCCACACGGCTCAGATGTGGGCCGGATCTGGGCCGACGCTATGTTGCTGTCTGGGTAGGGAAAAAGTGGATAGGAAGTGTAATATAGGAAAAAGTGGAAAGGTTAAATAACAGAGGGCCCAAAATTGAGCCTTGAGGAACACCACAAGACAAGACATGACAACTCCTGGAGGTGTACCAGCGCAACATTATTAAAAATATAAGGGATAGATCACACAAAAATGAAAACTCCTGTTAATTTACTCACCCTCAGGCCATCCAAGATGTATCTGACTTTTTTTCTTCAGTAGAATAGTAAAAAGATTTTTAGCTGAAACTGTGATCCTTGGTGATTTATATAATGCTTGGTCAATGGATAGCGTCACTTTGGGAGTCAAAAAAATACTGGCAAAGCAAAATTAATACCAGTGGCTCCGGACGATTGTAGTCTAACGAAAAATTCAAGAGGAAGAATACCCCCTGAGTCTGCGAGAGCGGGGGCGCAAGATGACTCATTGGCAGATCACACCGTAACAGACCTTGGAACGGAAACGACGACGACACAGATGATCAGCAAGACAGTTGACGGAGTAACAGCACTGGCAGGACACAGACTACAAAGCTGTATCTGTGGCTGGACAAAGATCACATCAGAGAAGGGTCTCAAGATCCACCAGGGCAGAAAAAAGTGCCTAAAAGAGCTTACCAAGGGACCCCGCATTGACCACTACTTCCTCAGAGGTAGGGCGAATCAGTCGGATGAAGCCCAGTGGCAGGATACTCACCACAGTCCACAGGGTATCAGCACCCCAGACGAAGCTCTGTCAAGCACAGCTCCACCAACGGACATGAGCCCAGACCCCAGCCAGTCACAGCCAGCGGTAGAGAGGAAAATGGATGGACGAAAGCCTCAAATTCTGTGGCCCAAATCCTGCCAGAAAAAGGAGTGGGGAACCATCGACACAGACCTTGTCCATCTTCTAGAAGGTCTGAAAGGAGGTGTCGAAAGAAAATTGGAGAAGATAGGAGAGATCATCTATAGCTATAGCACAGAGAGATTCGGAGTAAAAAGCAAGGACCACAGTACTCCGAAGGAACCTTCAGCCCATCTTAAGTCCAGGAGGCAGCAAGAGATTCAGCGACTTGTGAAAGAGAGAAGATGCCTGAGAAGACAGTGGAAGAAGGCTACAGAAGTGGAAAGGGAAGGAATTGAGGTGTTACAGGGTGACAGCAAGCAGCGCCTTGCAACGCTGCGAAGAGCAGAATGCTTGAGAAAGCAACATAAGAAGAAAGAGAGAACAAGGACTGCATTCTATAGAGATCCCTACAAGTTCGCCAAAGACCTCTTTGTCAAAGAGAAAACCGGGACTCTTAATGTACCTGTGAGGGAATTGGAGGAGCACCTTAGAAAGACCTACTCCGACAATCAGAGCCACCATCCCAGATGACATGCCACCAATCCAACCACCTGAGCACCAGTTGGACACAAGACCCCCAACATGGAGCGAAGTTGAGAACACAGTAAAGCGAGCAAGAGCAGCATCAGGCCCTGGGCCAAACGGTGTTCCATATAGGCTCTATAAAAACACACCAGGCGTCTTGAAGTTCCTCTGGAAGCTAATGAGAGTGACATGGGGAAAAGGCTTAATACCGAAGGCATGGCGAATGGGAGGAGGGATCCTGATTCCCAAAGAGAAGAACTCCTCAACCATCCACCAATTCCGGCAGATCAGTTTACTGAATGTGGAAGGAAAAATTTTCTTCAGTGTTGTGGCACAAAGACTCTCAGCATTCCTGCAAAAGAACAAATATATTGACACCTCAGTGCAGAAGGCAGGGATAAGAGGTTTCTTAGGATGTTTGGAACACGCAAATGTCATCTGGCACCAAGTACAAACGGCCAAGAAGGAAAAGAGAGACTTGCATGTGGTTTTCTTAGACCTTGCCAATGCATTCGGCTCAGTGCCTCATGAGGTGCTGTGGGCAGCCTTTAATTTCTTCCAAGTTCCAGAGGGCATCACAAGGCTGTTCAAAGCCTATTTCCAGGACCTCCAGTTCTGTGTTACAACTCAGGCTGGTACAACTGCCTGGCAGCACTTGGAAATAGGCATAATGGCGGGCTGCACCATCTCTCCACTGGCCTTCACCATGGCAATGGAGTTAATAATTCGGGCATCTCGATGGGTGGTTGGAGGTGAACGTTTGAAGAGCGGGCTGCGGCTTACTCCAATCAGGGCGTATATGGATGACATGACGACCATTACAACGACTAACGCATGCACCAAACGCCTGCTGTACAAACTCCAGGGAAACATCAGATGGGCACGAATGGAGATTAAACCCAGCAAATCCCACAGTATTTCCATTGTCAAGGGCCAGATCGTAAATGAGAGGTTCCACATCAATGACGAGCCCATACCAACTATTCTTGAGAAGCCCATTAAAAGCCTTGGTCGGTGGTACAACACAGAGCTTAAAGACGCTGAACAGGTGGAACAACTAAAGCAGGTGTAGTGGCAATTTTAATGATATTCATTGATCTTTAGTAAAATATAGATGATTCAAAGAATGTCACATGTGTGTCTCTCACTTGTAGTGAGAGAAGATTCTGTTTATGTACCTGGGGAGGCAGAAGAGGGAGACACTCCAGAGAACAGACGAACAAGGACCTCTGACCTAAATGTCAGAAGGCCATTTTGGTGCAGGGGAGCTTAGTGGGCCAACTAGTGACGTCTATGGAAAACTACTGGGAGGAAGGCTCTGGGGGGAAGAAGGCCTTGAAACTAAGATAAAAGCTAGTTCAGTCTGTCTGGGGGTGTGTCACTCTTCTGCACAGGGTAACAACTGTGTATTAGACTGCTCCTATTCTTGCAAGAATAAATACTTCTATTTTATATAATTTGACTCTGAGTGTCTCTTACGCAGTGATGTTTGTTTGAGATGAATTTTTGCCACAACAGTTTTGGTGTCAGAAGTGATATTCCTTGGACGTGCCTCCTGGACCTGAGATCGGACGGTGTTTGGCCACCTGGACTAAGTAAGTTCCAGCTCTACCTCGTAAACTTGAGAGAGAGGGGCCGACCGATGTCAGGGCCGGGAGAATCGACCACTGGAATCTAAAGAACCCGCAGGTGGCAACAGAAGCATCTCTGGTAAGAGACAGTTCAATTTATTTTCTTTTGGGTAAGTTAATTAAATTCAGTTTAATTGGGGAGAAGAGTGAAATTGAACCATATTGGCTGAAGGCTGTTTCTGTGGTACGTAATCTGAGATTAAATGAGATCTATATAGATCAAGAAATTTCAAACAGATACGAGGGAAAAATCTGAGATTAATTGAGGTCTGTAACAGAACAAGAAATTTCAAGCAGATAAATAATCTGGGATTAAGTGAGAACTGTAACAGATCAAGAGATTTCAAACAGATAGGTACCCTGAAAATTAGTTGTTCCACGACGGAGCAAATTGTTTTTAGGTACTGAGGCTAATTAGGGGGAACCAGAATTTTTTGAAAAGTGAAAAGTGCAACCCGACCTATTTGGGTTAAAAGAAAGAATCGGATTTGTTTAGGGACGCCTAACAGATTAAAGAAAACGCGCGTTGAAGAGAAATCCACAGAGAACAGAAAACAGCCAGTATGGGGATGTCTCAAAAGCAAGCTTGCGAAATTTGATACACCGGTTTTCTGTAGAACTAGGAAAGTATGGGGGAAAATGTATGTTTTAGATATTGAAAAAACTGGGAAAATACCATGATTTCCCCAGGGAGGGAACACTGAGCACAAATAGATTAAGAGTGTGCGAGAATCAGTGGAACAGGGCAGCGGGACAAAAGGTTGTTGTGGCTGCGTTCAACATGTGTGTAAAAAATGTGAACAGATAATGGATTGTCCAGTTGAAGATAAAATGTCGAACTGCCAGGAGAAATAATGTTTTTACTTCTTCATCCAGTAAATGGATGCATGACATTAGATGTCTATAGAACTTAAATTTATATGACAAGGATTGAAGTAGCAAGAAGCAATAAGGCTGTCTGTGTGAAATAGAGGGAACTGTAAGTGAGACTTGGTGGAAGAGGGAAGTGAAAAAAACAAAAAGGTTGGTGTGTGAGATATGTGTGTGTGGGGATTGTTCAAACAATCATGTACTGGTTAGATAATGAAGGAACTGGCATGTTTGAGAAAAGAAAGGAGAGGATAATGAAGGAACTGGCATGTAGGGAAAAGAAAGGAGAAATATAGTAGAAAACTATATGTGATGAAAATAGACATGGTCTGATAGAATTTATGGAAGTCAAATGTAAAATGTTTAAATTATATGAAAAGTTTTAGAATAAAATAAGGCATTGTATGATTGATAGGGATTAACATGATATGAAGAATGTTTTAAGCAGAATGGGGAGCAATTCTAGATTTTGATAAAATAATGATTGAAATGATGATATATCTGCCTTATTTTATTAATGTTAAGAAAATAAGGGTATTGAAGCAAGTAGCTATAATGGTTGTCTGTGTAATTTACGGACTGAGTAATATAATCTGTTTTGGAGAAACAGTAGAGATAAGACTGAGACAATAATGATAATATTAAGTTGAATCTGCAGACTAACCATGTAATGGAGGGAAAAAGGCTTCAAACCAGTTGTAATGAAAATAATGATGTAAAAATTGTTACAGTTTATGACGAGTAACTGAACAGTCCTGGAGAAAAAATAAATAAATAAATAAATAAATAAATAGTGAGACAGAAGAGAGCAAATGCTGTAAACAGCTCTGCTCTGAAGATCTCACTTTGAAGAGATTTGCAGATGATGTTTTGTAAAAGATAAGCTGGGATAACAGCAACCGTACTTGTAATTAGTGTTGTTGATGATAATACCAAATTAGTAAGGTAAAGACAGAAAACAAATTCGAATATTTTGAGCATTTTTTGTGCTGCTCATGAAATTATGTTCTGCCAATAATAATGATGAAGAGTATGATTTGGCTATTGTGATTGAATCCGCCATTGGTGGATGGTCAAAGGAATACAGAGAACTGCTTATCAGTGGGTCTGTTTACATTCCTGAAATGGGACACACACTGCTTCAAGGGCGTGCAGTTAGTTGGAGCCGTTTGCAAGCTCACAGTGATCAAACTATAGTCAAGGACAGGTGTCTGATGCTGAAGTTGAGGCTGAAACAAATTCACTAGATGACAGAGAGTGTTTTAATGGTGGTCATCAGGACAATTTAATAGGTAACTGTAAATGGTTAAAAATGTGATAAAATGACAACACATTTCTGGTAATAATATTGGTTTGAAAATAGATCAGTGTTTAAATGACGACAGTGACAATTTTTGGTCTGAGAAATAAGAGATAAAAAACAAGGTCAAAAGATTGAAGTCTTAAAGTGAATCCTTTTGTGACTCCAACAAATGTGAGTTGCAAAATATGTAAAGGTAATATAGAGAGACAGATCTCAAAGATGATTTATAATAACTGCAAAAGATGCAGAGTAGCCTTGTCAAAGTTAGTGTGAATCCTGATTGGAGACTGATAAACTCCTAGAAGAGAAAACTTTTGAAGTCAGATATTAAGTTATGGTAATTGAGAACTTGACAACTAAAATTGAGATTGAGAAATGTGAAACGTTATTGAGAACTAGAATAATTACCATTATGTAAGAACAAATAAGCAGAAGCAGTAGGCTACTGAATTAACAGTTGCTAAATGTAAAATGTGTTGAAAGGCATCTGATTAAACAAACAGCTTGAAAAGTTGACCATGAAAGAACTAGAAGCTGATGTTTTGCTTCCAAAAGATAAGTTTGTTATGGGCTGTATTGAAACAGTTCGCTTATCTAAAATCTGATGTGTGCTGTGGCTGAAACTGCCAGTGCGACAGAGACTCAATCTGAGTGGAAATTTGTAATGTCTAAATTCCCTGAGATGGGCAAAAGACAAATATAAATAATATGTTTATTTGAAACCGTATGTAATTTCTGGCAAAGATGCCTTAAGCTGGGATAGAGTTAAAAGATGATAGATAAAAGTTTGATGTTAGAAGTATATGAGAGAGTACCATCCAATAGAGTCTCAGAGTCTCTCTCATTCAATGAGTCAGCTAAAAGCTGGTATCTGTGATAATAAGTAAAGCACAGTGTTTCAGTTGAAGGATCATAGACACAGAGATATTTTAAAAATAAAACTGAATGACTTTAAAGAAGTATTTAAAATAATAATACAGATAGAGATGACATTTTGATTAGCTTATTTTAGGACCAGTAACTTCTTTGTCTCATTTAGTCTCCACCATTCAGGACCGATGGCTCCGGCTACAGATGAAGTACACTGAATGTACGGTTGTGATCTAAATTCACTGAGTATAATCCAAGTAGCTAGGTTTCTGCTTTTAAGATAGTTAATGGATTTAAGTGATTAAATACTGTTGTTATTGACCTGTCTCCCTGTGTGAACACTATTAGGCAATCCGAATGGCTCTGGTGACTCTTGAACGTGCCTTTCCTAAGCTCTAGAAAACAGCTGAGTTCTGTTGAAGCAAACAGCCTGTGATGGGAAAGAGCGGTCACCAGTGGGCACGAGTGACCATCTCTATGACGGGTAAGACCTTCTATTGGCCAGACAGGGGGCAACCCAAGCCAGAGTGGATCACGTAAAGTCACTGGCATCTCAAGATGGAGGTGTTTATGTGAGAAAGGTATGAGAGTGGAGCGAATGACTGTGAGGCCAGCAGCATCCTTTATCGTTAGGGCGGATGAGCTGTGAGGAGTTACAGGCAGTCTGACCCAGAAACGTGAGTGTTCCTCTAATACCAATCACCAGAAACCGCATTCATTGTATGGCTTGTTTTTTTTTTATTTGTGACAAGCGTCTGCAAATATGCCAGGGGAAAACACCCTGATGGAGATTATAGATAAAGGGCTAACAGGAGTGGGCTTTCAAGAGCCAGCTGAGGCCATGAAGTGATTCCCATTAGTTGTTGTGGAGACAGTAGCAAAACTTTTTATGTACTGGTTTGCCTTATGGGCAAGGAAAATCATAGTGTTGATTTTGAACTAATAGGTCTATGACATAGTTTTAACTCTTGAAGGTCGTTAGACATGGTGGTGGCTAAAGATGAAGACAGCTCTTGTAGATTTGAGAAAAGTCTGGATAACAAGGTGAATGGTCAAAGGTTATTGTAATTAATTTAATATTACATTTTGTCTAAGTTACAGCCTTAGAAGGCTGTTGAAAAAGATTATTTATTTATAGTGAGAGAGACTGCTTGAGTGGAGGAAGGGATGGTGCTCTGTCTGTCTTTCCATTATTGGCCTGCTAGAGCAAGCTGAAGCAAAATAATGATAATGAAACAAAACAACCCAGCTGACCTTGTTAAATTCTAATGAATAATGAACAAGACATGCTTTGAAACTGGTTGGGAGACCATGTAAAATTAGGTAGAAGCTACCGGAAAATGGGAAGTTTAAAATCGTATTTAAAATTTAAATCTTTTAGCAATAATATAAAGAAAAGTGAACATTGAGAATGAGCAGTGAACATATGTGTGTCTAGTATGAGTGTGTGTGATGGTGACAGCACTTTATGTCTTGTATGTATTAGTTTGGGGCACTAATATTCCGCCTGAATGGTGTGTATATTGCGTCATTAACCTCTGGAATGAGTTTATCATTACAGATGGGTTAAGGCAAATGACAAATTTTAAAGAAGCTGATAATTCTGATGAAAAGACAATACAGAACATGGGACAAGCTTTAAGTTGATTGGCCATCAAGCTCTGTCTGGTAGTAATACTTTTGTCATACATAATGTAGATTTGAAGATCAGTTTAAGTAAATTGGAATTGTGTAGTTGTAGATCACCATCTGGCATGGGCTGAGATAAATGAAAATGTTGTAGATTTGAGGGAAACAACAAAGTGACATATTGGCTAAGTCAACATGAAATTATCAAGAGAGCCTCTCACATTTATGATTATTGTGAACAAAGGGGGAGAAATGATTGACTGACATTGACCAAGTCTGTACAGCACGACTTGACCTGATAGGGAAAATTGATGACTTTGGAAATGTTTGTAGATGACTGACTTGAGAGACCAAACAACAGGCCTGAAAAGCAAGATTCGCTGTGAGACTGAGGGCCGTTGCCTTTCAAATACTTCGATAAGAAGATGAGATTGTGGCTTTAAGTGAAGAATGTAATATTTTTGTTTCAGAGGCAGAGAAAGATGTCTGGAGGGAATTTGTCTGAAGGACAACGTTTGGGTTAGTGTTGATGGCAAACTTTATAAAAACACTATGTTAAATGTTATGTTAAATTGATGCTCGAGGTGTGTCGTGCATCAAGAGGGAGATGGTATAACAATTGCCAAATATGGTTTATTAAGGGGTTCACAGTTGCTGAATAAATGTTGGGAGAACACTAGGGGTAATTTGATAAAAGCCCTGAAAGAAGCCATTTTTTCTGCCTAACAAAATTTATGTCTGTGAGTGTGCACACACCAATAACAAAGATTGTTTCAACAGGAAACGCCAGGGCATCGAAGGCCACGGGAGAACAGTAGACAAAAGAAACTACGTACTTTACTATCTGACAATAACCTCGAAATTTGTTTCTCTTTGAGCATGCAGGATTGGGAGACAGGGCAAAATGTGCCAATAAAATGATGGTTATGGATGAATTTGGCTAACTATCCTGGCCTGGGTTATTATTGTGGCAGAAAGGTGCTACACCTGCGCAGCGCATAACTTAAAATTTTCCTTTTACAGAATGTCAGGATGGATTGGATCAAACAGAACTAATTCTCTTCCAAATGTATAAATATTGTGTGGACATGAGGACAGGGGTTGAGTGTTTTTCAGGGTAAAAGGACCCCGAGTGCTATTAAGTGAGCAAGAAATTATCCGGAGATAATGTTTCAGGTTGTTGATTCCACAGGTCAAACCAAAGGGGACGAGCTGCTAGACAAGCGGCCACTAACAAAATACTTAAGGTCTCCATTCACAGGTGACAGTTCACTCCAGTGGGGGTGCGGTCGTGATATAAGGGAAAACCTTATAAGGATCAGAAAATGGTTGGAGAGTGTGACACCTGGGTCCAAGCCTCTACCATCCCATAGTCCATGGGGCGAACGAGATGATCAACACGCCTGGAGGAGGATGTGAACCAACGAATGGTTTAAGAATGTGGTTTTGTGATTATTTTGAGGATTTTATTTGATTAAATCAAAATAGGGCTTAGTATTGATATACAGTAGATCAAAAGATTTGATTGGTTACTTATTCATTAGGAAATATTTAAGGAAAATGTTTTTGGGAAGAGAAGATCTATTAATTAATGTAAATTGTAGGGATAATTGTTGAAGCTTATTAAGTAGAACCACAGCATGTTTGAATTAAAAGTTAGAGGTAAAAGAACACGGAACGTCCGTGGGGCGAACGAGATGATCAACACAACTGATGGTTTAAGTTTAACAGAAGAATCTGTTTTTGTGATGATTTTGTTTGATTGAATCAAACTAGGTATTGATTTGATTGTAAATGTAGAAAATATATTGATTGTGTCTGTAATGGAAATATTAGAGTTAATATTGAACAACTGCATTGGTTAGAAGAATGGATAAAATTATAAGACTTCTCTGGTTAGATTTTGTTAAATATGGCATTAAATAGAGCTTACTAAATTGAATTAGAAGTGAACAAAAGATGGTTAGGAAAACCGAGATGAAATATGGAGATGGGCGTAGATTAATGGAAAAGGCTTAATGATAGGAGTTAGGATTGTTATTCTAATAATTTTGTTATTCATGGGTGAATATGATTACAGTGACATGTGAAACATGCTGTCTGTTCAATTGGTGAAAATGACAGTCTATCCCAAGGATGAACAAAATTATGTGACGATACAGGTAGCGGGAGCTACAGTGAGATATGTGTTAAATGTATGTTCTGTTTGTTTTTCTTCTATTTGTTTAATTTTCTGAGAAAGATTAAGGGCAAAAGATTTAAAGAAGGTTACAAGCAGCGGTCATCCGTGTTACGAGATGGCGTACAAGGACAGGGGTTGAAACTGAGGGATTTTTTATTATAGTTTTTCTGTTGGTTTCCTTATTGTGTTATAACTATTTTTTCCTTACTGGCGTGACTGAGGGTCTGTTTACAGGAGCGCAGGAACAGTGATTTCTCGCTTAGCCCGGCGTCGTAAAAATGTTTACTTGCTAGCTAAAATATTACGGGGCCTTTCCCCCACAAAAACAGCCTTATGCTTCTTCATTCTAAACTTTTCTTCACAGGTTCAAGGAGAGTGATCATTTATGCAAAAAATCAGAGATGAAGAGTATAAGTGTGATGATATGACTTAAAATTTGTTTTATTGTTTATTATTGTGATTATGGGTAATCAGAATGATAAAAAGTGAGGAGTTGTAGTGGCAATTTTAATGATATTCATTGATCTTTAGTAAAATATAGATGATTCAAAGAATGTCACATGTGTGTCTCTCACTTGTAGTGAGAGAAGATTCTGTTTATGTACCTGGGGAGGCAGAAGAGGGAGACACTCCAGAGAACAGACGAACAAGGACCTCTGACCTAGATGTCAGAAGGCCATTTTGGTGCAGGGGAGCTTAGTGGGCCAACTAGTGACGTCTATGGAAAACTACTGGGAGGAAGGCTCTGGGGGGAAGAAGGCCTTGAAACTAAGATAAAAGCTAGTTCAGTCTGTCTGGGGGTGTGTCACTCTTCTGCACAGGGTAACAACTGTGTATTAGACTGCTCCTATTCTTGCAAGAATAAATACTTCTATTTTATATAATTTGACTCTGAGTGTCTCTTACGCAGTGATGTTTGTTTGAGATGAATTTTTGCCACAACACAGGATACCATCAGTGGCCTGAAACAGATCAATAGCACTGCTCTTCCAGGGAAGCTGAAGCTCTGGTGCCTTCAGCTTGGACTGCTCCCCCGCCTCATGTGGCCAATTTCCATCTATGAAGTCACCCTATCCCACGCCAATCGGTTGGAGCGATTGGTGAATGTGCAGGTGAGAAAGTGGCTTGGACTACCCAGATGTCTAAGCAGCATAGGCCTGTACGGCAATGGACCCCTCTCTCTGCCAATCTCAAGCCTGGTGGAGGAGTACAAATGCTCTAAAGCAAGGCTTGAAATGACCCTCACAGAATCCCGGGATCCCTTCGTCAGAGGGGCTGCTCCCGCCTTAGCCACAGGGAGGAAGTGGAGGCCGGTGGTAGCAGTGGCACAGGCAAAGTCCGCTCTGAGACACCGGGACATAGTGGGCCAAGTCCAACAAGGCAGAGGGGGCTTAGGGTTGGGAGCAACAACACCCACATGGCAGAAGGCTACTCCAGCTGAACGCCGGCGCCTGGTGGTTGAGGAGGTGCGCCACCAGGAGGAAGCAGACAGGTGTGCCAGAGCGGTGTCCCAAGCCAAGCAAGGCCGCTGAATGAGGTGGGAAGGTGTAGAGAGGAGGAAGATCACTTGGAGCGAACTGTGGAATATGGAGTCCAATATGTTGAGCTTTACCATCAGAGCCACATATGATGTCCTGCCCTCCCCAACCAACCTACATCTCTGGTTTGGAGAGGATCCAGCCTGTCTCCAGTGTTCTGCCCCAGCAACCCTGAAACACATCCTGGTGGGCTGCAAGACCAGCCTTACGCAAGGCAGATACACCTGGCGCCACAACCAAGTGCTGAAGTGCCTCGCTGCTACACTGGAGAGTAAGAGGTTAACTGTCAACGCCATGCCCCTGGAAGCCCAGACTACCTTCCGGCAACCAACATCCTTCGTCCGGGAAGGGGAGAAACGGTCGACCAATCGATTGCCTCCAGAATCATGCCTACTAAACGCAGCGCTGGACTGGGAAATGCGGGTAGACTTAAGTTAGAGGCTCACCTTCCCACCTGAAATTGCAGCGACCAACCTGCGCCCAGACCTGGTCCTTTGGTCCAAATCCTGTCGAAGTGTCTTTATAGTGGAGCTGACAGTCCCGTGGGAGGAAGCCATCGATGAGGCATTTGAAAGGAAAAGGTTGCGATATGCAGAGTTGGCTGCCGAAGCAGAGGACCGGGGTTGGAAGGTAAACGTGCGTCCAGTGGAAGTGGGCAGCAGGGGCTTTGTAGCTAGTTCCACCACAAGGCTGCTAAAGGAGGTTGGAATCAGAGGACAGGCTCAGCGGAAGACCATCAAAGACCTTGCAATTGCTGCCGAAAGAAGCAGTCACTGGCTGTGGCTGAAGCAGAAGGAGACGGTATGGGCTGCCAAGTGACCTCATGGAGCCTCCGGTGCGACACACACCCAGGTCTGATCAACCTGTGGTGGGCCAGCCTCGGGTGAGGGTGTTTTGTGAGAAAAGGCCGAAACACCCAATGAGGCCGGGGTGCACAACTGAGGATGTGTCGTATTGGAGGCACCAAGCGGTCATCCCCCAATCCAACCCTACCCAAGAGGACATCTCCAACAACAGCGCTTGCTGAACATCAAGGGATTTTTAACACCTAGTCCTAATAAGCATATTATAAAGAGAAACGATCGGTTTGTGCAAGAAACTGAACGTTATTTACAACATTATTACCTGTAAGTACCTAATCCACAGCCTCGGCATACGTCCTGAGCGCATTCATGGCAGTGTGGAGCACGAGCTTCCTGTCGCATTTTGTATGGCCTGAGGGTAACGCCGCCTTCACACTGGCAGTTGAAATCAGCTCCGATACGACCGGAAGTCATTCATTTCCAATGGAGATTCGCGGACCGCATGCGAATGGGTCCGAAACGGGTCCGACAGAGTGCGGTGCGAAGAAAATCGTGTCCGTTGGTCATCCGGAGGCGTTCAAAAAATTGAACTCTTGCGAAAAGCTACGGACGGTTCCTATCCGACAATTCCAGCGGAAGTTAGCGTTGCTATGATACTGATTAACAAACCTGAATTCTTATCGTTATAAAATCATTATTTATTTTATTAAAAGTTAAGTTGTCATGTCATTTTTTTTTATTTTCATGATTTGATAACGTTATTAGGGCAGTTAATACAATTAGGCAGACATCGAACTAAATGTGATATAGTGGTATAGGCTAAATGATACCACTATATCACATTTTTTAGCCGACCTGACATGTCAACGTCCTGAGCAACTTTCCTCACGCAGCAGCCTTCCTATTAATATCTCTATAACCCTCATCAGAGAGATCATACAGAACTGACAGAATCAACTTTTCTAATCTCTCCGCCATTTTTGTTCTACCCGCTTCCGACGCTTACATGCGCTTAGAACCTTTTTATGACAATGCCACAAAGTATCGCAAATGACCAATATTATGAAGCTGCAGACTCGGAGCCTGCATCTAGTCCCCCACCGAGAGTCCCGCATTCTCAGACCCCTCGTTTTTCGAACACAGCGCCTCCTGCTGTTCGAAAGATCGTATAACACCCGCACACAGAGTATAACGCACGCTTATCCAAATGCAATATTATATTTGCTACAATGTTTTTTTAAATATTTTTTTTATTCAAATTCCAATTTTTCTTTCAGTTCAACCTATAATGGTCTAATTAACATTACCATGCTAACATTACAAAATCTGTTTTTTGATATTTTGAATGCGAAGCAAAACAAATCAGAATAGACAACACACAAATAATAAACAATTCTGTACTTTATTTAATGATCACCTAAACATCATCTTGCTGTAAAGAAAAAAGGAAGAAAAAACTGTGTTCGTGACTTTACTTTTCGTCTTCAATTGCATTAAAAAAAACTAATTTATGAATCGCTTTGCATAATCATAAAATGATATGTTGCTGGGCTCGGCATGGGCGACTCCATCGATGTATGGTGTACCCTGGGATAGCCTACAACAGTGGGCCTATAGGCCCGATAGCACGTCTTATGATGTTTCAAAAAGAAAGAAAGAAAAAGAAAAAAGATGTTTGCAAAATACTTCATGTTGCAGTGCTCTGTTGAAGTGTCCCTTGAGATGTTTTTGAACTTTGGACAACTTTGTGGGTTTGAAATATATGGGGGCACAAATGGGCAGTGAAAATCACTGCAGCATTTATGACATATCTACAAAAAGTCCAAGGTTAAAGGCTAACGTTAGCTATTAAAATATTTTCGGGGGGAAGAGGGCGAAAAAACATACATTAACGGCTCAAATCTTGTTACAAACTATCTTTACAAATATTAAATGGACTATTCATATGTTGTATCGATGAGCTAAATTAGTTTTATTAAAAAATAAATCAAACGAGTAAGCTACTACGATTCGCTAAATAAAATTGAAGAAAGCCTACTCACGTTTTGGCTTAAGCTCTTCACATGTTCTTCACATGTTTATCCGATACAATTTGATAGGAGGCGCTGTCTCGAAAAACTAGATGCAGGTCTCCGAGTCTGCAGCTTCATACTACTCCAAATGACAGTAATACTATGAAAAGTAGCATGGTATGGTAACCTATGTCAGACAAGGACTTGCTGAGCTTGGAAGCCCATGCAAATTATTTATTTCTTCAGCCATTAGTGTTGTAGCAACTGGGCAGAGGGGTGACTCCTACATCCATATGCAGTAATGACTGTCACAGGTCATATGAAGAATTTGGTATTTGTATTACTCTGATTTATATGAGCATTAAACAGATATTTTGGTCTACACACATTCTCTCTTTCTATTTGATATTAATAATGGTATTATTACATTTTAAGTTACAGCACAGAATGAGAAAACATTTTAAAGCTATTTAGATGAATAATCAGACTACAAATTTAAGATCTAGGGTAAGTGCAACTCACTGTCAATACTTTTTCAAACTAAATATACTGAAACTAGACAGCATACTTAAAATAGTATGCGCCCCACACAATTTGTAAACATCTTACCTTACCTGGAATAACCAAAAAAGAAAGAAAGAAAAAAAAAAAGGCACAAAATCCTAAAACATCTGCCATATAGCGTCGGTTGGTCATCTAAGATTTTCACCTTCAGCCAGTGTATCTATAATGTGGTACTGTGATACAGTATGCTACAGTAGTTCAGTTTCACCATACATTATGCTCAATAATATGAAATGATCCACCTTATCCAGTTCGGCTTGTCAAAATCTCTGAAGAAACACTGAAAAATGTAAGTGTTGAACAACAGATAGATATGGATGTCTTTTATTAACCCCAACATACATTTGTCAGTTAGAAAAGTATGAGATACACATTTCAAGTTACTTCCATGTTTTCTCTTGTGCAAACACTAGATGGTGCCAGAGGTCATTTAAAACAATGTTTGAAAACAAAAAAAACTTAATGCAGGACCAACTAAACAAAAAAAGAGCAATAATAATAATAATAATAATAATAATAATAATAATGTGCATTTAAAAATTAAGTTGATTCATTTTTTGTCGAATTTAATGATTCCCAGCTTCATATAAACTGGATGTTGAGGCATAAACATCATACATTTCTACAATTCAACAAAAATATAACCAATATTTACAATTATTGTATTAAAAATACAAAACAAAAAGACACAAAAAAAGAACAAATACATACTCCACCAATTGTCTTTGTAAAAGACGTACAGGTAAAAGTAGTCAAAAAAAGAGTGAATCTTCACCAGCTAAATGTACACGTCTCACTTGACATCACATATCGAACAGAGTAGCAGAACAGCTACCTACTACTATTTACCTTGTTTATTTATGCTTGTACAATTTGTGCAACTTATTTTGCAAAACAAGCGACTCATTTTGGCTTGCCAAAACGTGAATATTTACTAAAAAAAAAAAAAAAAAAAATTAAGTGGAAGCAGATGGTCGATATATTTACTGTTACAAATGTGTTGTTATTAACAACTGTATCCGCAACCATTACTAAAAAAAAGAAAAAAAGAAAAAAAAGTGTGGGGGCCAAAAAAAATGAAAAAAACAAACAAACAAAAACCTACAAACGAACAAACAGGCAACTAGAGAAAGAAACACTGAAGTAGTGATGTTACAGGATACAGTGGAAAACACTGCAAACTTCTTTTTTTCTTCTCAAGTCTATTGTTTCTAACTACTGATCAATGTGATCAGTTTAACTCAGTGATTAAAATAAAAGAATGAAAGTGACGTGCTCCCACCGGTTCAGTTCTGCTCTGGCTGGCAGGCTTCAGGTGGGTTTGCATGGAGTCTCAAAAGCACATTTCAGTTCAGTTCCTGTGAGTGATTGTGGAGGCTGTTGTGCAGCAGTGGTATTTAGATCAAGGCCCACTCCAGGAGAAACATGCACAACTTGAATCCTCAAAGAAAAACCCCACCGAAAACACTGTTTTTCACACACCTCCTTAAATGGCATCACTTAATGAGAGGAAGGAAGTAGCACCCGAATAGGATGACCCTATTTGCCTGAGTAGCCTTCAGTTCTCACCTTCACCAACAGATGTTGAGACGCAACTATAGAATTCTGCTTCAATTTCACTTTTTAGAGGCGCTGAACTGGTAAAACTGTGTCGAAGATGAATGTGTACATTTCCTCTCCACCACTAAAAGCTTCCTGCAACTGAACTGGTTCACTTTTAACGGACTTTGGCGGCTGGATTACCCACAGATGTAGATTTGTTCAGTCTGTTATTTCTGTATCACGTTTGTTATGAGCTTTTTTCATTCATACTTTCTTACGACTTTGAAACACACTAAGGCCAAGAACCAATAAAACCACCCACTAAGGCTTTGCTTAGCATCGTTTCCTCTCACAAAGCGCCATCCTTATTAAATTGGTGTGCTACGTATGTCAATGATCAATGTGAACTCCATCATGATGTAGTCCGCCAGTAGAAGAGGTGTCCTTCAAGCTGTGCTCCTGCGAATATAATACTGTAATGCTAAACCACACAGATATGAGTGTTGTCGTCAGGACTGATGTGAACAGATGATAAGTTGTAGTCAAGCCTTTTTTAGCCATCCAAACTGCATGTCCAGAATCAGGAGATTGAAACGTTGATTGTGTGCATCTGTTTACACCTTAAAAACAGTTTAAAAAGTGCTGAGGGGAACTACTAAACACGTTAGTGTGACCTTTAAGCAGAAGGAAAGAGTAAATTGTCTGAAGACAACCGTTAACAGTAGTTTGTTTCTTGTGTGTGAATGTCGAAGCGCTGTGTTCGAGTTTCAGTTCAGTTCATATTTCCATTCTCCAAAGTGCCAAATAAGTTATTTTTTTGCTCGCCTCCTTTCTTCACAGTATTTTTAGCATGCAGGGCATCAAACCCCCCATTGCATTAAGGCAGGGCAGGGAGAAGAATCCATCATTGAGGAGGGAGAGAGGCAGTGCCGGCAAGATGTAGACTGGATGGTCTGTCTGTCTGACCTGTGAAGGCCTGATATGGGCCATCAGTCAATGCAGCATCCGTATAAAAGCCAGTGTCGTCCCCTTTCAAACAGCGGACACCTGTTCATCCTCTGGAGGGAGAAGAGAGAAAATCTGTGAGCATCATGGACACAGTCTCTTACACATAGGCTCTGTTCCAAACCCAAGGAACATGTGAAAATGAACCGTTGTTGGTGACACATAATGTGATTTCTCATTATCTCCACAGAAACTACCTTTGGTGTCGCATACTTTGCATGTCTTGCATTGCATTCGTAGGAAACGGATGCAAATGCAGTTCTGTGCATGTTACATTTTGGAAGTATAAGCACCTGAAATTCGACATGGCAAAAAGCTGCCACTAGAACACACAAGGATACTTATGTTAAGGACACAAGCAAGCCATGGTTTGTAACTAAATAATGGAATACTAAAAACAATAAAAATAAATTAAAAAACAGCAGGGCAAGTAAACTGTATTTGGGGCTCAGACCAACAAAATATCTCAAATGGTGACTAATTTGAAATGCTTAACATAAGTGGCAACATATTAACAATCAATCACTTACAAGTGACTCCTCTAACCATAACTGTTAAATTAATATACAACTATAATTTTTCTTCCAAGATTGCGTATATACTGTACTTCCAGTACACACAATCTACACTATATCTATAAATGAACAATCTATGATTTGCTTAACTACACCATCTTGGAAGAAAGATTTCACATCCATTCTGGGTTTACCGTTCCTACAAAGATTACATGTATAACTGCCTTTGATTTCGGTCAAAATGTAAGGCAGCATAATCTTTGATGATGTCTAAAAAAAGCTGTCTATAGGAAACGCACTTGGGTTTGGAACAAAGTCATAGACAGACAACTAAATATAATAAGGAAATAAAATATGCTCTGGCATTACTATACCAAAGACAAACATGACAGGACAGGAAATACTTATTTTAAAACAAACAAAAAAGGACTACTATTGTGAAAATTCATAAAATGACATCTCAATTCAGGATCTGTGTGCTGATAAGTACTAGCATTATTTCATGTGCTACCTGACAACACAAACATGACTTCAGGTTCTATCATGTGTTCAAGCGTTTATGATGGCAGATCTAGTGATTTTCCTGTGAGCACTGATGGGTGAGAGCCAATACACACGGCAGAGCGGGGAGCAATGACTGGGATGTTGCCACGGCGACGGGGGGCAGGCTGTCTCCGTGGCGACGCATGCACTGTGTGAGATGCGTTGGTGGTTGGTGATGGTGGGCAGGTGAAGGAGCTGTCCTCCTGGCATGCAGAGACCGTGACTCGTGTGCGTAGAGTGTGTGAGTGTGTGAGAGTGGAAGTAACTGGAGTTTGGGATGTTTTACCTTCCTGCTGGGGTGGTGTATGTAACTCATGGCCTGGGGGGAACTGCTGTGTGTGGACCTCTCCTCCTCTGAGCTCTGAGTTTGGGAGACAAGCACTCACCCTCCTCTTCCACCTCCTCTGCCTCCTCGTCTTCTCGGCCCCGGGGGTCCGGCGAGTGGATGGGTTTTCCTGCAGCTGGGGGCTGCTGGGAGTCGGGGGAATGTGTGACAAGGCGGGAGCGCTGCAAGGCGGTGGTGTAGTCCGGGGGTCTCCTGCCTGAGTGAGCCGTGCCCTCGGTTACGTCCGTGATGGTCAGAGCCGTGTATCCCGGCGGCGTGGGCGGAGGGTCCCGGTAACGGCCGTCCTTCCGTGCTGGGGGGAGGAGACGGACACCACAGTTCCGTTTAATACCCGTAACGCTTCTCACACACGCGGATGGACACATGCAGACATGCACTAGATTCAGGAAGGATTGTTTTTGTAGGTGGTCTGTGTTGTTCCACCTTGTAGCGTTCAACATGAACATTAAGTAATTAAAGTGAGTTTGTGTATGCTTATGGTTCATATACTGTATTTCTCAACCTGTACCATGTTTCATTTTCAGATGTATGTTTGATCATTGGGAATATGGTTTCAGCCTCTTCATGCAAAGATTACGACTTCAGCTTTTAAAGCATTGAAATACACAACACATAGGAAAGGATATAGAACTTGGAGTAGTTACTCTTAAAACAATAGTTACCCAAAAATGAAAATCTTTCTCCCAACACATCTTTCAAGTCAAATATGGCACCACACATAAAGTTTGACATTAAACTTTGATATACAACCTGGCAATAAAGGCACCATATTTGATTTTCAGTTAATTGAAATTTGAAAATTGTCTGTTCCCCACAGAAAGTTATTGTATGGCTTCATACAGCTTAGACCTCAGGCCGTATGGACTAATTTTATGGAAGATTTTTTTTGTCCATTATGAAGCTAAATGTTACTGAATGGACAAAAAGTGTGTCATGTTGCGTTCTATGAGAAAAAAAATAAGAGGATACGGCTTTGGATCAACATGAGGGTGAGTACATTTTAAGATAACTGTCATTTTTGGGTGAACTATCCCTTTAAACCAGGTTCACGTGGCGATTCTTACTGATCACAGCCTTGGTGTTTCCTGCGGTGATGGGCGAGGGGCGTCTGCTGTGCTGTCGGGACTCTTCTGAACCGGTGGAGGTGATGCTGCTGGTCTCTGGGTCTGTGGTCACATCCCTCCCTCCTCTTCGCTTGATGGTACCTGTGTCGCCCTCAGAGTCCTCGCCCCAACATGCCGCTGAGGACGAAGAGGAGCAGGCGGACGCCCAGCTCCCCCTGCTTCCCCACAGCCCTGCCCCCTCTGCCAACGCCTCCCAGCTACGCCCCTGTTGCATGGTCTGAATGTTGTCATGGGAGCCGCTGGAACATGAAGTCCAGCTGCCACGACCAGAATCAGCAGCGTCGAGAGACACCCGGTCACCCTGGTCCTGGGTAAGCTCCTCTGAGCTGGGAGAAGACAGCACGGTGGCGCCCGCATACAGACCCCGGCAGTCCTGCATGGATGAGTAGGACCTGAAAAAAGAAAAGTAGAAGGATCCAGAAGGGTTTAATAGTAATAATACATTGCCAGGTCATGATGGTCAACTTTGTCCAATAAGAGACTTGTCGATTAGTAAGGTTGATGACTTAATCTAGGATGACTTAATCTCCTGGAGGGCCACAGTCCTGCAGAGTTCAGTCCCAACCCTGCTCCAACACATCAAGCCCTGATCTAGACTTTTTCTTTGATATTTTGATGTGGCATTGGTATTTTCAGTGTGCGTAATAAAACCCTCTGGAAAAGTAAGGCCGGAGACACACTGGCTGCGTGGCGTGAGCGTGGCGTTTCTGTTGCGTGGCGGCTGCGTCGCATTTTCTGTGTCTTTGCACACCAGAAACGTGTCTGACGTGGCGCTGCTGCTGATAGGTGACGTACAGGAAGCCCTATACTTCATGTTAAGCATACATATAAAGCCTACTGATAAAGACACTGTCAGCAGTATTGACAGCAAAATAGACTACAGAATATTTCGTTCTGTATTGACAGGTGCAATATTTGAAAATTGATCATTATTAATTTTTTAATTATATTTATATCTGAATTTGTCAAAACCTAGACTTTCAACCATCAAAATGTAATTTATTAATATGTATTCGTGTACAGAATAACATATAAACATCTTTTCCTATTCTATTTTGCCTGGAAACGCTTCCAACACGCTTGCGTGTCGCGTGAAAAATAGGCGTCGGTTCTATTTCTAGCGTGTCACGCAGGCAGTCTGCAAGCTCTAACCTGTTAACATGGGAGCCGAAATAAAAACGGACACGCCACGCAGCCAGTGTGTCTCCGGCCTAATCCCTTCTAATACACATTCAGATGGTCTGCTCCATTGCATTGGTTTCACTTTTGTTACCCGCCACAAGAGTTGCACTTTTAATACTATGCAGGATTGAATTTTTTTATATCAAGAACCATGTATCCATTCTACTGTGATCTGATGACCTGGTTTTAAACACAAGAACATGTCTATAAATACTGTAAATATTGTCTGAGAAATTAGTCTGATTGGGGTCAGATGAGCTCAAAACCTAACTGACCCAGGGTTCCTAAAGGCCGATTAATTAACTAGTCATTCATGCAGCACACCAATTAGTTGAGAAAGTAAAGAGAGTTGTTTACCCCAAGCTGTACTGATCAGGGTCAGCTGTCGCCCTGCGCTCTAGCCGGTGACCACTAACATGGCCCTCTACAGCTATTCCTCCATACCGCTGCCTGCGTTCATCTTGCCCCATGTCCAGGGAGGATGTGCTCACCAGACTGGAGCGTGAGGAGATCTCACTGTGGCCAGAGTCTGACAGGTAATCACCAGCTCGTCCATAACCTGGCGAATGAGTACACAGAACAAAATGATCAGGAAACAGTTTGGCCCTAATACAGACCCCTGTGGTACTCCAGTCTATAACTGCCTCTTTTCACTTAAATAGGTTTTGTTCCAAACTCTAGAGATCAACCTTCCTGCAAACCATGTACAGCT
The DNA here is from genome assembly GCF_029890125.1 of Rhinichthys klamathensis goyatoka. NCBI lineage: Eukaryota > Metazoa > Chordata > Actinopteri > Cypriniformes > Leuciscidae > Rhinichthys > Rhinichthys klamathensis. The sequence goes on along the minus strand of NW_026606671.1, from coordinate 368,153 downwards.
GATTTGTGAGAAAACTCATTATGAGTTTGATGTTAATGTAAGTGTACAACACTACAACAATAGCACACAAAAATATTGAGTAAAGAAGTCAAATTCTTCTGACACCAATTTCAAATGACTTCCTAAAGAGGTATATTTATAACTTTTTTTTGCTGTCAGATGTGTGTCTTAAAAATGCTGTGAAACAGAGTTACTGAAAATATATGACTTATTATGTCAGTGTTCACATAGTATTGCTACATTTAGTGGTTGCAAAGTCGTCAATTGAAATAAGTAACTAACAATTGCAAAATAGAATTTAACCTTCCCACAGAAGATACGCCTTACAGCTTACACCATGGTGAAACTGATGATACAATAATAGTGCAAGATAGAAGATGTTATATTCAGGGTGTCAGAGAAGGTTCAACTCATAAAATGCACAACACAACAGGTACACAAGTAGATCTTTCAATCATTTATGTACTGAGACTACTCTACATTAAATAACTGTACAAAACCCCCCATAAAATACTACACTACTGCCAGAGCAAAGCATTACTGCCAAAACTCCCATTTCTTAACCTAGCTAATCAATAGATAGATAGATTGTTTTATTTTAATGCCATGTCAGCATCTAAGGCTATTTTCCCTAGATAATCAAAACCAGGCAGTTACTTCAGTAGCAGAGCAGTTCGGGCTCTACAGTACACACACACACACACACACACACACACACACACACACACAGTTACAGCACTAGCCTTTTTCTGTCAGCTAGGAGCAAAAAAAGAAAGAAAGAAGCAAAAACACTGTCTAGACTTGGCGAGAGAGATCACTCAAATGTCAGAATATACATATGATGATATTTCTGATATTTTTAAATGTATAAAACCATTAGTAGTACAAACCTCCAACTGACACTGTACTATATAACACAATAAACACAATAATATTTGATATTACTACTAAAAGTTTGGACACAAATGTTACTGATTATGCCAATCACACCACTGGAATATCTTAGGGAAAGTCTGAACTGAAAACAAAACATCTCATTGGCTGTGTATCAATACTAAGTGAGCTGCCAAACTAGACAGCATTTTGGACAGGTTCTGAATCGTTCAAGTCAAACATACACAACTGTTCAAAAGTCTGGGGTCAGTGAATGAAATTAGTACTTTTATTCAGCAAGTTTTCCTTCAAATTGACAGTTAAGACATGCATAATGTATAAAGATTTTTATTTTAAATTAATGCTGTTTTTTACTTTCTATTCATCAAAAAATTCTGAATAAAATGGTTTCAACAAAAATATTAAGCAGCACAACATTATAAAAAGAAAGGAATCTAAAATAAATGTTTCTTGAGCACCAAATTTGCATATTAGAATGATTTCTGAAGGATCATTGTGACACTGAGGACTTAAGTAAAGCCTGGTGAAAATTCAGCTTTGCAGACACAAGAAATAAATAACATTTTAAAATATATTAAAATTGAAAACAGTTATTTTATATATTTCAGAATAATATTTCAGAACATCACTCAAAATTACTGAATGTTTGATCAAATAAATGCAGCATTGGTGGTGAGCATAAGAAAATTCTTTCAAAAGCATTAAAAAAAAAAAAAAAAAACTTTTGAACAGTAGTGTACCTCTAATGAATGATGAGTTAAGTAGGCAGTTCACTACATTTTGAGACACTGCAATAATGATGTTTGTGTGAACTCTCTCAGGCTAAATCTGCATCTAGGCCCTGTTACCTGTTGATGATTTTCTACAGAAGGAAGAAAAACCCTTCATACCATGGCTTCTTATAGCTGTGATGGCTGAATATAGGGGCAAAACAGGTGAGTAATGAGAGACAGAAATGTTATGTGATACATATTCAAAAGGAAAGATGGAAAGTCGTGCATCTGTAACTCTGAAATCGGAGACAAGCAGTGTTCCAAGATATTTTGTATAACAGCACTAGAACATGTCAACCTTGGCATAATATTGTATGTGTGATCTTTTTTCCACAAGATGGCAGTATCAACATATTAAATAAGCTATGAAAACATGTTGGCACTAAGGGGCGCCAGCTATCAGAGAAATGAACTGCATGCCAGTGGTCAGGGAACATGCTGTCTTACAATATATTTCACTGCATGCCCACCATAGAGCTTTGATTCCACAGTTCACCGATAAGTCAATGGGGGAGAGTAAATTGAGTGTTGCAAAGACCAGAGGTTGGAGAAAAACAACATATACCGAATGCTATAGTGTGTCTGACTCTGTGTGTCCATACCTTTCTTAGGTGAGCTGTGAGGAGACGTGGGAGGAGATGACAGCTGTGAGGAGTTGTTGGACACACTGTCCTCTGTCTGTTTCTTGTGTCTCTCTCCTGCCTCCTCTGAAAGGGACAGTATCTTCTTTAGAGACTGCGGCGAGCTTGTGCCTGTGCAAACACAATAAGACAGAGCCTTATGATAACCATAAATTAATATCGGAGGACCTGATTGTGTTCAAGTATCAAAATTATGTGGTCTTACCAAATGGCGGTAGGTCTTTGACCGGCACTTTCTTGCGAGATGGGTAGAGGGCAACGGCAGGCACTTGAAGCGCCTGGTTGGCTTTCTGAAGCTGCTGGCGCTGGTGGATGGCGGCCCGTGCGACCACGGGCGACGTGTCAGGTCTCTTCCGGTCCCCGGAACTCTTCGGCACTGTGAAATAGAAAGAATCTATTTGTAAACAACAAGCTGAATTATATATCTGATATTGAGGAAATAATAACAATATACCAATTAATTCAAAGAATAACCCACTAATGTCCAAAATAACTTTTAGCTTGAACTACTAATGGTGAATGAATGGTGGAAAAATTTACTCACACACTATAAATACTTCTTACTGGCCATGAAACTGTATTTTGCATTATAATTTTATTTTAAAAATTTTACTTATGACCAACAAGCTGTGGGGTATGCAGCTTTTTAATGTGTGATAAAAATGTCTGTTGTGTGTTCTTCTTCACATGCTATTGTTTTTCTCCTATTGGTATTTGTGTGTGCGTGCTTGCACCCTACTCACATGTGTTGATTGAGGGCTCACACTGCATTGAAAGTGTCTGCAGGCTCTCCTCATTTGTCTCCAGGGTGAGGTTGGACAGGTATTGTTTGACCTTGCGTGCCATCTGTGCATCCTCGTACAGCTTCTTGGCATTGAGAAAGGAACTCCGTCTGACCCGCTTCTTGTGCCCGCCTGTCTGGGTTACATCCAGGACGGCCGCATTGGCACTGCCCTGGCTGAGTGACCTAAACACACACACACATATTAGAGTTAAAGATGCAGTCGGACTTTAATAGTGTGTAGTATGCTGATGCAGGATCAGATGCAGTCCCTCACGCCGGTTTCACACTGCACGCGTTGGCAGAGCGTAAGCAGCGCAGGATCAGTGCGTACGGTGAGTGGAAGCAGGACACGCGCGTTTTGCTTTCACACTGGCAGTGTTTGACGCGCGTACAGACAGAGTACTCTATAATGGGTAAGTTGGCATTGCTTTATTTCGTTTTCAAATACATTTAAGAGAAAAGACTTGTCAATAAGCTTATTTTATTAATTAGTATATTATATAACTTTTGGTTCATCTTTGTTTTTGTAGTTTGGGCAACAAGTTTATTTTTGGACATTTGTTTTCTTTTTAAATTGATGAAGGTTATTTGATTGACTGTTTAAAACACAATAGATATCATCAATGCGCTTTTGGGGTAAAACTGCTGTGTATTTTGGCCATGATCAATGCATTGTCACTTTAATTCAAAATAGACTGGGCGCCGAAACTATCGCGGCACTGCTGCTCCTGCGCCGCATCTGCGTGCGGTGTGAATGCTCTAATCTGTTAACATGGGCGCCGAAAAAAATACGCGCAGCTTACGCTCTGCTAACGGGTGCAGTGTGAAACCGGCGTCAGTCTTTTTGACATGCAGTAAGTTGCATTCCTTGCAGCTTTAGTACAATCCAAACACTCCATGCATTTCACATCTCAGCCAATCAGGCAGTTAAAATGCGATGTTATATAAACAACAGAAGTATCGTACTAAAACTCTGCATGAGATTTAGGAAGAATCACTGATGATTTCCATTATTTTTGGTCAAATATATATATTTTAAAATTTCTGAGCAAAAGCATTGGACAATTTTTTAACCATTTATTTTATGCTTAAAGGTGATGTGCATAATTTCTGCACCTCTAGCATCATTAAAATCTTTGTATGTTAAGCTAAAACAGGAAAAAGGATATAACCCAGTTAAAACTCAAAAAAGGTCTTATAAAAGGCAGGGTTTGCATCCATACACAATCTTAGTTTAAACTAATAATTATTTTTTTAAATAATGACTAAAGAAAATAATTAAAAAGCAATTAATAAATAAAATAAAATAAAAACACAACACTGCAAATACTTAGTAAAAGACGTGCAGCTACGGTAAGTAGTTTAGCTGGAAGGGGCACGTTAAATCACTTTTGCTAAAAATGGATCATGGGACATCAAATTATTAAATGAGCTGGAACCAAACAACTGTAAATAAATTCATGCATACTGGTGGGGTCATGTTTGTGAAACATTCAAAATCTACGGTGGTAATACAACAGAAACATTAGGATGTCTTTTAGAATGAGGTGAGTTTATTCAATGACCCTGAGTAGCAAAAGTGATGGTGGTCAAATGCTTGGATGGGATCCGTCAGAGCAGAAGCATTCTCAAATGAACCAGAAAAATAAAAATAAAGGATGGTGAGGAGCCAGCCCAAATTAAAGGAGGGGGCACACATGAGGCCAAAGGTGAGAGTTCACCATACTCACCCCAAACTCCTCCATTTCTTCTTCCTGTAAGGGAGAGCCATGAATAGTGAAGCGTGGGGCAGAGGGGGTGGACGAAGAGAGAAATGGGGAAGAGAGAAAGCCATTGAGAGAAAGAGAGGGAGACACACTTAGATGAGGAGAAACAGACCAAGGGTACCAAGGTGAGGTGCACCAGAGACCAAAAGAGAGACAATAACTTCTCTGACAATAATGCAGACAAAGAGTAACATACAGTACACAATGGTTTAACTCTCCTGTACGTAAACATCACAAACACTTCAAAAAACCTTAGTAAAACGCCCGTGTGTGGAAGCGTGAGGTGAGAGCTGTACACATCGCAGTGAGTGGGCACTAAAAGCTACTCAGTGGTGTGAAGAGTCCAGTCTGGAAGAAAGGCAAAGAAGTCATTGTAGCAGTCAAATCAGGAAGGCACTCACCTGGTTCTGAACATCAGAGCTGGGTCCATGTTTACAGCTGCCATCCGGCCTACGTGTCTGATTTCTTTAGCAATCATCCGCAGCTTCTCAAAGTTCACCAAACCGTCCACCTTCGAGTCATTTCCTAGAGTTAGCAATAAAGAAAGGGCGGATATCATGCATTTTTTAAAATAACTTTTTTTTTCCTCAGGTAAACTTATAATGTTGAAGTCATATTATAGGACGTGACCATATTTTACACTCTTGTACTACTATCGCTGCGTCTGCGTATATGCGCTGCGTCTTTAACCCCTAACAAATAAACAAGCACCCTTTGCATGTGAAATAAGAATACTTCAGTAACAGCCTCTTTGTAAACCTTAAATCAAATGCACCGCACAAACTATTAAGATCAGACAGACATAGTCACTGTCCTAATTAGAAACAAACTTTAAAGGATATGCAGAGTTGTAGGTGCTTTTCATGGAATATAAAGGTATTTTATCTATCCGACACAATCTCTTTATTTACTATTACTGACAAATTCCCAAAACCAAAACTAAGTGATGTTCAATAATAAACAAACATGGATACTATACATGCCATCACCTACATCAGTGAGAAGCATCTTACCTTCATGCAGGAAGGTGAGATCCTTCTTGATTACTGGGAAGAGAGGGATAATGGGTGGTTGCAGGTTCTGGCTGTTAAGAAGGTTCCGGTACTTTGCCATATTCCTGGAGGGATCAAATAGGTCTTGAAGATCACTAAACAGCTTCTCATATTTACTGGGCAACTTCTCCCATGTGCCTCTCAGCCTGGACACCGGTGCCAAATTCAGACCACTGGAAAAGACGCACAACGCCATTGTTATTTGAGACACCAAAAAGGGTCTTCAATTTAACCCTACATGTTTTACTCTTGAACTCAAGACTCATTTTACCTGATAATGGCAAACATGGAGTTGAAGTTCTTGCACTCGCGGCAATGCAGTGCAATTTTAATGAAGTGCTTGATGATCTTCATGCGTTTGAGCTGGTTGGGCTCACGCACCACTTCCGTGGCCACCCAGAAGGTCTCCCGATTGATGGCTTCCTCAAAGAGCTTGAGGCTGGGGGGCCCGGTAAGGCGAGTTTTCAGCTTAAACAGGTCATCAATGTACTCTGTGGGCTCAATGGCACAGAACAACTCGAAGGCGCGCATGGACAGCTGGGTCGCCACTTCCACCGTGCTGAGCTGCAGCAGGCTGATATGGCTCTCCCGTAGCAGTTCCTGGGCATCTTCATCCGAGCACAGCGTCTCTGTCTCCATGTTGCTTTTCAGGTAGTACCTACAAGTTAAATGGAGAATAGGCTAATGAGAGGAGAGATCAACAGGTGTCTTAAATGATTTTCCTCTGAAAAGGAAATACTTCAGAAATTGAACAAAATGGCCACAAGGGCTCTAAGGCAGCACCTGCCACTCAGCTGGATCCTGTCGGCCAGTTTGGAGAGTTGTTCAGGAAGTCGCCGCTGCTTGATAACGCCCTCAGGAGTGACTGACACCTCACACAACGAATAGGCTTCAGCGGCAGCAGTCAAGGCAAACTCTCGAATGGCCTGAGCTACAACTTCTTTTGCTGTGGTGTCCTTCCCAATCATGATGTACCGACTTTGCTGGTCTGCCTTGAACACTCGCAATACCTGGTCTGACATGTCTAAAAAAAATAAATAAATAAAAAAAATACAGAGGAAAGGACTCCATTTCAATAATCAAGACCAAAGTATCAATCTTTATCTGGCTGGAAGTCCACTTATTATGTGTTTCCCATGATCATTTTACATTACTAATGACCATATGTCACAGTAAGTCCGAATCTGAACTGATCCACTTCTGGATCAATGTAATCAATTTATGCATTATCTCTACATGAACCACTTGCCCCACTGTGTTCAATATTAACCCATCACCGGAAGCTTCTTGGTGCATATGCATATTCAGAAGACACCTTCACACCAAGCAAACAAATCAACTTTCAATGTCAATCAATCCCATTCTGCAACAATAAGCGACATGAATCAGTGAATAAGAATCAATTAACTAAAGAATTTTGATGAATCCCACCAAATGCAAAGTGTTCACAGATTCAGACCTGATTGAGTCGCAACAAACGGTGCTACATAAAGAACTTTAGATAGCAAACTCAATGTTAAAATTGAGCAGACAATGCTCTGAATATGATTGTGATTAGAAAAATGAGAGTAGTTAAGCCCAACCTAAAGCCACAGCCTAACTCTAACTCTAACACCTATCACTAACATCTGAGTGGGTAATAAGATTTTTTCCCCCCCAGAACCAACAAGAATGCTGAAACCACATTAAGCGTCTTACCAGGTTGGTTGTTGAAGTCGAGTATGCGATGGTGTGACTGCAGCAGGTCAGGGTTGCTTGATGAAAGGTTTCCACTGACAGGAAGAGCAGGAGGGATCTGCTTTGACTGCTTAAGCCCTACAATACTGTCATCCTGAGACTGTCCCACCCCAACGTCACTGTTAACAAACCAGAAGAGTTATAATCTGCAGTGAACCAAATCACCAAAAGAGCTTTCTTTCATCAAGCTCATCTTACTTGTAAGGTTTGGGTGGAAGAATACTGGTCAGTGTCTTGTCGAAGATCTTCTTCAGCTTGTTTCTGCCACCTACGGTGTTGGCCTTGGCTTTTTTACTAGCTTTCTCAAGACCCATGACCTGCTCAACATCCACAGCCAGGTCAGGGATGGAATAACGACTGGCTTTCTTAATGTCCCCAATTTTAGGGATGTGAGGTGCCCCGTTTTTCCTGTCTGGCTCCTCCTCCTGTTCTTGCTCCTGGTCCTGGTCAGGCCTGGCCAGTAGCTCCTTAAACACTAAGAGCAGAGAACACAGCACAGAGGAAGAGTTTTAACAATGTCATCTGACATTTTCAAAGAGCAAATAGTATTTCAAAAGCAACTACATTTTCCCCTACTGCAAGAAGAGAGCTGACTGGCAATTTTTAGATTAAGTGTTGTTTTAGGTATAAATGACTGTCTGTGCAGCTGTGGTAATTTCAGCCAGTGTAACTTACCTAAGAGATTGGTTTTCACAGTAATGGACAGGTGCGTGTTGTTTTTGAGAATCTCGTTGACTTTGGATAGCGGCACATTTTCAAAGTTTTGCCCATTTACCTCTAGTATCTGAAAAAAAAAAAAGATGGAAATCCGAGGTCTCAATCAACATTGCAGCTGGGCCAGTAGATAAATACATATAAAACAATGCTCTGCCCACTTTTTAGTTTTTAGAACATGCACACTTGTTGATTTTGTCATAGACATTTTTTTTTTTTTTAATGGTGACAGTTTACAAGCACCCCCCAGTATTTGGTGTATGTTCCCTTGTTACCAATTATACAAAATAAATTAAATGTAAACTTATTCTATGCAATATTTACTCAAATTAAACTTAAAATCAAATAGTTTATCCATTTATCCAAAGCTGTTGACTTATACAAGGGGGAACTACCACGTCTTTTAATTGGCTAAGCGGACACGGTTATTGTCAATAATCTCAAAAAAGGCTATGTATCAGCTGATTAGCATTCAGAACAATCAACAATCCTTTTGTGGTTCGGAGGGCAAATAGATAGCAACTCATTAAACAGCTTTATGAGCCAAATACTGCACTGAGTGAAGGGCAAAAGAAACAGTGTGACACTCAATTCATCTGAAATCACATTTTCCGCTTGTGTGAAGACATTTAGACAACAGAACAAGTTAGTAGACTGAAATGTATGTACTTTTGTGTTTGAAAGTCAGACTAAATGGAAACAAAATCATTTGTGCTCTTTTTCTTTATGATTTAGTAGTATGCTTTCAATGCTGTGACTAACTCCGCTTTCACTGGTTGACAATGCCAATTACAGATGCTCTCACACAATGTTTTCCACTTCCAGTCCCACAGCACTATTACTGCTGCTAATGCCACAGCAAGTTGCTATTACGGTGTCAATTTAACAACTATTTCTGTAGCCTACATCAGATCCTGCATGGTGCTGGTGTGACATTACCTGATCTCCTCTTTTAAGGCCGGCCTCAGCAGCTTTGCTGCCTGACTCCACGCTGTCAATGAAAATGCGAAAGCCCTTCTCTGAACCCCCCAGCAGGGTGAAGGCCAGGGGGGCTTCCCTCGAGGGTTTTGTCAGGGTCACCACCCGCAGTTTAGCTTTGGCAGCACATGCTATGTTTAACAGTCTTAGGTGCCCACACATTTTCTGGTTCAAAGAAAGGCATTACATGAGATTTTTGCAGTCAACTCAGCCACAAAGGAATTTAAGGTTTTATTGCACACAACTGACCTCTCTCTCCAGATTGTACTCGAACTCCTCAAGAAAATGTGTCATTGCGAGGTCACCCTCAAAGTCGTTGAAGTGATTGTTTACCCACAGCAAGACTACCCGTGTAACCTGATGAAATGTGAGGTTACCAATCGTACATCTCATCGAGAACTGATTGGTTTAAATGCTTGCACAAGTGTGTCTATGTACCTTGTCCCTGAGACTGGGGTCATGGAACCACTCCAACAGTTTCTTGCCCACCACCATGGGGCTTGGCAGGAAGGTGCGGTAGGTAAGCAGGAAGTCCTCGATGTAGGTGGGGTCCACCACCGAGTGCTCTTCTACAAGGTGCATGGTAAGACGCTCTGGCGTGCCCTGTAAAAAACAAATATGCTCTTTAAAAGGATGCCAAAGCAATGCATTTTTACTCCAATTTTGTCCTGTTACTCTCTGATGTGGGGTTGACCAGAAGAACTATGAGTCAGTTTCATTGTTGTTGGGCAAAGTTTCCTCAGCTCCAATCGTTAAGGTATTGGACTTGTAAAATATATTCGATATTCAGTCCATATATGCTTCTACTGTGCTAAGCATATTTCCATGTTTAGGAATCAATAAAAGGCTATGTTCAATGCATCTGTGTAAATCAGGGCAAAAGCCATGTCAATCGAGAGTGCAAGTCAACATTTCCTATTGTTTTTGCAGCGTGGCAACTCGTTATCTCATTGGGATCAATTCAGTCTGCAAACTCACACCTGGAATAAAATATCATTTCTCTTTGCCGAAGTGCCACAAAATAGAGGTGCAGGAAACACTGGTGTAAGTATTAAATCCTTAAGCTTAAGTGAGCTATAAATGGACCTCATGACAGGTAACATCCGTTCTGGCAATATGATTTATGGAAAAATTACAATTCTCTAGTTAGGAATAAGAAAGCCTTTTTTGTCACTTCAGCTACATTTCTGAACATTTCTTTACCTCTGGGTGTGAGAACTTGTCACACTCGTTCTGAGCTGGGTTCTCACCTTGATGACAATGTGTCCTTTTCTGGTGCCTGTGCGGTCAAGCTCACGGTGTTCCTTCACCATCACAATCTCACCCTCCTCTTCCACCTTCTGCATATTTTTCTCAACTTGGTTGAGGATACAGCAGTAATCTTGCTGTGCTATGCAAACAAACTGACAGAGACAGCAAGAGTGAGCAAGACGACACAAACTGTGAGGGGAAAGTAAATCAGTTTTATGATGCAGCAGTATACTCAAAATGATTTCCCCATGATAATTACACCAGTGCGCCGAAACAGAGACAAGATTTCATTATTGCTAATTTTTCACTAATCACCCACATTATTCTCATGCTTAATGAATGGGCAGAGCCTCATCATTTCTGCAGTAAATGAGTCATTACAAACAGCCAAAATAGGTTGGGTGGGGATAAGAGACATTCTTCTTGTTTTTGTTTTTTATCCACAAAAATGTTTAAATCCATTAAGTATTGTTTGACTCACCTGGCAGTCATCCACCTTGGTCTTCATCACCCCCTTCATGTACTCTTTCTCCATAGTGGGGGACACACCGAAGCTGTTGCCCATGCACAGGATTTCCGTCCGGCCATCTGGATGCGTCACCTCCACTGAGCCGTTCAGAATCACAGACCATGAGTCCAGCTACAACAAAGGAACGATGAAAAGTTAACAGTAAGACACAAATATTTTTAATATTATATTACAATTTAAAGGTCCCATATTGTACACCTTTCTGAAGTTTTATTTTAAGTTTTGAAGTCCTTAAGAATATATATTTGCGGTATAAGTACCAAAAACCATCCCAATATATTTTTACTTTGTACTTTCTCAGGAGCTCTGCCAAGAACAGTTCGATTTTGGCCTTTCTAATTAATATTCATGAGCCTCTCTTCTGATTGGCCTGTTGTTTTCTGAGTGATGCTCGGCCAGGCCAACCACAGGTAACTAGGGTCATGTATGCTGGAGCCTGCTGTGGCTTGGTGATGCTCACAACAAGTAAGGTAAATAATAAAATAAAAACACCTGTAATGATGGACATTGCTGAGGGAAATGTTATCCGGCCTTATATGTTCGAGCCGGACTCAGACCCCGAATCGACGACGACAGGAGACAAACAACCGCCTCCTTACTTTCGGCGTTATTGTAAGAGTATTATAATTACCATTACATCAATGCTGCACGCAGATTTAACATTAGCTAATTTAAACTGTAAACAAACTCAGACTTTTTTTTTTGTCAAATTCGATTTAAATCTCCAAAATATGTACGTTAATAGCTAGTTATACACTTAACTGCTTTATAATATGTAACGTTAGCAGACAGACACCGAATGCAGTAAGCTATGTAACTATTGCTTTCCTACTGATACAGTAAGTTGACGTGCTACAATTTCTTTTACAATGTAACTTTTTTCTGTAAAAGGTGTACTTGTGGTAATTGTGCAAGGATGCCCACAGAACGCGAGAACATATGCTGCAATTGACGCCCAAGGTAAACTTGTAATACTATGAACTGTAGGGACTGCAGCATCTTTGAGGAGTAGCTTTGAAAAACCATTGAACTGTGCCTGATTGACGAAGCTGTCACTTGTGAAATATCCAGAACAGACGGTTAAGGTCGAACTAAATTGCTGTGGTGTTTCTGAATAAATAAACATTAGCCACTATTCTCTTATATTAATGTTGTTCGGAAGCCTGTGCAATGATGTAGTTTTGTGACGGTGGGCAGTGTTTGGTGACTGAAGGCGGTGACTGAGTAGTTCTGACGTCACATTTATACGGAAGTCACAACGGCTCGTGAAAAGGCACAGCTACTTTATGCAGGCTGTGTGCATTTGTCTGTGGATTGACTGTTTTGAAACTTACTGGTAGTTACATAGCCCCTTGACCTCTGTTATCATGAAAAAAGGAATTTTCAGTTTTTACAATCGGGGACCTTTAAATCATTTTCAGGATGCAATACGTAATATAAACCTTTGTGGTAAAATACAAAACTTGTGCACATGGACTTGGGTATGTGCTGTTCCTTTTTTTTTTTTTGAGAACATTTAACAGCAAAGAACTTGTCATCACAGTGAACTATATGAGCCTCAAGCTCTATCCTGCTTTCAATTATATGGATGCATTAGGGGAGAAAATGGCTCTTTTTGGCATGTCAATACTGAGATAAGGAGATAAGTGATTCCCGCTGTACCCCGGGCATCTTGTAATCTCAAGATGCTGAATGCTGGCATCCATTGAGGTTTAACAGTGCAGAAGCTGAATGGCTGATTGGATGTGACGAAAGGGGGGTGGCAGTACATGTAGGCAGTTCCACAGAATCAGCACAAGACTGAAGTGAAAGCTGATGAAATATTAAAGGTGAATGACATAACTTCAAATCTTTTTTTTTTTTTTTTTACAGGATTAGGGTTAAAGAAAGAACTAAAATTGGGTCACTGTGAAAAGCTAGGCCAATAGCTATCATTGTAGGAAAAAGTGCTGGGTATGTACTATACATACTAGGCCACACATATAGGTTAAAGGTTAAATTGTGGCTTCAAGTAAGTGCAGAAAAGCTAAAGCCATGTCACGGTAAGTCTGACCGACCTCTTCGCCATCATTAAGGACGACTGTGCCGGCCCGTTCCACCACAGCAAACACCATGACAGCACAAAGCTCCCTCCTGACGGACATGGTCATGTTGGCAAAGGCCGGTAGCTGGTGCATGAACTCCAACAGTTGCTCTGAAGAAACAGAGTGAGAAAAAAGAAGTGAAAGATACATTTAAGACTAAGTGAGATATATGAGAGTCTTTGAAAGTCTCTCATTGTTATTTGTTCTCTCTATCAGATGCAGTTTGTTCTTCTCACATGGAGAACGGAAAACATTCTTTCCACTGATATAAAAATAACAGCAACCAAGCAATGAATGCATTATTAATACGAAGCTATTTCTGACAATCGGCTAATCCTGCTATGCAATATACAGGACATATTATACATGACAAAATCTATTTCCACCGTGACAGAGAATTAAACAGAAAGTAGTTTTTTCAACTATAGACACTTCCAAGGGGTTGATTTTTATTAAAAATAACAGATTTTTACAACAAACAATGTTTTGTTTTTTTCTTTTTATTATATGGATGTCAAAATAAAGCTGTCTTAAACTTAGAAAACTTTTAATAAAAATAGCTTTGATTTTTAAAAACTACAGTATGATGATCAAAACTAAGAGTAAAATAAACCATTTAAATATTTAGTGCATGGAAATAATTTCTTTAATTATCAATTTATAGACATATTACAACTGTCCCTCAGTTGCTGTCATTTCCGTTACAGTTTTATCAAAAGTTGATCTAGTTGATAACAGTGTCAGTGAAGAGCTCAAGATAAAATTTAGGACATGCAATGTGAAAAGAAAAATACATTTTAAGATAATTAATTGTGTATTAAGAATAAAATGGAGCTTGCCTTTTTATTTCAATAAGGCTTAATGTGAATTTCACCGCAGAATCTTATTAAATACAACACGCCATTTGATGTGGCAGAAATGACACTGTGATGGAAATAATGACCTTCAGAAAAAGTGTATGTACATCAGTTCCTGTGATGTACATATACAGTATACACTTATGAACATTGTTATTGGACATTTTAAATCAGTTAGTGAGAATGTCTAATGTGTGTTTAATTGTCTTACAGTCTACAGTGCCAAAAGTACTTAGTGAAATACCCATTTCCATATTTTTGGCAAGATTGCCTGTCTCATTTTGACAGCCTAGCCAAGCCTAGTCTATACAGTGTGTTTGTCATTTTGTTGCACAGAACACAGTACATTAAACCTCTCATCCATCCATTCATTCCAACATGATCATTATTTTACAATCAATATGAACGACTGGAACTGACCAGCAATATAACAGTTTTTCTATAGTAAGTTAAATGTTATTCTTTTCATGCTTGACAGACCAACTAAATCAAGTATTTGGTTTTAGCTAGTGTGACAGGGGGCTGCCCAAAAGTCCTGAGTAATTCAATTGAAATCAAGAAGAGTAAAGACAAGAGATTTTGGATTTTGCTCATGGCCTATCTGGGTACTCGATGACCTGTGCCTGGCACGGCACCACTGAAGCGTAGCTGTGGAAGCAGCTAAGCCAATCAAATTTTAATGCGCTCCGAGAGACTCGGCTGAGAGGGTGACCTACAAAAAAACAACACGTCTCCCCCACATGCTTTTCTTTTGTAGTCTTCCCGACCTTTTGTTGCCTTCTTTTCCTGGTAAATTATTTCATTGCTTTCGAGAATCTCCACTTTCTTCCTCCAGCCAATTCTAGTGTTTGCATTATGTTCTAGCAATTGCCAATGCTATTCAGGGTTATATGGGAATCGCTCACCTATGTCATCATCCGTTCGGTCCATGGGGTCTTTTTCCAGACAGTCCCGGACGATATCTCGACTCATGAGGGGATCTGAGGCCCGTTCAATATCTTCCTCATCGTCATCCTCCTCGGAGTCAACGGCCGTCTCGGGCAGGCCACTGAGGTCCATGTCGCCGGGCTCACTCTCGGTGGCCTATGAGTAAGAAAACTTCAGTCAGTCATAATAAAATTATTTTTGTTTTAGATTCGTAAGTCACTGTGGTGTTTCTGCAAAATTAATACATTTATCCTGAACCCTGAAACTGATCACTGACCTAGCATCAGTAATTAAACCGATTTTAAAAGTATATACATTTATATAAAGCACAGACCTCAAAAAAGAGATTAAAGGCTAAAGAAAACCAATTCCTTTCCATTAATTCAGAATCAAAAGCAGAAACCCTAGAGACAAAAAAAAAAAAATGAAAAATTCTAAGGCGGCAACAAACAACCAAATAACCAAGCACAGGTAGCAATAGCAATATTTTCTAAATAATAAAATACAGAGATAGATGTTTGAAATCCATGTTTGAGAAAATACAACCCAATACTTCCCCAGCACATGGCCTAACCTTAGAAGGTAGGCAACAAAAGAAAGACCCATCCCGTCATGTACGCCACAATCTCCTGTCGAAACCAACCCTGATTCTCTCACCTGACCGAGGAGCCCCAGCGACGCTCTATTCCTCCCTGCAACTGCCCACAATGTCGCCTTCACCAACTGCTTGTAGATGCCGGGTCCCAGCCGCATTTTTAGAGCTCAGGCTTCCAGCCACTTTTAATTTTTTAAACCTCTCGATCTGGGCTCACACAAACGCATGTCATTTAGACTTAACTGACCTGCATTACTCATCAAATATTCAGACGGTGCCGAAAGCAGCCACTCAGAGGGCGACTGGGGCGGGGCGTTGTGAGGCTGGGCTCTTCTTTAGGGTGGAGACAGGGGAGTGGGGGAGGATGGCGGTGACAGGTGGCAAAATGCACTAATATAAAAAAGAGAGGGCTATCTATCACATAGCATCCCTTTTAAGATGGTCAACACAACTTGGGGGAATAGATCACCTAAAAATAATAATTCTGTCATCATTTATTCACCCTCATGCTGTTCCAAACCTGTATGACTTTCTTTATTCCCCAGAACACAAAAGGAGAAACACCTAAGAGTGTTTTCCATGTGATTACAATAAATGTTGACTGAAGCTTTTAAGTATTTTAAGCAAAGCACCATAAAAATATCACACAACAAAAATAAATAAATAAAAAACTTGTGCACAGTGTTAGGTTTAAAAACAACAACAACATGCTTTGTGTGAGAAACTGACCACAATTTAATTTTTTTTTATTAAAAATCTTGACATCTGTTCATAAGAGAAGTGGCAATGTCCTCTTCTTAAAGGAGAACTCCGGCGCAAAATGAACCTTTGGTCTAATAAAACATTGGTACCTAGTCAACCGTTCTCTGAGATTTGTTTTCATGATAATCGAATGTAAAGAGTTTTATCTCGAAAAACTGTTTAGCGTATAACGCTAGTAATGGGGGCATACAATAAGTAAAAAGAAATCGCTAGTTTATACCACTAACAAGGCTCAAAATAGCCCCACACGAACAAAGTAACAGAATGAGGGTCCCTACATGCAAAACGAAGCATTGAGAACTTTGTAAGTGTACAGACCGTTTAATAAGAAGATAAAGATAAAGACAGTCCACTTCGTGTATACAGACAGGAGCCATCTTTGGAAAACAGTCTCGACTAATCAAACCACGAACGCCATTCATACAGTTCAGCTCAATTAGCACGTCGTTCGTGGTTTGATTAGTCGGTATGAAAGTTCTCAATGCTTCGTTTTGCATGTAGGGACCCTCATTATGTTACTGTGTTCGTGTGGGGCTATTTTGAGCCTTGTTAGTGGTATAAACTAGCGATTTCTTTTTACTTATTAAATGTCCCCATTACTAGCGTTATACGCTAAACAGTTTTTAGAGATAAAATTCTTTACATTCGATTATCATGAAAACAAATCTCAGAGAACAGTTGACTAGGTACCAATGTTTTATTAGACCAAAGGTTCATTTTGTGCCGGAGTTCTCCTTTAAGCAAATGATTCTTCTCAATCAGATTTTTTTAATAAATCGTATTCCTTTCCATACTGGACTGATATGGTTTACAAGTCCAAATTAATGATCTGACTCAATGATCTGGTCACTAAAATAACAACTTAAATTTCAATCTGTTCCTGAAAAAAAAAACTACTGTATGGCCTCAGAGTATGGAAGCAAATAAGAGACATAACTATTTGAAATTTAACAGCCACTGAATACTTAGTTTTGAAATATTTTATTTTGAAAAACATTTATCTGAATTTATTTGCTCTGAATTCACCCCTTTGAAATTATTTTACTTTGGAAACCATGTGCTATCTGAATTTATTTGTTTCGAATTTACCTCTGGCATTTAAATAGGCCTATGAAAATTCTTGATTTCCATTTTAAAAACCTGAATTTCGATGAATATTTTTCAATGCTCACAAATTCAGATACAAAAAAAAAAATCAACTTACAGAATTTCAGATAAAATAGATTCAGGTTGATCAAATTCAGCTGCTCAAATTCAGATCGAATAATTCAAGTTAAATATTCACATGGTAACATCCGGGCTACCCAGGATAGGCCACGCCCACACCGGGGGGAAAACAACCCAACCGTCTCCATTGATTTGCATTGCGAGAGGCTGCCTCGTCATTTATGACTTATATAACAAAAAACAAAACAATGTCTAAAAGCTGTTGTGAGACAAGGTGTACAGCAAACAAGCTAAATAACCAAGATATTATTTTTTATAGGCTGTCGACCCCAAAAACGATTTGTTTAGGACATAAAAGTGGATCAATTGAGAAAGAGCGCAACTATTTCTCGAACTACTCTGAGAACTACGCCCACTGGAACGTGACATGATATTGTAAAAAAAAACACACAAAAAAACATTCATAATTTTAACCATGTCGATTGCTTATTTCACCACCCTATGTGAACCTGAGAAGAGGAGATATATTACATTTACCCATTCTTCCTGCTGATGCTTCACGTCTTATTGCCTGTAGCCTATCTACTTTTGTCTCCTTAAAGGCTGGCTTTTACGGTTCGGAAGCTTATAAAAATGTATTTCTGTTTTTTTCAGCTTGTTTGCTGAACACCTTGTCACACAGCAGCTTTTAGGCATTTTTCTGTCTTTTGTTATATGTTATAAGGAGGCAGCCTCTCGCAATGCAAAGTCAATGGAGACGGTTGGATTGTTTCCCCTCGGTGTGGGCGTGGCCTAAACACGCTCTGTCTCTACACAGGCTCAGCTGTTTTTCCTATCCTGGGTAGCCCGAATGTTACCATGTGAATATTTAACTTGAATTTTTCGATCTGAATTTGAGCAGTCGAATTTGATCAACCTGAATCTATTTTATCTGAAATTCTGTAAGTTGATTTTTTTTTTTTATCTGAATTTGTGAGCATTGAAAAATATTCATCGAAATTCAGGTTTTTAAAATGGAAATCAAGATTTTTCATAAGCCTATTTATATGTCAGAGGTAAATTCGAAACAAATAAATTCAGATAGCACATGGTTTCCAAAGTAAAATAATTTCAAAGGGGTGAATTCAGAGCAAATAAATTCAGATAAATGTTTTTCAAAATAAAATATTTCAAAACTAAGTATTCAGTGGCTGTTAAATTTCAAATAGTTATGTCTCTTATTTGCTTCCATATCAAAGATGCTCAGGTCATAGGAACCAATTTTATGGTTGTTTACATCCTTTTTTGAAGCTTAATGGCTCAATGTAATTGAATAAAAAAGATCATTTCTCCTTGTGTGTTCAATGTAACAAGGTCATACAGATCTGGAATGACGTCGGTAAGTAAACGAACACAGGGAGAACTGTTTCTTTAAGGTCCTCATGAAAACCTCCATGAGCTCACAGATGCTCGAAAACTCTGTGGCACACATTTGTCCAGGAGCTCGGACTGGAGTTAAAACATGAACACGGATCTATGAATGAGCAGTATTTACAAAGTACAATGACAGACAATCTCAAACGCTATATCCATCAATTCGCAGGAAACCCCAGTAATTCCCTACTCTCGACTGTGAATTAAATATGCATTCTCTAGGCAGTTAGCTACTGGTGCATGGCGACTGGATATCTATGTGCTTAAACAACAACAATCTTGTTGAAGAAAGGTATCAATGACTGTTGATTAATGCGGTTTCAAGATCTTAAAATCAATACACTAAGCAGTCACCCATTAGCTGAACCTTTTGGGATTTACATTACATCACATCTTCATCCAGACATGCCAGGTTGATGACTCGCTTCAGCTCATTAAGCCTTGAAGAAACCGAACGCACTCAAGTCACATCTTGACAAACCAACTACGCCACGTCAGGGTCGTCCAATCAGTTTCCCTCCTGTACTTTGAGGAGATGCAAATCAAACACCACCACTAATGCAGGCTGAGCAGGGGTCGAGCTGGCTTCTCTTATGAAAACCGTTTAAGAGCTAATCAGGAAAGACAAACATAGGGGCTGATAATACATTGTAGCCGATGAAAGTACCAATTTATCTTTCAAACTGCCATGTCTGGTGCGATCCATAGCTCTGTTTGGGCGGCTAAGATGAGCGTGAAGGGAACATTCATTTTTTAGTAGGGCTATTCTTGGATCAATGCTTTCAAGCCTCCCTGAAGAACCTGCATCATTATTTATTCAAATGTTAAAAAAAAAGTGACCGTTTTGACAGTCACATTGAGGATATGGGCCAATAATCTTGACAATAGAGGCCTGAAGTACTGTACGATATCTGGAGCCCAAAAGTCTCTTCTATTGTGTATTATTTTGTGTGGTTGGATAAAAATAATAAATTTAAATTGAGGTAAATGTTAAATTAGAAAATAAGCATTATTTCAAAAAGTGAGACTGAATTTTTTTTTTTTATTATTTAAGATTAAATTATACACTATCATTCAAAACTTTCGAGTTAGGAGGATTTTTAAAACATAAATTAATACTTTTATTCAGGGAGGATGCATTAAATTGATCAAAAGTGAATGTAAAGACATTCATAATGTTACAATAGATTTCTATTTCCAATAAATGTTCTTTTGAACTTTCTATTCATCAAAGAATTCTGATAAGAATCACGGTTTCCACAAAAATATTAAGCAGCACAATTGTTTTCAATATTTAAAAAAATAACAAATACAGAAATACAACAAGAATACATAACATTTTTTATTATATTAAAATAGAAAACATTTATATTATTTTGTAGTAATGTTTAACAGTATTACTGTTTTTAGTGTATTTTTGATGAAACGCATCTTTTAAAAAATCGTACCGACGTCAAATTGTTTTAGTTTAAAACTTTTGGAACCTACTGTACCTACAGTACAACAGGAAAACATTGTGTTCGATTTGAAAAAAATCAACTTATAATGACTTGCTCTGTTAATGCACTTCAACAGGCTTATTGATATGTTGTACACCATTGGTTGGTGCAGAGGTCAGGGGTCAATGAAAGGCTAGTTATGTTCAATTAAGTTTTATGAGATGGCAACATTTTCTTTCACCCAGTGTTCAAAAACTACAAAAAACACTAAGTGTAACTAATTCAGATTTCAAATTAAGCAACAAGTCACAAGAGCCTATTCATTGCAGTAATTTTGCCACGGGTATGTGATGCTCTTAGGCATAATGCACAACCTTTTGGGGTTTATTGCTTTTGTAAAATGGCAATATAATAAAAGACCATGATGTTCAATAAATTATAAAAAGTATTAATTATAATTAACAGTTTTTACATTAAGTAATATAGTGATACACAGCAATTAATTAGCTTAACTGTAGGCTGTTTATGGTTGCCAGGCAAACACAAGAATAAAAGAATGTACAATTTTAGCTTCAAGCGCTACTCATCCAATCAGAATTTAGAGATGAAACAATCCATTTTATATTGACAACATTTCATTCAGCCTGCTCTTGTTTTATGAGGCGTGGACCGCAAGGAGAGGTGAGGAGCATTGTAGTAAAGTGTGGTGTAGAGCAGGGAGATCACAACATCTTTTCACGAGGACACAGTCCAGCTGTTAATGAGCCTTTAACAGATGGCCATCAGGCCAGGATCAAGGACACTGCATAAACTGAATTATCTCCCATACACCTTTGCACACAGGCCGCCGCAAAACATCCGCAAACACATCACGCAAGGAAATCAATTAAACAGCCAAGCAAATACCAAGCCAAACACAATTAATACGATTAATGGAGGAAAACATAGACATTTTAAAGACCGACACAAATATGTAAAAGGGAAAAGGGGTTCTTCTGTTTTAATCTCCTTGGCTCAGTTTCACAGGTCATTGGCTCAGGTTTTGGAATAGTGACAAATGTTTAGTGACAAATGTTTATCAGGGGACATGCATACTGATAAAATATGTACCTTGAATACACTGTAAGAAGATTTGGATAAACGCATCTGCCAAATGAATAAAACGTAAATGAATGAAATTAATAAAGAGGGATAAAAATTGCATGCACATTAAAGAAATAGTTAAAAATTGTTAAAATGTTTGGGATCAGTAAGATTTAAAAAAAAAATGTTTTAAAAGAAGCATCTTATGCTCACCAAGTCTGCATTTATTTGATCCAAAATACAGTTAAAACAGTAATATTGTGAAATATCATTCAAAATAGCTTTTCTATTTGAATATATTTTAAAATGTGATTTATTCCTGTGATGACAAAGCTGAATTTTTCAAGCTGACATTACTCTAGTCTTTAGTGTCACATCCTTCAAAAATCATTCTAATATACTGATTAAGTGCTCAAGAAACATTTATTATTATTATAAATGTTGAAAACCATTGTGTACAATTTTTTTCAGGATTCTTTAATGAATTCTTATTTAAAATAGAAAGCTATTGTTACATCATTAATGTCTTTGCTGTCACTTTTGATCAATTTAATGCATTCTTGCTGAATAAAAGTATTAATTTGAAGTGTTTAAAAAAAAATCTTACTGACACAAAACTTTTGAACGGTAGTATAATGTAACAAAAGCTTTTTATTTCAGATAAATGCTGTTCTTTTGAATTTTCTATTTATCAAAGAATCCTGAAAAACTTTGTGCACAACTGTTTCAACATTGAAAATAATAAGAAATGTTTCTTGAACACCAAATCAGCAGATCATGTGAAACTGAAGCCTGGAGTAATGATGCTGAAAATTCAGCTTCGACAGTACAGGAATAAAATACATTCAAATTGAAAACAGTTTAACAAGTTATTTTAAATTGCAATTATATCTCACAATATTGCTTTTTACTGTATTTTTGATCAAATAAATGCAGCCTTGGAGAGCATAAGAGAATTCTTTCAGGTGACACGGAACAACATGAGAGCCAAGAAATGTTTTATTTGTTGGCAAACCTTTAAGTCCTAGCTGCATTAGTCACTGAGGAGGAATAAACCAGTAAAAATTGTCAACTGCTGTCAGTTCAGAACATGAAGTATGTGTCCCATTTTGATGGCATTTGTCACAAAGCTGCTACTCCCACGTTCCCCAAAGACAAGGTGTCTAGCAAGGAATGGTGTTGTCACCTGGTAAATGTCCGACAGGCTGCTGCTCCCAGAATCACTGGTGATGCTACATCCTGAGTGGCTGGAGGAAACGTGTGTCACCTGCGGGTGAATCCCGTCTGCCAGGTGTAACCTGCTGAAGTCTGCCGGCAGCTGCACATGGAAACAAACAGAGTGTCAGGATGTACAACTGACTGACCATAAGTCCATAATCCATATACATCCGGCAATGCATCTAATAACCATGACAGCCAACCAGCCAACCTGTTCATTGACATTTATCCAAGATTTTCTTCCTGTATATGACCTCAAAGCGAATAGATATAGACTTAAAGCAACAAAGTTCTGATCTTGATTTCATTGGACTTTTAAAATGTCAAAGATTGCAGTGTGGCTTTTTTGCTAAAGTTCAAAGTAATGTCAGTTTTGTGGAAAGCTGCAGTGCGCTATGCTATCATTTATTCATCACACCTGCAGTCTGATGTTTCTGATATGACTTCTCAAGGATTTTTGGTGAAACTAAGCCTCAGACACATTTAATGTTTTATTTGAGCTGAAACAAGACCGGACAATATCTTAAACAGGGGCAGGTTTCCCCTCCACAGCATCCATAGCTCTGCCAAATGCAACAAAATGTCAGCCAGGTCAGTTACATTTAATGTGGGGGTTTGCTAGTTTGATTTAACAGAATAGCACAGCCCCTTTGCTAATGCTAATGGTTGTTGACAAGCGGTTTTGCACACAAAACTATTCTATGACCTCAAAAGACTTGGGATATAGTGCATGAGCCATATGGACAACTAAAGACTCATATTTTCCACAACCATGCATCTTTTCCACAAGTCTGCTATTAAGCCTGCATTGAAGCCAAATTTGGACTGAAGCTGTAGAGAAAATGATATTTCTAATGCAAGAGAGCCTTGGGATTGGAGTACCATCTTGGCTTACAGCAAGAACAAGGCTGGTTCATTTTTACATAAAAACAACCATTGGGAAAACAAATAAAAATTCATAATTAATGAAAGAAAGACGCTTTATAGTTGAAGACTAAAAGATGCATGTGGCATGATTTTTCCTCAGGTTCAGTGTGAGCGAGCAGCTCTTTTGTGACGACGGTCTGTACATATTTGAAGGGGTGCGGCTGCAAGAGAGAAGTGTGTGTGTGTGGGGGGGCTTGTGCAAGAGGAAAGGCTCTGACAACAGCACTGAGATAAGGAGCTAAGAACCAATTTCAGCTAATATTAGAGAGCACACATCCCACACACACACACGGCCACATTCCGATAAAGCTCATTCAATCGGCTCCCGATTGTGTCTGTGTGTGTGCTCGTGTGTGTATGTGTGTTCACGAGTGAAATTGCTTTTTTGGGGGGCTATTGGATGTCTTCAGCCAGCTGTGGCTGAGTATAGCTTTCATACAAAATGCATCTGACCTAATTTCCACTCCCATAATCATATACATGCCGGAAATGCAGCCAATTCTCCCGGGAGACGGAGAGCTTGAACAGAGAGAAAACAACCTTATAGATGGAGTAGAAGCAGATAAGGAAAATGATATATTTGCACAGTATCTGCAGTGATACAGGTGCAGTAACAGAGGGGGGAAGGAGGTAGATGCCTGCTGTTTGCTGTGCTGTGAGGCTAAAGGTGTTTTAACACACTAATGTGTTGATGAATATTCCTCCTCATATGCACAAATTCATTATTTGAATCTATTGCCATGGCAGTTCATTCATATTAATTGAGGCTATTTACACCTAAAAGCAGAGAGACAAAGAAAGAAAGAAAGAAAGAAAGAAAGAAAGAAAGAAAGAAAGAAAGAAAGAAAGAAAGAAAGAAAGAAAGAAAGAAAGAAAGAAAGAAAGAAAGAAAGAAAGAAAGAAAGAAAGAACAAATGTACAACAGAGCAACAGAAATAACAAAATGTGGGACAAATGAAAGAGAACTAACAAAAAAGGCAAACAGAATGAAGGACAAAA
Source organism: Rhinichthys klamathensis goyatoka (assembly GCF_029890125.1). NCBI lineage: Eukaryota > Metazoa > Chordata > Actinopteri > Cypriniformes > Leuciscidae > Rhinichthys > Rhinichthys klamathensis. The sequence continues at coordinate 343,563 of NW_026606671.1, read as the reverse complement.
ATAAAGACAAACAATCAAATATCTAGAAAACCAAGAAATACAAAGATTAAACAAAACTATATAAAATAAAAATGAACCAATGAGAGTGAACAACAGAATGGATGACGATAAATTAAATAAAAACTAAAGAAATACAGAACTACAACAGAGAGACATTATGAATAGAACAACAGAAGAAAAGCAAAACATTTAACCGAAAAAAAAAACCCATTTAAAACAGAAAGCAAGCACAGATTGAATGAATGAATGAATGAGGATTAAATGAAGACAACAGAAAAACAGAACAAATGGAACCGAATGAAAGAAGAAAAAATCAAAAGAACAAACAAGCAAAAAAGATCAAATAAATGAGGAAAAGAACAAAAAAATTAGCAAATGCAAGACAGTATGAAAAAAACAAAAACAAATGGAAAAGAACGAAAGAAAAGAAAAGAAAAGAAAAGGTGTATTTAATTCTTGTAGCACACTAGTACACACTCACAGTGATGTGTTTGAGTCCACACTATTAGGTCAGTGGGTGCATTCAGCAGTTCAAATAAAGGCGCTGTGATAGCAGCAAAGTGTCTCAATCCTCCCTCCTCATCCCTTCGGTCGTGTTCCTCAAGGCTATTCCCTGAGCAGTCCTGGATGGCCACAGAGCTGTCAGCTATGATACACACATCACCTCTGCTCACGCTTCCACTGCAGAAAGAAGCCATCAAAACCTCCACCACGCCAGTAAATTCACTTCTCACGAGTGTACACGAGCTTTCCTCGCGGCTGTCAAAGAAAGGAGCAGGGGACGTTGAAGCAGTTACTAGCTTTCGCTGAGCGGAGAGCAATGAGCGATGCCATTTTTCAAGGAGTCTTATTGTTTGTAAATGAGGGTGATTTGCACTTGATTCCTCCCACAGGGGTTTCAACAGTACAGGGATGTTTTAACAGCATCTTCATTACGGTCGGTGACAAGAACCTTCTAGAAAAATAAATGTACACAATTTAAGAAAAGACTGAAGTATTTTTTGCTTCAAGTGAATTGTCATTGATATTTTTTAAATTTCTTTAGGTGAAGGAGAATAATTGTGAGAGACCGAAGAGAATTGTGAAAGAACACCTAGTTTTAGGCACAACACCTGTTTTCTGAGCAGGAAAATCTGCCGAATGGATTTAAACATTGTAAAATGTTAATCTGTGCTGAGAATATGATCAAATTAGCCACAACAGTTAGTAGAGGATATATGGAACTTCATGAACAACCACAGCTGTTCCAATTCTGCAGGAATCTCTAGATTTGTCTGTGGATCAGCTTATGACAGAAGAAGTGTTCCAATTCCCTAAACCTCCCGAATAGTACATAAACTGTCTATGACGTTCAATGCATCTTCCCGAAACCTTGTCTGATCTTCTCCTAAAATACTTTCCTTTTAATATTTTTTTTTATAAATCTCACTGCCACAAGCTACACACAAATAGGCATTTACTGAACAAAAAATGAAACTTTGGAGACATATGAAGTATATTCTCTGAGCTGGATATACATGGGCGATATACTGGTTAACTGTATTCATCAAAAAAGATAGAATCACTGCTCTCAACCGGTTTTTTTTTTTTCTGTGTGCGTGGATCCGTAGAAACATCATTGCTTTCAAATAAAAAAACAAAAGATCTGCACTTGCTTGTCTTCCTTTTTAAATTATTTAAAAAAAATATTATACAACAAAGCACGTCTGAATCATTCAATTCAAACATTTTGTAAATAAGCCTTCATCAATGAATCATACGATACTTTCCCCAGACATCTTTAAAAGAGTGTGAGTCCAATAATCTAATCTAATCACAATATAGGCAAAATTGCAATCTATATTATTTCGCTATACGTTGCATATTTATTCAGGCCACAGAAACAAACCTGTTACTGAAAAAGTCAGTAATGTACATATATTTGTCCTAAATCGTTGTATTTTAAAAACTGTTTTTATGGAACTATGATTTTAAACAGCCGGGGTCGTAGTCGGGCACCGGGGGTGTGTGTACGTACACTCATAGAAAATGTTAAAGATGTGGCGCTGCACAGCGTTTCTCAGTGTGCCCCCACTTTAAAATGTCATTAAAGTGCTAGAGCACAATTTATGAATCATAACCCGCCAAATTGACTAGTGTGTTGATATGTGGGATTTTCACCCACATTGAAAATTGGTTGGCAGGTGTTCATTTCAAACCAGCAAAGGATAGTATAATCTCCTTTGGTCATAATTCAAATTTTAAAAAAATGACCATAAAAGTTTCATTTATCAGCAACAGCCCAACTTATTTTGACTCTACATACATCTTTGGTATGCAAAGACATAATTTGGACAAATTGCTGGCAGCGACAGCAGTCGATATACATGTGTCAATAGCAATATCCTGCATGCCTCCCGTGCCCACCCAGGGGTCCGCTCCTGTCCTTTAAGTGCCCTTTTCATGTCACTGTTACAGAATAATGACTTAACTCTCTTACCACACAATTTAGGGAAGGCCTCCGTCAATTAACCCAAGAGGCTTTTAGTCCAACAGCGCAGAGGTCACAGACAGCACGCTACACTCGCAGGGGTCCCAAATATCCCTCTTGTGATGCCTCCGGGAGGGGGGGGGGTAAATAAATGAATAAGCTTATGGCTACATTGCCCTTTTACACCCGAATATGAATGTGAAGTTAATAAATGCTATAGGGTCACAGATTTACCGGATCCTTGCTCTTTGAAACGTCTGTGCGTCACAAACTGTTTCTAAAAACCCAAATGAGATACTGCAGTCCTAATTACCTACATAACTAGACAAAATGCAACCAAAGTCCCAAAAAGGCTTCATGCAGGTAGGAAAGCTTATTTTAAGAACAACTTCATGGATACTTGTTTCTAACATAGTCCCTACCTGCTGTTGAGCATTTGAGGTGTGGATATATGAACATGTTGCTACATCTGTGTGATGAGCTCATGTCGGTCAAAGCAAAAGGTGTGACATTATTTAAAAAAAAGGGCTGACACTGGAGGACTCAAAGCTGCAAACGTATCCCATAAGCCTCAGCATCGCTCTATATAGGGGCCTCTCGCTTTCCTGAGCTGAGAGGATCAAAAGATTAAAGAGCTTCGGCTTGGTGTCAGATTAAACAGGACCGATATTCTCACAAACGCAGGCCAATATATTTACTACGCTAATGTAGGAAAATAAAGCTAAGGGGAAATGACCACTTCCTGATATTCGATGAAAGAGTGTCCACAATTAATCGACATGTATTGGTTTCCTAAACAGCATAAGTCCTACAGGTCTTCAAATAGCTCTGTACTCACATTCTTATTGGAGCAGTTTGCAATTCCAAGTCTTTCAAAATGAGAAAAACATGCAGAAAATCATATTAGAAGAACTCAAATTGTGTAATGTGCTCCAGTTGCTCAACTTTAGATTATATAGCAACACCACGGTTGTGTATTCTCAGATCTCACATCCTGATATTAAAAATATACTTAAGTAGCTTGAATGCACTCTAACTTTGGATAAAAATCTCACAAATGCACAAGCATAAGTTTAGATATTAAGCAGTTTTCAAGTTGTTTGAGCTAATCAGCATATCCAAATGATTTTCGAAGGATCACTAAAGTGACACTGAAGAGTAATTGCTGCTGAAAATGCAGCTTTGCCATCACAGCAATAAATTACATTTTTAAATATAATCAAATAGAATTTTAAATGTTTACTGTTTTGCTGTATTTTTGATCAAATCAATATAGCCTTGGTGAGCATAAGATACATATTTCATTTAAAACAATATTACCGACCTCAAACGTTTGACCAGTAGGCTATTGTATGTTCTTTCAGGTTACTATTGTAAACAGAAGCGCTATTCCTGAAATGAAAAGGATGTATGAAGATTAATATAAGTCAAAGACAACATACACGAAGTGAACTTGCATTCACAAAGGGAAAATTAAATTATAAAACACAGCGTTGTAGTTGTGCTAAAACCCACAATATTAACAGCTCTGACGTAAAACACCTGTTCGCCATATCACTGCAACTTCCACAGACAATAGTTATATTTGTTGCGTGGCAATGCTCTGTGATGTCAGGGACTATGGTCTGTAGTCTATGAAGGCGTTCGAACACGGCACGTCAAGGCCAAGTGAACGCTAGCGCATTACGGCTGACAGAAGATCAATTCATTTACAGCTAAAAGTGCTCATCATTCCACTCAGCAGTCCGGCGCTGATCGCTTTCCGATGCCACCCATGTGCAAACACAGAAGAGCGTGATCATTCATTCGCATGTACACACGTACGCGGACAAGCAATCAAAAATGCATTCGGTCACGAGCTGACAGCATCGTTCAGTGATGTCATAACTCCTCCCACACTCAAACGCTCACACACAGTCATCATAAAGCCATTTAAACATCATTTTTTACCGATTACTGTGACAAACACGACACAATCTTGGCCATTTCATCATCCAGTACACACACATCTGAGCATGTGTGCAGGGGTGACGGGGGGCGGCATGCACATGGCCGCCTTCACACACTGACACACATTACACTGGCAGCGGATGAATGAGGTCGTGGCACTCGACAGCCTCTCGTAAAACGAGATTCAACGGGGTTGAGCGATAAAACGCAGCGGTAAGCTTGACCTGCGTGAAATGTCAATCAAAACAGATCTGCATACATGCAATTAACCCTTTGAGCAACTGCGTATCAAAACCAAGCTACACATTCACAGAAACGCTAGAGACACAGAAATACGCCATTTAAACCCCACATACAACTCATTTATCTCTCTGCAATGAAACGAACATTAGATTTTGAATGCATCTGACGCCATCTGTCCATCCTGATCATGTTCGGCACATCAGGTTAATCTGATGAGCGAATGCTGGTAGTATTTTGAGGCGAGGGAGCTAGAAATGTAGGGTCGATACTTACAGGGCTTTTATCAGCCTGGCTGGAGACTCCATGGCCACCACCACTAACTAATGGCTTCATAATGGAGGTGCAGAGCCAGGGCGAAATTTAAGCATCCTGCTGGTTCCCACTAATCTTCCCCTCTCTCCCCCCTCCAGTGAGTCTTCCCCTGTCTCCCTTCTTTTCTCCCCCCTCCTGCAGGGGAGAAGAGGAGAATCTTTCCCGGGAAAGGAGGGGGAGAGAGTATGTTCGCCGGAGATGATGCGCTGGATTTGACACGGTTCCCCCTCCAAAAAAAATCAACGTTTTTTCTTGTCAGGTGCACATGCCATCTGTCTGTCCACTAGGTCCATGGAAAAAAAGAGATGAAGGAAGGAAAAATTCAAATAAAAAAGGAGAAACGCAGCGCAAAAGGATGAGAAATCCAGGCAGGGATGAGCAAAAGAACCAATCCTCCGTTTCGGGTAATTGGGCGAGCCTCTCCTACCAGTGACAAGCAATGCCGATCGACAGTGTTGTAAAAAAATGAGGGGAAAAAAAGCAAAAATGGCTGACAGCACTTTCACTCCCTCCCCATCCTCTTCATCGGTCTCTCTCGTCTCCACGCGCACGGCTTTATGCACCATTAGCCGAGACTGTGACCAGGGAACCAACCTCACGCATCCAAGCTGTCTTTGTTAAACACTCCCGGTTCATTTGTGTCCAAAGCAGGGGGTGTGTGAGTGTGTAAGAGACTGTGTGTTGTGTGTGTGGAGAGGGAGAAAGAGAGGGGGCTTTGAATAGGAACCTCCTCCCTCCCTCACTGATGTTGAAAGAGCGCCGTTGGTGTCGCTCACTACACACATATACTCCAACACATATATGTGGAGTTGACGCATAATGTGGTTAATCGTCATAAAGGTTAACATTTACATGAATGTAAAAGGGAATGTTTAGGTTCTGTAAATGCTCACTTTTTTTAAAACATATTTTTGCCTTTACTAGTTCATTTTAAAACCCCATGTAATCAAATCACATCTATATAGCCATTATAAGGGCATTCATAAGATGTATAATGTTTTTTTTTTCATATAATTATTATAATATAATATTTTATTCAAATATTTAGTTCCAATATTGCATTAATATTTACAGTAACATACGTATATAATATACTATATTATAAATTGGACAAATGCATCTGCAGATTGCAAATGTTTGTGTGTGTGTATATATATATATATATATATATATATATATATATATATATATATATATTCGTGCTGTCAAATCAATTAATCGCATCTAACATGAAAGTTTGTAAATATATAAGCGTGTGTTTGTATACAAGAGAGAGAGAATATTAATATAACTTTATTATATATTTTATATTATATAATATAATATAACATAACATATAACTTGGACACATGCATATGCCAAACGCACAAATGTAAATTTATTTTGCGTGTATATGAGTATACATTTTAAACATTACATTTATTTATATTCCTTGAGAATCAAACCCATGAGCTTAGTGTTGCTAGCACCAATAAATAAAAATAGTTTGACATGGAACAATGGAACATCGCACAGGACATGTAAACTTCTCAGAAGTATTTAATGTGAATTACCCGTATACATACACGCATACACTCGCACACACACTGCAAGACTAAAGGCACTAATGAGAAAATGTGAATAAAAGAGCATGCAACGGGTGACGAGCAGATATGGAAAAAAGAGAGAATAAGGGAGAGTTGAACGGTGAAGGGGGAGAGGACGAGAGGGATGGAAAGACAAGAGAAATGAAGGATGAGCACAGTTAGCCCAGCGAGAGTAATGTCATTATCACGCTCCCCTCCGCTCACCACCAGGGCTGCAGGCAGTTGGCATGGCAACCACGGAGGAGAGCCATTTCCTGGTCGGTTTGGGCGGGAGAGTGTGAGAGAAGGCTGGAGGAGAGGAAGAAAAATAGACAGAGAGATGGAAGACGGTAGCAGACGACAGAAGCACAGAGCACATGGCTCTCTGACATCCTCCTTGTTACTATGACAACGCTGCCAATTCACTCCCCACCCCCCACCAAACACACACACACACTCCAGTTACCCCTCTGGGCGACTGACGGCCACGCCCACACACGACCCTTTAGCTTTGTGATGACGGAAGTGAGCTCACCCCACAAACACAAACACACACGCACACACACACACACACACACACACACACACACACACACACACACACACACACACACACACACACACACACACACACACACACACACACACACACACACACACACACACACACACACACACACACACACACACACACACACACACACACACACACACTTCCCTAAAGGTCTATCTCTATTTCTGTCAGTCAAAATAAAGACATAGGCCTACATTAAATGTTATCATTCAATCAATCAGTCATCAGTCCATTTGATATAAAGCGCTTATTGTTCCACGGAGAGGTGAGCTGTGATATCTAGCTGTGCCCTGGACTGACACTATATGATAATTAGAATTTGAATAACAAAGAAAAATATGAACAATGCAGGGCAGCAGGCCAACAGACAGCCAATCAGATGACTTATGCAAATTTCAATTTGCTAATGTCTGACACATTTTAGATCATAAATCTACTATGTATAACTACATAAGTCTGACTGACGGAAAGGCAATTCGATGTAAATAAAAACATAAATAATAGTAAATAAAAACAATCTTTATAAATCCATAAAATATTGGCTAAAACAATTTTGCCAAAATTAAAAGGAATATATTTGAATGAAAATGTGTGTTGTTAATGGTTGCATCAAAGGCTTCATCTGAATGTAATGCAATGAAATGCCAATTATATGTTAAAAACATTGTAAAGGCTTTTAGCCTTTATCCTTAGACCTAAGCATTTAGCTACCGTATCAAATAGAAACAGCCAGCTTGCATGTTTATCGCCTGTGCTTACAAAAGCGGTGTGGGTGTGAAGATACAGATAGGCATTAGCGAGTGAAATTTTGGACAGCTTCCAGATATGCACGGGGACCAAAACAACCCCCTGATGACATCATCCCCGATGATGTAATGCCTGACAAAAACAAGCTCAGGTGCTGCCACGTCTCGTCGTTAGAGTAACCAGCAATCATCATAGGAAAACTGAGCGTCATTACGTCACCGCGGTAACAGGGTCACATCAAGGGACGGCTCAGCATCACCCAAAGCACATTTCAGGAACAATAGATTCTCATTAAAGAAAAGGTTGAGATTGGGTCAAGCAGCCTCTGCTTCATGTGAAACAACAAAGACAGTCCAAGTCCATGAAGACACAAGAAATCTATTTGAAGAAGTGAGTGAGCAAATAGGTTTTTAGATTATTGTACATTACAATCCAGCTGTTATGTTTAGTGATCAATAGATGTGTTTTTTTTTTTTTAAAGGCTGGCGCATACAGATGTCTAGGGATCAAAGTGGTGCACAATATTAGACATTTGTTTAAACTGTATTATACAAATAATAATAATAATAATTAAAATTCAGTAAATAAATACCTGAAAATAGAACATTTGCAACCTGCAAAAAACATAATACCACTCAAAATTCCCTACATATACACATATATATATACACACACACACACATATTATATAATATTAAATAATTAAATAATTTAAATTCAGTAAAAATAATACCTGAAAACAGAACATTTACTACTTAAAATTCTTAAATTGAATCTACTTAAAACATAACGTACTACTTAAAATTCAGTACATATAAATATATATACATATATATGTGTGTGTGTGTGTGTGTGTGAGTAAGTGAGTGAGTCTGTGTGTGGAAAGCATTTATCCCTTAAGAACCTGATGCTGATCATTTTAACATAACCAAATATCTGCTGATTTATTGGCTATCACTAGTTATGCCATCCAAGTTCCTTCAAACTACATCAGTTATAGTTTCTCATTGATAGTACTTTGTTTAGCACAAGGCCAATCAAAGCTCAATACATTAAGACATGCAATAATATGAAGTTGTGGTTTATTAATGTTATCGATAAAGGTTTTGATCAATTAATCAATCCATAAAAAAAGGAAAACCAAGCAGTTTAGAGAAGTGATGATGTAGGCAAAATATGTCATGCTTCTTACAAAGCTCCGAGAGGCATTTCAGAATACAAATTGAGATATTAGTTCCTTTTGAAAAGCTACTGTTATCCCTCTACTGCTGAAAACAGCACAACTGTCAAAGATCCCTCTTCAGCCTATACTCAAGGGAGTCGGATACAGAGGAAATGAGAGGAAGTGGAGAGAGAGAGAGAGAGAGAGAGAGAGAGAGAGAGAGAGAGAGAGAGAGAGAGAGAGAGAGAGAGAGAGAGAGAGAGAGAGAGAGAGAGAGAGAGAGAGAGAGAGAGAGAGAGAGAGAGAGAGAGACAGATAGGATTAACATCGACTGAAGCTCTTCCGGATCATTCCATTCACGCCAAACCTTGTCAAAATGTGAGAACATAAGGGCTGCACTCATAGGCCACAGTGACAATGTGACAATGAAGAAAGCTTCTTGCAAATGTGACAAGCAAATGCAAACACTCATTTTGTACTGAAATCTAATATAGATAATGGATAATAGAATAGAGCTGCTTTGTAATGGTGGTAAAAATGTTTTGTTTTATACTGTGGTAGATATTATATGGCTACAGTGGGTTATACATGAGCATGGTGAATAAACATGGAGCAAAGAAAAATACAAAGCAAAATGTGACGAGTCAAGACGAGGCACAACTTGCTATTCTTTAAGAGAATCTGGTTTTGATCTGTGTCACAATCAAATCATTGTGACACAGATCACCCCCCCCCCAAAAAAATCTAATTAGTTGAAATACCATCTGTAAACCATTTAATTTACAGGATTATCCAAAACCAAAAATAGGCCAATATAAACTCAATAATAATATTGTGACATAAATATTATTTTCATGATATACAATTAATTATACTGTGATATGACACAGTCCAACTAATACCTCAATTAACCTGTTTCATTACAGTTAAATGTCTATAGTAATGTAGGAGTAATCATCTAAATGACTTGCACAGTAATTAACATGCAGTGTTAGGGCTGGTTAAGATCGTAGACAGAGAACATTGCATGCATAACAATAAGGGCCACTGCCTTTATACTACGAGGAGAGCAACTTCAAATGACCTATCCGTTATTAAATAAATAAACCAAGACTTGCGATACATTAACAATGGGCTAAAGGGGGTTGGTTAAGCAGGACAAAGTGGTTCCAAACAGCATTATGATCAATTAATAATTAGATTAATTAACATTCATTTTCACAATATACAGCTCTTCAGTTCAGTAATGCAATTTAGTAGCCTGCTACTGCATGTCGTTTATAGTTGCTATTTTGCTAAAAAGCACAATGTATTTAAATTATGATGTATATCAGCTATTAAAAAAGATTCAAACATTTATATAGAATAGTAGTATGGTATATAGTGAAGCGATGAGCAATGTTCAAAGCTGTTGTAAAATGCAGATAAATGCACAGATTCCACATTTAAATACCTCTGTTGCTTGGCACCCATAAACAGCTTACCGTTAGACTAATGAACTATTACTTGGTGGAAGAATCTTATTAATATTAATAAATGCAACTGGCTTACAGCTTTTTTTAGATTATGAATTAATCTTTTAAAAGAACATAAACTAGAATTTGTTTTATAATATGAATATTATGATTAGGGTTCTCCTAGTAGGTGTAACGGCTACAGTTATCTTTCAATTTTTCGAACTCGAAAAAGTCTAAAAACATTCAAACGACTTTTACAAGTCGTTGCATCCCAATTATAGTCATGTGTAGCTCATTGGCCAAAAAAAGCAGTGTTTTTGCTCTCTTAGCATGTGGCTAAGAAGAACTGATATGTCTTGGGGCAATATGTTTAGCATGGGACTAATTAAAGATCAATGCTATAGACAACATAGGTGTTTAATCCTGTGGAGGAAGAGAAAGTGCCTCGGCTTGCTCATAAGATATGCTTGATTCTCACACCGCCTGTCAAGGTTCAAAGTGTCCACTAGCGCACTTGCAATCCTGCACACTTCCTGTCAAAACACAAATGCAGGAAGAGGATTTCCTACTAGAGCGAGAGTGCTGAAGTGAATTTCTTAAGGAAAGAAAGGCAGGAGGAAGAGTTGCTGGTCTAAAAACAATGGTGAAGTGAGATGTGGCGTTCTGGTAATTGTGGAGGGCATGAAGGGTCAATGTAACAGTTCCCAAAGAAGGAAGTGTGTTTTTCCATCTTCCAGAAGTAGAGCAACTGCATTCTGATGAGATATTACTACAACATGCACACATCAAAACTATGGCACACATATGAATTATTCATATTTCCTGTATAATGAGTCCATTTTAAATAAAACACTGGGAGAATCTGGGCTTATCAAAATAATAAATTACTGTAAGAATGAGCCGCATTAAAAGAAAACAAAAATGTGTCTCATAATTAGGTATAGGGATCATAAGGAATTAAAGATTCTGGGATAGAGATTTGATTAGATGAATGACTCTTTGTGTCATTTAACGAAGTTACTCTTCCCCTGCCTGCCAAAATTGGACCTGGCTAGATAATAAACAATACCACTAAGTATCCTTTACGAAACAAAACTCAGTTCAAAATATCTTTAACTATAAGTTTCCTATATGAACAACCAGTCAGTAATGCTGGTTTTAGACAGTCTTACAAAACTTATATACACAAAGCACAGTAACAAGTCTCAAATAAATTTGAGTTAAAAATTAAAAATGATGAAAGCCATGATGTGCAGTTCAGTTAGTAGGTAAAGAATCACTACGATTCAGTGAGTCTTATACACTCACCGGCCACTTTATTAGGTACACCTGTCCAACTGCTCGTTAACACTTAATTTCTAAGCAGCCAATCACATGGCGGCAACTCAGTGCATTTAGGCATGTATACATGGTCAAGACAATCTCCTGCAGTTCAAACCGAGCATCAGTATGGGGAAGAAAGTTGATTTGAGTGACTTTGAACGTGGCATGATTGTTGGTGCCAGAAGGGCTGGTCTGAGTATTTCAGAAACTGCTAATCTACTGGGATTTTCACGCACAACCATCTCTAGGGTTTACAGAGAATGGTCCGAAAAAGAAAAAACATCCAGTGAGCGGCAGTTCTGTGGGCGGAAATGCCTTGTTGATGCCAGAGGTCAGAGGAGAATGGCCAGACTGGTTCGAGCTGATAGAAGGGCAACAGTGACTGAAATAACCACTCGTTACAACCGAGGTATGCAGCAAAGCATTTGTGAAGCCACAACACGCACAACCTTGAGGCGGATGGGCTACAACAGCAGAAGACTCCACCGGGTACCACTCATCTCCACTACAAATAGGAAAAAGAGGCTACAATTTGCAAGAGCTCACCAAAATTGAACAGTTGAAGACTGGAAAAATGTTGCCTGGTCTGATGAGTCTCGATTTCTGTTGAGACATTCAGATGTTAGAGTCAGAATTTGGCGTAAACAGAATGAGAACATGGAACCATCATGCCTTGTTACCACTGTGCAGGCTGGTGGTGGTGGTGTAATGGTGTGGGGGATGTTTTCCTGGCACACTTTAGGCCCCTTAGTGCCAATTGGGCATCGTTTAAATGCCACGGCCTACCTGAGCATTGTTTCTGACCATGTCCATCCCTTTATGGCCACCATGTACCCATCCTCTGATGGCTACTTCCACCATGTCACAAAGCTCTAATCATTTCAAATTGGTTTCTTGAACATGACAATGAGTTCACTGTACTAAAATGGCCTCCACAGTCACCAGATCTCAACCCAATAGAGCATCTTTGGGATGTGGTGGAACGGGAGATTCGCATCATGGATGTGCAGCCGACAAATCTGCGGCAACTGTGTGATGCCATCATGTCAATATGGACCAAACTCCCTGAGGAATGCTTCCAGCACCTTGTTGAATCTATGCCACGAAGAATTGAGGCAGTTCTGAAGGCAAAAGGGGGTCCAACCCGTTACTAGCATGGGGTACCTAATAAAGTGGCCGGTGAGTGTAGACTGGTTCAAACCGATAACTCATGAATATGAGAATAATTTGTAAGTCTTTTTGATGAATTCATTAAAAAAAAATAGTTGACTAATCTGACTACAATGGTCGTGTTGCATGATTGTTGCGTGCAAATAGTGAGGACAATGCAATAGAAAAAAAAGAACCCTTTAACAGACCAGAAAAAAATGCCTCCAGCACTTAAAAAAAATACCTGTATGAATCTAAATATGATTATTGATTCACAACTCTAGTCATAACAGGGCAAAGTTGAAGCTGTTTGCTCTGGAGAAAGAAAGTTCCAGGTGTAAAAGTTAAAGAGCAAACCTGAAAGGTCACTGGATGGGACACTGATTTACCGGTCAACCTCTATTACCATGTATGCATGGTAATCTACAACAAAACTGCTGAAGACTGAATATGAGCATGAGAGAAAAGAGGGATAAAAAGACAGCAAGATCAAAGGACTGCAAGGTTTCTGCAAGGTACACTGCTCCTGGCTGATGGCCGTCCATCTGGACCCGACGCCCCGCTGTTATCATTTGAAACGTCCGTGTGGCTTAAACCATCAGCTCTATCATAACTGTCATAACAGCAATGACGGAGCTGGTGTCATAACAGTCAACTGTCGTTTATGCTAATGGCAAGTTCAGCAGGACAGAAATACTAATCATTTTCTTTCTACAGTGTTGTGCAGCAAACATGAAGAAAACAAAGCACGTTTAGTGATATTTCTCCGCAGCAATACAATATATATGTGTGACAGTATAAAACCCTGAGGGCCACAAACAGATATGACGTGTGCACTTTATTCCGAGTCTTCTGAAGCCATACGATAGCTTTGAATGTGTCTGTGAGTTTACAGTGGTATAAATCTTTTTAAGTGCAGGCCTTTTGTGTCTCTGTGATGCCATATACTGCAGCAGCAGCAGCCATCACTGAGGACAGCTCTAAAAATAGAGCCGACTCTTCACAAGAACACCTGACAAGACTCCCTCTCGCACTCCTTTCCAGTCTCTAACGCACACGATCTCACTTTCCATCTCCAAATCGCTTTGTTTCACTCCTCACTGAATCTAATTACGGCAAAACAAGTATCAGCTCAGCGGCAGCAAAGTCTACCCATCAGCAGCCCTCATCAGGCCTAGGGCGTCAAATAACACGCTAAAACACATTAACACACAAATATCTTACATGCACCCTTGTTTGTGCTGGGAAAAGGCTGAGTCTGCTAGTGCAGCAAAATAAGCCTAGCTACTAAATCCTAAATTGCTGTTGTTGTTTTACATAAATAACGGGACAGACAAGGGAAATAATAAAAATAATTGAACATTTAATTGTGCATAGTTAGGATAGCAAAGTAAATCAAATCAGAATCAAATGGTTCAAACTAATCTTTGGTTATTGATTTCAAAAGCATGTTTCTTTGGCATATGGCTAATAATGTAAATGGTAAAACAGTAATATAGCTAAAACCAATACAATATTTGGCCCAGAGTTTGTTTAATCAATACTTGGTACTTCATGCATTTGTTGTTGTTTTTCACAAAACAGTCAGTGTCCAATTCAGACTATGTCATGTTATTATTATTATTTATTTTGCATATTCTTGGGCCTATTATTAATAAATACATTTATATAAAATGTTTATAGTATATACATTTTTATATTATATTATATTATTATATTATATTATGGTCTGTCTGAATACTCCATTCTGATTGGCTGGAAGGTGTGCATTAAAACCTTTTAATGCACAGGTAGCTCCAAGTCAGTTTAATCACTGTTCTATATTAACCCTCTGGGGACGGATTGGGCGGTACCGCCCAAAATGGCATACTTTTACAAATGTGTAATTATCTTAAATACTATTAATGATAGAGAGGTGCGGTCTTTTTTACCGCCTTCCTCAGATTCCGCTGAAAACAGTGATAACTCACCCGGCTAGTAAATATACACACTTCCTTGTTGCGCAATACCACTATGTAAAAAGCCAATGAAATCGATGTTGTTTGGCAGATTCCGCGAACAACAACCAATGGAAAAATTGCCGATGGAGAAATATTTTTCTTACCCAATCAGAGGAAGGTTACCATGACGTCTCTAGCAAATCAGAGGACTCTGTAGCCTTGCAAGGGGTGGTACTATATAGAGCTGGTAAGTCCCGCCCATCCGTAAAACTCCAAGTGGACCTCTAGGTTGAAAAAGCGTCAATGCAAGTGAATTAGAGAAAATAATTATTTTCTGATCCCGTTTGAATTGTGCCATGAATGTGAACATATGTTGTCTGTGCATTTTTTATATAATTTCTCATGTAACGAGTTTGACAGTATATTGTATGATTCTTTGGCTAGCAGTTGTGGAATAGACATAACGAGAAAGACTACACGTCGCATATGTGACGTCACCGCATAACACATTTTCCCTCCACAAATCACGGTGCGATAATCTAAGGAATTAGATCGAGATGCCTGTGTTTTTTGTACCCAAATGTCACCATTCAAACAAAGGCATGTTTAGCGGGATCCGTGTGCTAGTGGTGGTGACGTATATCAAACGCGTCGAAAGCAGTGAAGAGTTGTAGTCCACAAAGTGCTCTCACACAAAGTCTAACCGTATGAAAATTCTACCCGCTAAATTGTAGCATTCTTTACACGAAATATTATATACAAAATTCACAGACAACATATGTTCACATTCATTGCAAAATTCAAACGGGATTAGAAAATAATTATTTTCTCTCATTCACTTGCATTGACGAATTTTCAACCTAGAGGTCCAGCGGGGTAAGCAGAAGGGGCGGGACTTACCAGCTCTATAGTTAGGGATATGACGCAAACAGCGTTGAATGGAGAGAAGGAGAGAGAGCGAACGGAGGCTTACGGAGCGGATTATCAGAGATTTATATGAGAGAGACAGAACAATTATAATATATATATATACACACATACAATTATAGCATTATTTATTGTTTTAGCACTTTTATGATGGCAAGCAGTAGACGCTTTACGGTGGAACAAGCTCTGGAACAATTACTGGAGAGTGACGAGGAGAAAGCATTGCTTAGAAAATTCTAAACATTCCTAAGAAAAACGCCTTGGACTATTTGTAAATAAAGTTACATTTTTCATTGTTCTTTACACATTTTATTTAACAATTACACATGTCTGTCAAGCAAAGGCTTTGACAAATATATTTTTTGTTCAAAAACTGTTCACTATTGTTGTGTGATGTGTGATTTTCAGAAATAAATGACAAAAATCTAATTTCCGTTTTTGAAATTCTCTAGTTTATAGTACATTTTTCACTCATACTTCCTTTATAAACACATTGCATGCATGCTTATGTTAGCTTAGGGTCTTCTGAATCCATAGATACCAAACACATAGTGTTCCATCTCCATTACATATGGTTTATAAGGCCAAATGTAAAAATAGAGAAAATGGACCAAAAAGGGCTGTTTTCATTGAAGCGCGCACACACACACACACACACACACACACACACACACACACACACACACACGTCACTCGCACACAGAGAGCGGAGATCGCGCTGTGCACACACAACAAACATTTAGGAACACAGAAACTTGTTTTCAACACAGCACTGCGACTTTTAGTAAAAGCTTCGCTACTGAATCGCTACATTATGTTTCTCTGCGACGAAGGGGTTACATTGCTATTGCTAAGTAATTAAACTCACAGCTTTATTGTTAATAGACAGAGAGATGAGACACCTCTCATCTCTCAATAATTAATTCAAATAAATGCTAGAATTCATTCATTCATTCATTCAAATAAATGTAATCTTACGCACTACTTTATCTCTGTGTCTGATTCAAAGCGTGCAGAATGCTAGATCTAATAAGCCGTAACTGTGGAAATAACCGTCAATTTTACCCTTCCAGTCATATATTGCGCTGCAGCCCGCATTTAAATATTTTTAATGCACTTTGCGGAGACAACCAGCCTCTGCTTCACGTCAGGCAGTTGCCTCCACGTTGTAAGCCGTGGATGATATCTTATTTATTATATTATATTATATTATTATAAAGAATTATACAATAATTACAATGTTTGATTTTAAAAATAAATATACAATTTAGTTTAGTTACTGTTCTGGGTCGCCGCTTGATGTCCAATGTATAATCTGTGTCTTCAAGCAAAACTAGTTGAGAAACTAATATAATATGTTGGTTGTGAAAGAGTGAACCTAACCAGTACATAACTCATCCAGCACCATTTGTGCTACATAAATGATACCTCAAACTGTGCAGCTTATTGAGGAAAGGTATACTATTACAGGCTTAAATTAATAAAATTATTATTTTCGCTGGCCAGGAAAACAAAAAAACAAAAAAAACAATGAGGTACCCAAACCATATCTAGAAACCAGAAGATTACAGTGACTTTTGACTTGGTCCAGTAAGCAACCACCAAGCAGTCAATCAGAACACCCTTGCAACTGTTTAACACATTCACAGTATAGCATAGCAATGCCCCAGGAACACCAGCAGCAAGTGGCACTCAAAAAAACATAAAAAATCTAAATTGTTATGAGGCAATCTCAGCGTGCAACCTGGAAGCTTGCAGTATAAATTCACCCACTTTAAATCATTGTTGGACCAAACATTCATTTGGCAACAAAAATACACACAAGACATCTACACAAATAATCCTTATTGCTTCAGTCACAAGGTCATAAACTCTCATCACACATACAGTATATAACCCACATATACATAGAAATCACAGCTGCAGGAAGTGACACACAGAGAAACAGAAACAGTGAATAAAGTACGATACCTGAGCCTTAACGCATTCCTGTGGAGGAGCCAGTATGAGGAGAGAAGCAGAGAAGAGGAGAGTTATTACCAGCCTGGGTTATTGAGGAACAGAGCAGGCTCAGAGAAACCCTGTTAAGCACTTTGCAAGTCATACTACGGGAAGAAGAGAGGGACACATCCTTTATAAAAGCTCAGACGCTATCAAAAAACAACAGAGGGTAGTGCACACACACATACACACACACACAGCCGAGAAACATGAGGCGGATGCTGAAATAAAAAGCCACAAAGCTAAAATAAGGAACGCGGACATTTCAGGTGAACAGAAAAGCTGATAATTATGCAACCAAATACAGATGATGAGAGGTCATTTAGTTATTGAACAACTGAAATGCAATGATCAGCAAACCAAGAGACGCAAAAAAAGGAAAAACCTGGTATTCATTGACTGAACAAGGGTCTCATGATCATTAAAGACCAGCTGCCCCACAGTACTGGAGAGGAAGGGAAAAAGACAGATTTATAGAGAGACAAAATGGTACCCAGTGTGAGCCAAAAACAAGGCATTCACTGTTCGCTAGTCTTAAAGTCACTATTGACAGACAATCTAATTTTATTTAAAGATTGAATGAAATGGCTTGACAAGAGCAGTTTTTTCCCCCTATTGAAAATGGAAAATTGGGTAGGGTTTTTTTTTTCATAAAAAAAAATAATTAAATAGGCCTAAGCATTAATTTTCGTCACAGTTTTGAATCATCTTTTAGTACTTGCTACACTAGATGGAGATAGAAAAAGACTACATTTTTTATTGTAAGTATACAGATGATCTCAAAACTATGAACTAAAAGCCTAATCTACAATTTCGATTTCATGGGGTGTTTGTTTACAACACAAATGTAAGTGTGATATGAGAGTAACTTCAACAAATTCCCTCAGTGTCTGTGATAACCTGTGATTTTCAGAAAAAAATAAATGAAATAATAATAATACACATAATTGCTTGCGTATTGCTGGGTTCTCACTGCAAAACAACACAAAAATGCAACATGGTATTTTAGCAAAAAATGATCAAATTACATTTCTCAATCCCTCTTTTTCATGAAATAATTATAATCACTACACTAAACTATGAAAAATAAAATAAAAAATGCAATGCAATGAAAATTAAAATTGGGACTGTATAATAAGCAAAAATATAATAGTGTAGCCTATATTATATAGTTTAATAGTGAAAAACATTCTAAACATCAGCGCCTTTCCTGTTTTGGTGTGGAATAGACTGACATGTTGTTGATAGTCAAAAATGTTGCTTAAAGGGATACTCCACCCAAAAATGAAAATTCTGTCATCATTTACTCACCCTCAAGTTGTTGCAAACCTGTATGAGTTTATTTCTTCTGCTGAACACAAAGGAATATATTTTGAAGAACGTTTAGAACCAAACAGTTGTGGGGCACCATTGACTTCCATAGTATTTTTTTTCTACTATGGAAGTCAATGGTGCCAAACAACTGTTTGGCTCCAATCGTTCTTCAAAATATCTTCCTTTGTGTTCAGCAGAAGAAAGAAACTCATACAGGTTTGCAACAACTTGAGTGTGAGTAAATGATGACAGAATTTTCATTTTTGGGTGGAGTATCCCTTTAAATGACTGGAGAAGGAGTGTGGTACGTCCACTAACATCACTGAGATGAATTAACTGTACCTCATCATGTGGCTCCAAGCAGTTTTGAATTATTACGCATCTACAAGATGCCTCCAAATACAGTATGACAAATCTGAAATATGTCTAAAAGGGCAGAGAATCTTGAGACGAGTTCAACTGTGTGAGGCGGGCAGCACAGAGTACAATTATTTCACTCTGGTTCCAGAAACTGAATCAAATTAATCTCAGTCAGAGAGTCTCTATAAGGTTACGTGAGATACATAAGGCTGATACATGATGTAATGTTTGGGAAGTGAATTTTCACCTTCGGCTATGTCTGAGTATGGAAATCCCACCGTGGAGGCACTCAAAAACTCGCAGATTAGCTGGAACGCCCGTCAGCTTAACATCCCATGCGTTCCCTCTTGAAGACACTACTGTGAACTTTCTTAGCCTGCTACCACTGATCTGAGAACAAAAACACGGTCCAAATCTCTTCCCACGGACCATAACAAAAAAAGGGAGCTGTTTGGGGAAAACTGTGCAGCTGAGAAGATACAATGGTGGGAATAATTTTGGTGTCCCGTTCTAATGTATCTCAAGGGGAAAACAATTTAGCTCAATGATGCTTGACGTATTTTGTTGTACCAAACAAAACAAGAATTTCCAAACAAGCTGAGGGAACACTGGCTTCTCTCCCAGGGGAATTGGAGGAATGCTGGGAATGAACTGCAGTAGAATTGGGGGAGACAAATCAGGAATGTGTCTACGTGATGGTCCAGCTTTGAACCTCCATGAAACATCGGTGTCAAAAATTCCCAAGATTAATGCCCAAAGCGTTATGAAAGCAGAGCGTCACTCAAATCTGCTGGAGATTTAGTAGAATAAAATACAACTCTGTTATTTGTTCTCTTTAGGTGCCGAAGGAAAGACGTAAAAAAAAAATGCCCTGTTCTCCTTACAACCTGCTATCAACGTGGCATCCATCCTTTAAAATGACCACGAAATCAAAACTGACCTGAATAACTTCCTATATAAATGTTCCTTATTGTGAATGATTCATCAGTGCATATGTTAATCCAAAAAGAAAAAAAATGAATTAATAAATGAATTCATCAATAAATAAATGAATATAAAATTTTAAATAATATAAATGTACGCCGTTTTGTAATCGGTCATGTCATCAAAATAAAATAAAATAATATAAATTAAAATAAATCAAGCCATTTTCAAAATCTTGCCAATTCTTAATTTATTGCTGGTTAATGTAATGTAAGAGCAAATAATGATACATTTGCAAAAATAAGTGGAAGCATTGATATAATGACATGCTTTTGAGAGTAAACCTGTCCTTCAACTTCAAAAAGCCTCAAAAATGTGTGCCAGCCAAGGATGTATTTACATTTGTTCTCCATAATCTTGCATATGTGATCATTTTAAGAATGAACTACTGAAAGACCCATTACAGTTGACAACTAATGTATTGGATATCTGAACCCAATATCTGATCTAAACAAATGTAAATACATACACAGTATATATGATTTTTTCCCCCCCTTTCTCTCTGCTCTGTCTCTGTCCTCTACTCGGCTGGGGCTTGATGATGTTGTATATCACACATCCAGATGGTAGCAGTGCAGTGGATTCTCACTTCAGCCTGCCCAGAGCACAGTGGGGATTGAGCGCATAAAACACCAGCACATCTTAAGCCAACACGACATACTGACAGTGGACACATAGGCAGAACACCTACAGAGAGACCATATAACAGCCACCACGGCACAAGTAAAATGAGCGACTATAATGGAAACTACAAAAAAAGTAAAGCATCTTGCACATACAGGATCAAACAATGTGAGTTGCTGCAAAAGAACATTTAAGAAACTGAGGGAATGGTCCAAAAGAGAATAGGAGGGTGAGATTTAAAACACATTGGAACAAAGATGCTATTCCTATTTTACTGCTCAAAGCAGCAGTAATGAGCAGAAGAAAGCTTCTGAAAATTGCACCGCCTATTTTTACGTTATAATGAGCTAGCACCCATTTTAAACCTGAACTCTGTTTATTCGATCTGAAACTAGCCTGTCACCATGGCCTCTTAAGATAATGTGCGAGTTTGCTTTAGCTTTGGTTTTAAGCGTTCATTTTCTCTATGCTACAATAACTTCTCCTTCTCTGCTTAATATGTATAGACAACTACACTCACCGGCCACTTTATTAGGTACACCTGTCCAACTGCTCGTTAACACTTAATTTCTAAGCAGCCAATCACATGGCGGCAACTCAGTGCATTTAGGCATGTATACATGGTCAAGACAATCTCCTGCAGTTCAAACCGAGCATCAGTATGGGGAAGAAAGTTGATTTGAGTGACTTTGAACGTGGCATGATTGTTGGTGCCAGAAGGGCTGGTCTGAGTATTTCAGAAACTGCTAATCTACTGGGATTTTCACGCACAACCATCTCTAGGGTTTACAGAGAATGGTCCGAAAAAGAAAAAACATCCAGTGAGCGGCAGTTCTGTGGGCGGAAATGCCTTGTTGATGCCAGAGGTCAGAGGAGAATGGCCAGACTGGTTCGAGCTGATAGAAGGGCAACAGTGACTCAAATAACCACCCGTTACAACCAAGGTGGGCAGAAGAGCATCTCTGAACGCACAGTACGTCGAACTTTGAGGCAGATGGGCTACAACAGCAGAAGACCCCACCGGGTACCACTCATCTCCACTACAAATAGGAAAAAGAGGCTACAATTTGCAAGAGCTCACCAAAATTGAACAGTTGAAGACTGGAAAAATGTTGCCTGGTCTGATGAGTCTCGATTTCTGTTGAGACATTCAGATGTTAGAGTCAGAATTTGGCGTAAACAGAATGAGAACATGGAACCATCATGCCTTGTTACCACTGTGCAGGCTGGTGGTGGTGGTGTAATGGTGTGGGGGATGTTTTCCTGGCACACTTTAGGCCCCTTAGTGCCAATTGGGCATCGTTTAAATGCCACGGCCTACCTGAGCATTGTTTCTGACCATGTCCATCCCTTTATGGCCACCATGTACCCATCCTCTGATGGCTACTTCCACCATGTCACAAAGCTCTAATCATTTCAAATTGGTTTCTTGAACATGACAATGAGTTCACTGTACTAAAATGGCCTCCACAGTCACCAGATCTCAACCCAATAGAGCATCTTTGGGATGTGGTGGAACGGGAGATTCGCATCATGGATGTGCAGCCGACAAATCTGCGGCAACTGTGTGATGCCATCATGTCAATATGGACCAAACTCCCTGAGGAATGCTTCCAGCACCTTGTTGAATCTATGCCACGAAGAATTGAGGCAGTTCTGAAGGCAAAAGGGGGTCCAACCCGTTACTAGCATGGGGTACCTAATAAAGTGGCCGGTGAGTTTATATGTAAAGCATAAATATTACTTTATCTCTGTTACACTGTTTGTTTGAGAATCCTGACCAGTCCAACACAGCAACATTAGCTCAACCAATGGTACAAGTTTGGGGGTGGAGCTATGAGTTTGACCAACGGCCCATGGCAGACCGAGGGAGTTTCTGGGAAACCAGTTTGGAGCCTGTCATTGGCTGCATCCGAAATGTATACTATGCCTAGTGTATATAGAATAACCCAATGTGAAAAGAGTAATATCTGCAGTTTTGCACACTTGTTAGCTACCATTGTAAGTGCATTGCAAGTAAATACATTATCTGTTCCTTTTTGCAAACTGAGGGTGGTAAAACTGTCATAGATGCAGTCAATAGAACTTAAGTTGTTTTTAACCCAAAATATTCCTTTAAGGCAGAAGATAAAACAAATAATTGAACACAACCCCATGAGGATGGGGCAGCATTAGCTAAATTAACAGATTCTTACAGTAACAGCAGAACAAATGCAAATATATTAGCGGAGAGAAGTTCATAGCAAGGAGACAGAGAACTTGTTACTTCCACATTTGTAATACGAGGAAAGAGAAGTGGTTATTGTTACCAAAAAGAGTGCCAACAGACTTCCAGAAACCTAAAGCTTTACATAATATCCCTGTAGTGTTACTTTTGTGAGAGGAACATTGGTGTGTGTACCTGACGCACTGAACTGGCTATGGTATAGAACTATGTGAATACGCGATCATATTTTACACCAGAAGTCAAATCCATTGAATAATACCAGTCAACATCATGCAAAGACAGAACGGGGGCGGTATGATGGTACATTATATATCATGCAATGGTAGAAATGCATCAAGCGGTAGAGATTTTCCAGCACCATTTATACACCGTAGATATATTAGCATCGCTTTTTGCATTATTTCACAAAAAAGATGAACATGCATAAATCAGCTATTTTAAAGCTTCAAATTTGATTCAATCAGCCATAATTAAGACTGCAACATATATGTTTGATAATATTAGTTTTGAAATGTAGTTCATAAAATGTGAAGCTGTAGTGCACTGGTGATTGTTTGCATCCAAATAAAAACGCTTTTATCCCAAAAAACTTAATTCACTGGATTATAAAAAAAAAGAAAAAAGAAAGCATAACAGCCTAATTTTTTTCAACAAAAACAAAATACAACCACAATCTAAAATCACTGATATTGAATTTTGATCATACCGCCCATCCCTATGTATAGAGAAAAAACAAGCATTTGCAATGACACATTTACCAGCATGTAAACAAACACGAAAGCTAAGCCAGACAGGAACAGGAACGCCAACAGTCATACAGGGGGAGGGGCAAAGGAGAGGCTGTACAGGTAAAGTTAAAGCATACGACTGACCGTATGGTATCCCCGTGCTACGGGCGGCTTGCCGGCGGGATATGGGTCTACGGTGTCAATGATGGTCTGCCGCTCGCCCTTCTGGTTGATCTTGCGAAACCTTCGGCGGGACTGTCGGTGCGATGCCTGCCGCTGGAAATACTCCTCATTCTCATCCATATAGTCCACCTGCAAACGGAGGAGAGATTTGAGTGAGACTCTCTCTCTCCCCACCCCACCCCCCCATCCCCTCCCGCCCCTCTTACTGGCGCTGTGTAAAAATAGCAGTGGGTGTGCGAGCCTGTGTGTGTGTGTGTGTGGGCTGAGCCTCAAACACCTACGTCAAAGCGAGGCGTACAACAGACAGAAAGGTAGAAAAAGGGAGATGTAGTTTCAAAGCAGCAGCTTGCGAGAGTCTTTCAGTGGTGAATTGTGCATGTTATGCGCTTTCTATGGCATTAAACTAGAAATTAGGTAAAATAGCAATAATTAAACAATGCATATTCCAGATCACTGTTTATTCAACATATTTGCGGTGAGACCAGGAAATGTCATTGAAGGGGTGTAAACTGACCATGGCAGGTCTTTGAACAACAGTAAATGAGTGTGTCATCATCATACACATTAAGGATATAAGTTGCATGTAAAACTGGCCGGCCACTGTGACATTATGCCATGAAAAGTGACATGATTATCCCTCTGCCTTATTTTGCTGCAGCCTCAGATTTCACACCCACTCTGCCTTTGGGATTACACATCAAATCTCTCGCTACCGTACCAACTGCTGCTATGGCAACTGCCGGAGAGTGCGAAGCAGTGGGAATATATTGGGCGGTGTGAGCAAGTGAGAGTGCAGTATCTATATCCTGCCTCAGCCTGTAATTACAGGGCAGCATTGGCCGGTAATAACAGATGAGATACCCAACGAGGGCACAATCAACTGTCGAGGACAGTTGCCATCGCCCAAACCAAAGATTATGCTTATGCATTTGGCAGATGCTTTTAAAAGTCTACAGTACATGCATTCCCTGGGAATGCAACCTGTGACCTTGATGTTGCTAGCGTCATGCTCTATGGGTTGAGCTACATATATACACTCTACTAGGGCTGCACGATACTGAAAAAAAATGGCGATATTTTGTTTTTCTGCGATAAATATTGCGATATGAATACAATTTCACCACATGCCTTGAATAGCTCTATTTGGAAAGAATTAATCATTCTAGAATGATTGGGGTGATTTTGTAGGGGAGTGAATCTGCATATAAAATAATAAACAAATTACAATTATAGGTAAATACAGTGGAACAAAGATACAAATGAAATAAACAGTGCTTCTAACAGCAAGGCACAGAAAATAACACTGTATAGTCTTCAAAAGTAAATGTAATTCATCTTTGTTAAAGCTACAAAAGTGATTTTCTCTTTGTATTTTGTTTTTTAATTAAGATTAATGACACAGACAGCAGCAGGAATATTAGGCTGCTGTCACTTTAAGACCGAACGCACGAATCCAATATAATGATACACATCAATTTTCTTTCTCAGTTGTTTACATTCACATAAGTGAATGTGTTTATGAGTATCCTCACTGAGGCGGGCATTTTGACAATTTTGGTATGGTGTATGTGTCCATTCAAGCACAAATAGACGTGGAGGAGAACAGAATAGGTGTTCGCGTGCTGTCTGGAAAAAATACTGTGATACTATTTCGGTATTCTTTGATGAAAGATATTTCAAGAGAACAGCATTATTAATGTCTTTACTGTCCCTTTTGATCAAATTAATGCATCTTTGCTAAATTAAAGTATTAATTTCTTTAAAAAAATCTTACTGACTTGAACAGTAGTGCACTCAACATGAAGAAACACACAGAAGCCTATTGAGTTGTAGTCACATGTAGGCGCATTTCCATGAGCTTAACTAAATCCGAGACTGCAAATGCAGATAGGGAGGGTCTTTCTGTACTTGTGAACATACATCATGAAGTGAATATGGAATATATTAGAGTGCATGGAAGGGCTTGGGTTCCTAAATATAATTATAATTTTTTTTTGGCATGGCGAGAGGATCAAATGGAGGCCATGTTGAAAATGACCCGCAGTGGGCAATTTGCCACCTGATGCAAAATAAAACTAGACCACACAAAACTAAATTGCTCCCCTTATACAAATATTATATATAAACAAATACTGTATAACATAGTTGTCCCTAAAACTTCTACACTAGGAGTTGTAGCTTGTGCGCAGACAGCTACTTCATTTTCCCCAATCTTTAATTATTGAATACTAAGAATCTGAATTCATTAAATTTTTTTATAATATTTATAGCTAATGATGGCAAAAAGACACTGAGTCACAAAACCTTAGTTAACCTATCCCTTGAAGGGGGCATATACACAAGACATGTTTAACTTTTCAGTATGTTTTAGTGTGCAATCTGTCTCAAAGATCAAGCAATGTGCTAATTAAAGCATCCAAAATCCTAAAAACATCTAGCATCAAAAAAATAAGACCATCTTGGACAACTGGTCGACCATTCTGACCCATTCCTAATTAGAACCAGCACATTTTCTTTGGAAAATTGTTTTTAGCCAATTGTTATCGGCCTGTGTAATGTCAAATCTGACCTTGTATGTACCCCTGGGGGTAAGCGTAGCACACTGTGTGAACCACTGGGGAAGAGGAATGAAACTGCAGCACAAAACTGCAATTATACCATGTGATTAGTAAGAGTATTAGGTTAAGATGATTATCTGGTCCATGATTACTCACCACAATCATCTCGGATGGCTCCAGCACGATGCACTCGCATCCACGACGTAAACTCCCAGCAGACCTCTTCCCAAAGCTAGAGGAGAAGAACAGGAGAGACAGAAAGGTTATATACCACTCAACCAATTATGGAATCCTTAGATTCTGTGGGAATGAAAGCGTGCTTAGAATCCGAGCCAGAGAAACACATATCCAAAGACTCGTGGCACTGTTCCTGGCCTAGCCAGTGAGATTCCACTGGGAAAGAAAGTACGACCAGACTGGAAAAGTCCACAGGATGACATCATGGCCTAATGAAAGAAGTACAGTGCAAAGTGATGGAGTGTGTGAGTAGCAACACAAAAAACTCTATTGAAAATTTAAGAAGGGGACCATGGAAACGTGAGGTGGAGTTCCATGCAGGATAAAGGTAAATACGCAGATTTTTTTTAAATCATCTGCACTGAACCTGTAATTGTTGGGTTAAAATGCAAATTCAGAGACTAGCATTTCCCAATCCCTCTTCTTCACAAAATAATTTCCTGTCATCAATACACTAAATAATGAAAAAGGCACAATTAATTAAAACAATTGAATAAATAGGGAAAAAAGCAAAAATAAAATAAACAGTTAAAAGCATATAATATATATAAAAAGTATATAATATATAATTTTTTTAAAAATGAAATTAATATTTTTTAAAAATTGATTGAAGGTAACATGTGCCACTAGTGGCACCAAACAAAACTGTAATCTGTTTGTTTAAAGTGCCCCTATTATCCTATTTTAAAGATTCCTAATTTTGTTTTGGAGGTCTCAAACACCTATCTCAAAATATGCATTGCACATGACCTCATTTCTTAGAAAATGGTTCTTTCCAAGATTCACGCTGCATCCCAATTCGCCTATTTATACTATGCCCTAAAAGTATGTTCTGTTTTTGTGAAGAAAAAGGACATACTTTTGAGTGTTGCAGGCAAGCTTTGGGACACACTACTTCATCAATATGGCGTCTTTAACTGACAGCTCTGTTGCTTAGTTACGTCCATCTTGTCACCATTTAAACTGCGCTGTCAATCATCTTGTCACAGTTACAATCCTCCACAATTATTTTATTTCCTACTGTTTCGGAGAGAAATATAGTAGCACGTTGATCTGCCAGTCGTGGGTCTTTCGTGTAGAGACTCTCCTAATGTGTTTGCAATTTGCATAATGATGCATTTAAAAGTTGTTGTACAAACGTATCTTTACAAAAGTTCACAATGCTGTTGCAGATGAAATATAATGTGGATAACATTGAATAAATATACTTTCGTCAGTTTAGAAACTGATAATTAATCACTCAAACCCCTATACCACCTCTCTACTTAACCGTGGGACTCGAACATCCGTCATGTTTTTAGTTTTTAATGCTTTTTATTTGTGTTTGTAGTTCTAATCTTTGGATTCTAAAGTAGAAAAAGAAAAAGTAGACCGGGTATCTTTGGAATTCTTATTTCAACATGCTATTATTTGGAACACACTAATTCTAATTTCAAATACTATTTAAGACGGATAGTATGCGAATTGGGACTCAGCATCAGTCTCTCTAAACCCCTCCTTTTTGAGAGCCTACTCTGCTCTGATTGGTCATAATGGCTCAGTCTGTTTGGTCTCCCGCTTACAGCGCATCGGAAACGAAACACCTTTTAACATATTTGAATTTCAGCACCGGAGGCTTCCCCTGCACTTGATACACTTATCAATTCCAGTACAAGTCCTCATCCTTTTAAAGTGGATTTGCAGTGCTGAAAAAAGCATCTTCTCGACATGTCGACAACACAAAGAAATATTACATTGTTACATAGGTGTGTAACAGGAAGTGAGACTGAAATTGCAGACAACTCATCTCGGCAGTTCAGAATCGATTCTTTCTTTTAAGAGACTTTATTTGTCGTGCACTTAGATCTTTAAAACTTTGCAGACCTTTACAAATTTTTTTTTTTTTTTTTTTTAAAGGGGGCAATATTTTAAGCACGCTATCTGGGTCTGACATAAAAACCCAGTGAGTTTAGGATGGGTCTAGCTATTTGGCTAAACAATAGAAGACAGATGGGATACTTGAAATACATACAATATATATATATTTTTCAATTCTGTTTGATGCTGTTTGTAATATTACATACTTCACCTTTCATCTGTTTTGTTAATTTACCATCAATGCTGCTTGCAAGAGACTTTTTGCAGCTGAATGAGCTGCCAGGTGACACTCTGGTCCAAAGCTGACACACACTTACACACACACATAAGTAGAAAGAAAAACTGCGGTTCAGCTGTGTAAGAAGTCAGCAAAACCTCTACATACACTTCAGAAAACTGTGAGTGACAAAGCAAGGCTGATTTTACTATGAGAACACTTGACTCCACTATATGAATTATAATACCTCACAATGACAATTGTCAGCATGACAGCATTATAATTATATTTAATTAATTATGTCAAAATTTCAACAACTGAACACTTGAACCAACATTTTTTTTTTGTCACAACAAGCCTTTGGGTAATGCACTACACTTACTGTTGAATAGCTAATTGTATACTGGTTACTGTACAGGTGCAGCTGGCAGATATAGTAACTAGCTAATATAGTTAGACTAACAGGTGGGATTCCCTCTACATTCATTGTTTCTTAGCTTAAGACCACACACAATGAGTCCTCTGTGTTGTAATGCTGTTTGACTTCCCTTGCAGGCTCCTATCCAAATACAAAACCTCAAGATTTGGTGTTTTCATTCATCGTTCATGATATACAGTGGCTATTATCTGAAACCACAGAGAGAATATCAGGGATTCCAAGTATAACTTGTGAATATAACTTTTATAACCGCAAAATGCAATATGAAAAGAAAAATGGAATACAGAAGCATTTCTAGATGTTTCTAGATGAATATAGGAAAAAATATTTGCCTTGAGCAGAACCAAATGAAAAGAGAAGGGTGGAAAAAGCTCTGACTTGTAAAATTCCAAATTCTAAAAAGAAATTCTCAGAAGCCAAAAAAAAAGGCAAACTGTAAAAATTATATTAAAACCAAACATTTGTTAATAAATCATATTAACGTCAGCCTTCATGCCACATTCCTTGGGAATTTAACTCATGGTGAGATGTGATGCCCACCCAGTCTTACATTCCATATTACACAACATTCCGGGTGTCTGGAATGTGATTCTGTGACGAACGCGGCAGGCACTCACACCCAGCGAAGAACATAGGGGTTTCCAAAGTAAATAAGCCCCGTTTCATCTCTCTATATTAAGCCGAGCAAAGATTAAAGAGCTGTTATGCAAGTGCTGTCGGTGGGCAAGTCAGAGGGGAGAAGGGGGTACATTGGAAGGTTTAAGGACTGCTGATGTACAGTAGAATGGATAATTCAATAACAGGATTCTACTGCAACGCTTCAGTGAGTGCTAAACAGCTGTGCCGGCTCTCAGATCTGCGCTTGCAGACACATGGCAACATAAAGCAGTGCAAACAGCATTTCACGAGAAACCCTGAACTGTTACTAGATCCGATTCTGGGACCGAAACACTTGAGGCATGCTTAGCAAAGCTTGACACTTGAGGTATGATTACTTCCATTTTGCATTAGTAAAAAACAGCATACAATAAAATAAAAATGTCCTTTAGAGAAGTATTTGATGGAAAGTAGGTTTATAGAAAATATTTACAAAAATGTATTTAAGTGATCTAATAATGCACTTAATATACAGCATTAAGACCCAATATGTAAAAACAAAACAAAAACATACTGTACCTGTAGATGAGAGAGAGCGGTTACAAAATAGGTCCAATGAAATCCATAAACAATCCAGACTACTTTAAAATCATGCATTCAGTCCCATACTTCTACCTCAAATGTGTTTTTAATGTTCTTGCTTAATATCCATACACACACGCTGCTACCACACTAAACACAAACGTGATTTCGTGAGCGCCACATGATAATCCAACTTCACGTATGCTGCTCTGCGAGAACTCTGTTCTGACAGCTCCGTCTGCCGCCTTCATCTTACAAGAGCGTGTGAGTTGGGGAATGTGCGCTCTTGAGAGTTAGTGGTGTTCGACCAAAGCCAACATTCCTGCCTGCCTCTTACTTCCTGTGGAGCCAAGAGGGAGTGGTTGACCTCTACCCACAAACATCATGACCTCTCAACCTAAACTCATAACCTGTAGCGACTTATAAGACTACAATCAAAGGCAACCTGGGAAAAGAGTTGGGTATTGTTTGAATTTTAATGATTCCGATTCCAATTCTGCTTATTGATTTCGATTCTTATCGATACCTAATTTTATTTCCAATGAAGTAAAAAAAACAACAACAACAACAACATGGATATCATTCACATTTATTCTAAGTCTGGGCTGAATTAGTTAGCTGAATACCATGAACAAAAATCAACAGGCCAAAGAACACTTACACAAGGAACTTTTGTCTATGGTTTAAAAATACCATGGCAAAAACAATTAACCCTTAGGGGTCCAACGTGTCCTTGAGATGTTTTGACATGCCCTGACATCTGTGCTTTTTTCAGTTGCTTATAAACATATTAATGACAAAGGTGTCATTACACTCTATTCAGCACAAACAAGGCTACATAATATGTGAGCAACATTTATGTATATGTTTGTATTTTTGAGAGGATAATGTGTATACATGGTTATTGAAAAAACAAGAAAATGTAAGTTTCTGAAATAAGGCCACAAAACACATACTAAATATGTGTCCACAAGACTTTTGACTGATGGATGTTGTCACCAAGAGTTTTTGCTTCATAATGATCTGAAAATCATCTTGCCTACTCATTCACATAAATGTTTAAGTTTAGAGGCGTGCTCCAGAAAAAAGTTCTCGGAGACGGAGAGGCAGAAAGCATACCCTGTTTATTTTCTTTATTTTACAAAAGTACAATGTTTTGTTTCGATTGTAAGTGGACACATAAAGTAGACATTTTACAGTTTATTTTTTTATATTTCTTATGCCTGTATGACAATAAATGACGGACTATTTTAAGTTTATTTTGCTGCTATGTGAAGAAAATCCAGCAAAACGCGCCGGCACAATTGTCGACCCCAGAGGGATATTAACCTAACTAATATAAATTTCAAGCATTATTAAAGACAAGTAAACACTCTAATAAAAAATAAAAAAATAAAACAAAAAATTGCACAAATAAATACAACTGAACAAATATACTATTGAAATAAACACTGTTTTAAGATATTCAGGTATTCAGGTACAGAAACTGTATTCAAATGTAAAATAACACTATATTTGTAAGGTATATTTTATTTATAAAGTGCAGTTACAAAAGTTATTCAGACAAGAACAGCAAGTGAATTTTCTCTGTTTTTTGTTGTTTGATTAAGGTTATTATAGAGACAGAATCAAAAATAATAGGCTGTTGTCACTTTAAAAAACTGCAAAGATCCAATATACTATTATGCTTTTTCTTTGTCAACTGTGTACGTTCACTTTAACATAACCGACTTTGTTTACGAGGATATTTTGACATATTTTTTGTGTATATTTTTCCATTACAGTG
The DNA here is from genome assembly GCF_029890125.1 of Rhinichthys klamathensis goyatoka. Taxonomy (NCBI): domain Eukaryota; kingdom Metazoa; phylum Chordata; class Actinopteri; order Cypriniformes; family Leuciscidae; genus Rhinichthys; species Rhinichthys klamathensis. The sequence continues at coordinate 311,050 of NW_026606671.1, read as the reverse complement.
CAGTTCAGCATTGCGTACTATGAGAAGCGGCTTTCTGTGCGCACGTTTTGGATGTGTGTGCAGCACAGAAAACAGTGTGCGAGTCTTCTTGCCCTTGAATGGTTTAAAATCACATTAAAAACACTTTTCTGTGCACGTGCTTTGGATGTGTGTTCAGCACAGAAAACTGTGCAGGTCTTGTTGCGCTTATGGTTTAAAGTCATTTGAAAATGCACACAATCAATAAGAGGAATCGAAATGAATCCAATTCAGTATCCGATTCCTGAATTGGAATCGATTTTCAATACACACCCCTACCTGGGAGATTGTAAAGGAAAAGAAATTTGCATTCATACTCAAATTTGTATAGGTAAACCAAACAAAAAGGACTATTCATAATTCACAAAAAGCTAAACTGCACAAACAAGCCACCAACTACAAACCAAACTGGGTTTGTACAGCTAGGGGGCTGTAGCTGGGAATTGGCATGCAAAGTTGAGAACTTGTGGCTGAACAACAAATGAGGCATGTTGATGCATGCAGGGAAGCATTGTCTAGGACAGAGTTACCTATCAGATGTCACAGATAATACTCTCATGAAGTAAATGCATATCACTGCAGGGAAGAATGGTAAGGCTCTGAAAGCACTTCCATGGGAAAACCAACCTAGAGTTTGTTTGCATGAGGTGAACACATGCAAACATAAGAGGTAGTTGTAATAAAAGTAAACATCTTACTGAAACTAAGAATTTAAAATTGCCTTTAAGTACTTTTTTAGTAACTTGTTTTATCTGTTGATGAATAAAAATAAAAATTACTATGGACAATCTGAGCATGTTACTAAATTCAAACTCAATTTAAAATGATTCTAAACATCTGGTTACAAAGTAAATATTTTAAGTTAATAATTTAATAAACACATTTGCATCTGGCCATGCAGGTAAACAAATTAAATATTTTAGTAAGTGTTTAATTGTGACTTTTTAATTCAACATTATTTTATTTTTACATTTCTATGATTTAATTAATTAATAGCTTTTCGTCAACTCATAAACCCCCTTCAGTTCCTCACAAAACCCCAGTTTGGGAAAGCCTGATGTAATCAAAAGTTATGTTGCTTGTTTTCGAGATGAAATAGCACAAAGCAAAGGAACACTGTATAGAGTGCAAATGTACCATTTTAAACTGACTTCATCCCAAACACTATAGGAAAATAATCATTATATATAAAATGCTTGGTTTTGTTTAGCAATAGAGCAAAGAAAATCATTTGAAGCACCTTGCACCTTGAAGCACATGTAAATACCTTGGTACATGAGTTTGATAAACATTCGGTACCATGGAACATATCAAAGAAATATACTACTTCCTAACAACATATCTGTACCATGGTAAAACCACAGTACTTTTTTGTAAGGGTAAAAGCCATATCTCAAGGGAACTGTGGCTAACAATGTTTTCTAAGTCTTGTGGTCAGGAATAGGTAAGAAAACAATGGACTTACTGAAGGATCAGATTTAACAGAGTTTATAACAATAGAAACTCTTGTTGATGGTTAAGCCTGCAATAAGGGCTCGGACTTGTTGCATAAGCACTGGCATGAGTACCAGGTGGTACCGGCGCTGACATTTTCAAATGCCACCTCAAACTCAACTCTGACTTCTGCCAGAACTTTGCACACCATTAGGCTTTTAATGATGGCAATCGTGGTGCAATTAAACACTTGCATGCAGCATTTGCAGTGAGTGAGAGTTTCAGGTGCAATGAAACAGGTGTTACACAAATGTGCTTTTTAAAAGAGAGTGAATTTGTTTGGAAAAGAAATGGGAAAAAATAACGCGCTAAAGGAAGCTGATAAGATGTTATTGCAGATCTGGGTTGTCTCAGACAAGAATCGGTACACGAGGTAGAGGTGAATTCTCTTGAAGGGGCTGTTTGTGAGCGCTATCAAGACATTGTTTAAGAAGTGCACCGCTGTCCTGTTGGTTTTCATTCACTGGACGCCTGAGTCACAGTCTATTACAGGAGAAACACATCACAGCTCTCTCCGTGAAGCCAAATGAAACAGCGAGGGAGGGAGAGACCAGCTTCTCTCATTGCCATGGTGATAAAATGACATATTCCCACAGCAAGCCAAATCTAAAGCATCTCTGTCAAGTGCTTTTGTAAAGCTAGCTATGCTTTTAAATTCCACTCAGTCAAAATGTTTCTTTCTGCATGTCCTTGCTACAGTTCGCTGCTTGCTCATTTCTGTCTTATCAAGTTTTATGCTAGAGCGTGGTTATATTGCACCAAACAAAATGCTGATTCTTGATAATGCGGATAGTCTTTATTTGCATATGTGGCCTTTCTAAAGTCGTATTATGCTAAGTTATGATGTTTGGATTAGGCTACTGATTACATGTCAGGGTCAGAAATAAAAAAAAATAGTTCACCAAAAATTCAGTCATCATTTACTCACCCTTAATTTGTTCCAAACCTGCATGACATCCTCCAGTGGAACACAAAAGGAGACGTTCTGATCAAAAAAGCAGCATAAACATATAATAAAAGTAGTCCATGTGATTTGTAGCTATGTGATTTGTGCCATATATTCGAATCTTCTGAAGCAGGAAAAAAAAATTGTTTCTGGTACTTTTGAAGCATGTAGACAATACCCATTTACTACTACTGAAAACAACAACTAAGAACATTTAAAATGTCTCCTTTTATGTTCCACAGAAAAAGAAAATCACAAGAACGACATGATTTGTTTGAGTAAATGTTGACACTTTAAATTTGTAGTTGAACTATTCCTTTACACAGAAAAAAAAAAAAAAAAGTGACCAAAATACCACAGATATTAAGATGCTGAGACAAAAACAAAAAAACATTCCCATAATGAATTTACAAAAAAAATATTTATAACTTCTGATATATATTTGTTTGTTTTTTTACAAATTATTTTTATTATTTGTATCGTATTTATTTCTTAAAATTCTAAAACTCCTCTCACTAATTTAATTATTTAATTTATTTAATGAATTGATCATATTTAAAGTATTTGACAAACTATGACAGTATTTCTATGTAATTAAAAAAACATGATAAATGTAAAAATGCCCAAGAAAAAAAGAAACATGATTGGGAGACTGATAGAGATAAAGTCGCTTTTTGAAGGTATTTTCATTAAATGCTAACTTAATTTTACTAAACTGGTCACAGTCACATTTTGGATGTACACTCCTCCACAGGCCATTTCAGTGGCAAACTGAAAAAAAACTGGGACAAAGCTAAACTGAGAAGAGACATTTACTCTTTTTACATATGTTCTTTATTTGGGATGCTTAATATTTATTTGTTCCGATTAAATTTTAGAACTTTTAAAGGGAGAAGGTACACGGTTAATATGAATGAGAGGTTAATGGAAAGGGTATTTGGGGTTTTTTTCTGTAATGAAGTGTGAATGTTTGGTACTTGATGACGTTCCTGGATGACATACCTGGAGCGTGGCAAGAACATGGACTCTTTGATGAAGACTGATCCAGAGAGCAGAATGTACCAGCATGTGCCAATGTCATCGGGGCTGAAAGAGAGAGAAAAAGAGAGGATGACGAAAAAATTTAATTTAGAGTCTAACAGAAAACAAAACATGCTTATGTCTAACATGTGGTCTGGTTTGCTGTATGGTTAGAGAAAAAGCAGCTGACACGGACACACATAACATCAATGCCTAATGTAAACACTCTGTCATCATTTTTGTCCTGTGATACACTCCTGTGTGCAGACAAAAGATGACATTAGGAGATTCCCCAGAGGAAAACCGTGAACAGAGCTATCAAACGGCCAACAAACCATCTCTCTTCCTCCTGTAAGTGAAGCCAGTTGAAATATGACTGCTTGATTTATGTGAGTGTGTAGGAAATAACACACTGACACACAATCCCCACTCCTTTTTTTCAGGTCACAGAGCAGTCAGGAACGTTAGACATCTTCTGAGGCACGGTGGGTCGACGCCAGAGACATCCTTCCAGCTCCCGGCGAGCACCGCTCCATGTCTGCCTCTCCAGTAAGTGTTAAAAGTGGGAATGTGAGAAGATGAGCAATCCAATGAGCAGCGGACATCTTGATCACTGAGTCAGAACAGCGGATACACACTCCAGTGAGATAACATGCCCAAAGCAGTGCTGGGGTTTATGAGCTGATAGACAGTCCAGTGCTAACATGAAGCAAATAACTCAGATTTCATGCTACACTGCACACTTTATTATTGCACATTTTAATATGACTTTTTATGTGATTTAATATGTTTTGTCTGTGACGAAATTCCTTGTATATCTTCATCTTATCACGTTCACTGGAATTCTCGGTTCTAATGGTGCATTCAAGTTTTGTTGAAAAGATCGCAATTACGAGCTGAACGCACATGAACGCCACCACAAAGTCGTAAATACGAGTGGGAAGCTCGGGATTTTCTTTTTAAGCCCTGATCTTTACGAGCTTGGGAGTGTTTTAGTGAGAAACGTGACGGAATACCACAATATGTATAGGTATTTATAGCAGTGACATTGCCAGGCTTTTTTATTTACAACAAAATAAGATAATTCCCTGCACAAAATATAATGGCATTGTAATATAACAATATAATATGTAACAATACATTTTACAGTGGCTTCATAAATGAATTAAAAACATTAAAAAGCAAAACACACCTGATCCACGTTCTTCGTTCTCCATGGTAGAATTTAAAAGCTTTCTGTATTATTGTGTAGTTAATTAAGAGATGGTACACCGCCATCTTGCTCTGGTGAAAGTGACATGACTTCCCACCTCATAAATACACACTTCCCAGGAGGACTTGAATGTACCATTTACGGTCAGTCATATAGAGTGCAACAGTTGGGTCCAGGAAGTAAAAATCCTATACATTTTCATCATAGAGGAATGAATTTTTAACAATAACTTATAAAAAGATAGACCTAGTGTGAGCATCAGTCCACAACCCTATTTTATAATTATGTTTAACAATGGAATTCCTGAAGGAAACAACATCAACCAGGATTATGCAAAAAATATCCACCAATCAGATAATTGAAACAGCCAAATCGCACCAAAAAAAACCCACATAAGTGCTGCTCGCCCACTCCCATGAAGCTCAGCAAATGACATCAATCTCAATAGGGTCAATAGACGTCAATAGATTCAACCTCCCTACATTCTCAAACTATTACAATTTTCACAATAAACAACTTTAAATCAATAGTTTTGTGTCATTCGCATTTTTGCAGTTTGTAATGTTTTTATTTTCTTTGTATATGGTTGGTTTGGTTCATTGCATATAACTCTTGAATGAATTTAATGAATTACTGAAAAATTGAAAAATCTTCTGTCATACATGGCAACGCTGTATATTGGACTGCTCATTCTATAACTGAAAAGGCACTATTTATGTCTCTCGTATATATAACACCACAGTCTCACACTTTCATTTCATACAAACGCAACAGGCATCATCTTGTGTCTCTGTAATTGGCTGCAGTAATAATAACATCCAAGAACTTCAGTATTAATATTTCTATAATTGTTGCAGTGTGTCTTGTTGTGCCGCCAAACTTTTTGTATGTTGTAATGCACAATTTTTTAGCAAAAGCTTCACAATAATATACAGGTAAACCTTTAAGATAATTTTAACTCAAATGAAATTAATATTTCCCATCCTTGTATTTACGTATTTAGTAAGTAGCCACGCACACGATCCCTTATTGCACCCATTGAAAAGTCCATATCGATCAACAGAATGCTTTCCTCAACTTTGAGTACAACAAACAGTTCTCCAAACTTCTGGATGTTTGTCTTTAAATGAAAATCCTAAACAACACGCACACATAAATACTCGCTCCAGGATCTCTATAGGACTAATGAGGCAGCTCCTGACTGCTCTCAAACGCAGCACGAGCACGGCTTGCTTTTTACGTTCTCTTTCTGCATCGCTCCCTTCATCATTGCAGCTTCTGCTCCCTCTTTTAATCGTTTTTTTTACCCGAGCGCGCGCAGACAAAAACGAAGCATTCAATTATTAATCAGCAGAATGCAAAGAGGGAGAAGGAGAGAGCGGGAATGATGGAGGGCGAGAGACGGAGAGCGTGAGGATGTTCTGCACCATCAACGGAGCAGCGCTGACTGAACTGGGTCACTGAAACACTCTTCCAGCGCTCATCAAATGCTCATCAAGCTCACAGCCTCAGCCTTCAGCCCCTCAGGAACGACTCGGGAGCAGCAGAAACCAGAGCAGGAAGTCAGGCAAGGTTTGGAGGAATATGGACTTCATGCATTCATCCTTAGGGGTTATTTATCTGCTAATCTTCAGTAAGCTTAAAAAAGGAAATTCTTAATTAAAGGTTCGAATCCACAGACAAATACAGGAAAAAGAATAATATTAATAGTGTTGAAGAACAATTAATATTGTTGACTAATGGGCTGTTTACACCTGGCCACTTCATGCGTTTTCTGTGATCGGATAGCTATCCGATCGTGAAAAGACCAGGTGTAAATGCCCTTCGAAACGCATTCGAGACGGATTTGAATCCGATCGCTCAAACCACTTCAGGAGGAGGTCTGGGCCGCATTCCAAACGAAACTGGACAAGTGTAAATGCATCTGGTTGTTGAAACCACATATGTAAATTTTACTCCTCCCAAAAATGCTAAAAAATAAACGTGTGAGAGCGTGTTATAGGCTATATGTCAGCCCCTAAGTGTTCATGCCTTTACAAATCTATATCATAGCAACCAACATTATAATGCATTAGTTTCTCCAGGTATTACAGCTATAGTAAAACTTGAACAATGTCAATGTTGATTTATTACACTTGTACAGAACAAACAATAATGGTAGCAGCAGTTATTACTGGCATTTTAATAACATTTTTCCAGAAACCATGGTTACCATGGTAAAGTTTGTGAGGGTGTCACTAGATATTAGCAAAAAATGAAAAGAAAATGTCAATGAAAATGTCTGTTAACTGAAAAAACTTTAAAAAAAGCTAACTAGACAAAAAATAAATACCAAAATGACATTTTGATTCTCAGTATATTAAAAAGTTGTAAACCTTTACGACCAAATCGTTAAATATAAATGAAGAAAAGTAAAACATCTTAAACATTTAAATTATATCAGTTAACTTTGAAAGTCATAAATGTATTCTAAAGCTAAAATATTATAGACAAACTATAGAGTGAACTAGAGTAAGTAACTAATGCCTGGTACACATTGGACGATTTTGGGCTGTCCCAGACGAAAGATGACCAATCTTGGCGATTTCTGTGGTCGTGGCTCCCAAACGTGGTCCTACATCGTACAGTGAGAGAGGTTCAAAGACGGTGTTGTCACGGCCATGTGACCAAAGACAGCCTGCGATCATTTTCTGACAGTGTCAGAAATTTAACATGATCATTTCACAGTTTGTTTGAAATGGCATATTGATCAACACGACATGGTGCTAAAACTTAAAACTATTTACTATGCCAAGTCATGACCGAATCCATATTCTCCTCTTTCGCTTCCTCCTCTTTTTTTTCAGTGCACATAAAAACCACAATTGCTGCACTTTGATCTTGCTCTATTTGCTTACAACTAGAGCATACTGATGACATTTTATTCTTCTGTAATATATTGTGTCATCGCCTACAATTCAATAGATGTCATCATCGTAGTCTTTATACATGTTGTACCCAAGTTTATTAGATCCATGTCGTACAGTGTGATTTGTAATTATCTTATATGGTGATTTCACGCAGCCACCATTTTGAAATCGAAAGCGAGGCTCCGGTGGGAAGAACCCCGGAAGTACAGATAGACAACAATGCCTTGGACTACCAACCTGAAGCTGCTGCCACGATTTACACTATTGGATGTTAATATCCAATATTGGATATGTATATGCAGTAGTTCGTTCCTGCTTCTTTTTTTACGTTCTGATTTATATATAAAAAAATAATTTTATTTATAAATGAATTTCACTGTATATAGTCTAAAGTATGAAAGAAATGTATGTACATTTTTAGAATAACTAATTTCTACATTAAACAACAATATGCCATCGCATTCGCGACTCTCCTATGATTAAAGCAGAGTCCACACGAAGCCGGTGCGTTCCCTATCCGATATTCATTTTCCCTCGTTCTAAAAAAAATTTCCGTAAACACGGCGTCGTCTCAAGAAATATCTGCATACACACGAAACCACTGAAACCGACTGAAAACGGTGTAGTATATATATGCCAGACCAGTATGGGGCGCTGTAATTCTGCCACAGAGATACACTATACATGGAGAAGAAGACTTTGAGCATGTGCATAACCTTGCGCGCTGTTGCTCACCACAGTTGCATAGAAGCAATAGATTTTGCTGTAATAAAGCTAGTAGGCTTAGTAGATTCTGCAGCACGAACACAATCATGTATTCCGCAATTATTGTTGTTGCTGTTACGTGTGACGCAGCCGACACGTGATGTGATGACATCATCGTTTCACAAAATATACGGATTGGCTGTACACACGAAACCGCAAGGGTGTCGTTTTCAGATTTATCCACTTTGGGACCCGGTTTCAAAAAATAGCGGTTTCAGTGTCCCAAAACGCCGGATCCGTGTGGACGAAACGCCAATACGATAAAAAATGTATACGTATACAGCGAAACGCGTCTTCGTGTGGACGTGCCCTAAAAGACACTTCCTATGATTAAACGCGACACTTCCGGTTTTCTTCCCACCGGAGCCATTTCAAAATGGCGGCTGCGTGAAATCAGCGTATAGGATTGCCGAAATCGAACAGTCTATAGCAGGCATAAGTTACTGTTATCATTAAAGTAACTCCAGTAGTATTTAACCAGTAACATTATAAAAGTGTCATCATTGTAAAAGGTTACCAAAATGAAAAATGGACTTAAATGCACATTCAAATGAAGTATAGATAAAACTGTGTTGATGTGCCTACATTTCTTGTCAGAGCTGTGTGTTTGTGCCCAGCGGCGGATCTTGGGCTGATGGGATTCCCAGCAGGAATACAGAGAGAGTGATGGGGAGAGGGAAACCTTCTGGTGGCCATGACTGTAGGAGAGAACCCTTCTGCTGAGCTGTGTGTGGGGTGTGTGTGGGGGGTGTGTGTGTGTGGGGTGTGTGGGGGGGGGGGAGAAGATGGATCACCCATGCCACTCCAGAGCACCACTCCTGCATGCACACAATCACAGATCACATACAGACGCAGCTTTGTGTGAATGCTGCATAAGTACTCAAAGTCAACAGCTATTCTTACACACAAAGGCTTTTATAGGGTTTTATTTCTATTGAGGCTCTTCAGTGCAAAGATGGCAGCCTTACTGGAGTGTGACAGCAAAGAGGAGCTCAAAGTGATTCTACTATAAGTCTCACTGACACTTTGCAGTTCTACAATAAGAAACATTAGTTAAATGGCACTTTTTTTCTCTTTTTAAAGGTGCCCTAGAATGTTTTTTTTTATTATTTTATAATGTTTCCTGGGTTACCCTTATAATGTTAGTATGTTTTTTAGATAAAAAATAATCATAATTTAGAAATAAATGGCATTTTTTCTAGCCTGCTTTTAGCCTCTGATTTGAACACTCTGTTTGAAGGGGCGTGTCTGCTGTGGGATTCAGTGTAACCGCGGCCACTGCTGTGATTGGCTGACATGCTTGCATATGAAATAGCTACGCATTAAATGTAAAACACTCTCCCGAATACTTTTACTACTGCTATTATACGTTTTTACTATAACAGCTATCGAGATTAACCAATCGTGAGATGTTTTTAAAGTATTTAGATCTATTCCCATCACATAAAATGTTGCCGTGATGAGCATTGAGCAGATGACGTGTTGATCGCGAGAATGAAGATCTAATCATTGCAAAGCAGTTTCTGCACTCTCTCTGCTTTCACCAATGCAAACACGATGATGTAAATACAGTAAGAGCTTCGTTGTGCAGTAACGTGCGTCATTGATTTCATAACGAGTTTGGCAAGTGTCCAGATAAACTCGCGCTGTGTGGAAAGATTGTTCTTTGATCGCTTTCTGTATATAATTTGTTCACAATTTAAATACGATTATTTTCATCCTACTAAAAAAAAAGATGTGAAGCTGATATTTTAGTCACTGGCTTGACTTACTGATGCATAAACAGTATTGAACGATTTTGAGAGAAAGATTACCTGTCTGAACTTGAACAATTACACATCAGAAAGTGTTGCTTGGTAGCTCGATCCGAGGCCAGCTCTGTATTGGCCCAAGTTGAGGAAACAGTCGGTGAAATGTTTGGGAATTTCCAGAGAAAATAAAATTAACCCATTGTTTCTTCAGAGGCTCAGATGAAGGAACTAAAAAAATACTTTTGTGTTCATGTGTACATCCACACTGAGCAACTGCCATGCTTTGGCTGCGCAGTTCCGCCTGGCATTGAGGGCTGGCATTATGCAAATATTTGGAGGCGTACATATTAATGATCCCGACTATTGCGTCACAGTCGGTATTGTGTGGAGAACCGACCGTTTTTCAGGGGTGTTTTTCATAAACGTGAATTAAATGAGAACGCGAAAACAGTCCAGTTTGAGATTCACTCTATGTCATGTCCATGCACTGAACTCTTGTTATTTGACTATACCAAGGTAAATTCAATTTTGAATTATAGGTCACCTTTAAAATCTACTGAGCATTGTCAATAGATAATGCATGTTAAAATATATTTTTTAGTGAATTTAGACTTAAATTGTTATATATATATATATATATATATATATATATATATATATATATATATACACTCACCGGCCACTTTATTAGGTACCCCATGCTAGTAACGGGTTGGACCCCCTTTTGCCTTCAGAACTGCCTCAATTCTTCGTGGCATAGATTCAACAAGGTGCTGGAAGCATTCCTCAGGGAGTTTGGTCCATATTGACATGATGGCATCACACAGTTGCCGCAGATTTGTCGGCTGCACATCCATGATGCGAATCTCCCGTTCCACCACATCCCAAAGATGCTCTATTGGGTTGAGATCTGGTGACTGTGGAGGCCATTTTAGTACAGTGAACTCATTGTCATGTTCAAGAAACCAATTTGAAATGATTAGAGCTTTGTGACATGGTGGAAGTAGCCATCAGAGGATGGGTACATGGTGGCCATAAAGGGATGGACATGGTCAGAAACAATGCTCAGGTAGGCCGTGGCATTTAAACGATGCCCAATTGGCACTAAGGGGCCTAAAGTGTGCCAGGAAAACATCCCCCACACCATTACACCACCACCACCAGCCTGCACAGTGGTAACAAGGCATGATGGTTCCATGTTCTCATTCTGTTTACGCCAAATTCTGACTCTAACATCTGAATGTCTCAACAGAAATCGAGACTCATCAGACCAGGCAACATTTTTCCAGTCTTCAACTGTTCAATTTTGGTGAGCTCTTGCAAATTGTAGCCTCTTTTTCCTATTTGTAGTGGAGATGAGTGGTACCCGGTGGAGTCTTCTGCTGTTGTAGCCCATCCGCCTCAAGGTTGTGCGTGTTGTGGCTTCACAAATGCTTTGCTGCATACCTCGGTTGTAACGAGTGGTTATTTCAGTCACTGTTGCCCTTCTATCAGCTCGAACCAGTCTGGCCATTCTCCTCTGACCTCTGGCATCAACAAGGCATTTCCGCCCACAGAACTGCCGCTCACTGGATGTTTTTTCTTTTTCGGACCATTCTCTGTAAACCCTAGAGATGGTTGTGCGTGAAAATCCCAGTAGATTAGCAGTTTCTGAAATACTCAGACCAGCCCTTCTGGCACCAACAATCATGCCACGTTCAAAGTCACTCAAATCAACTTTCTTCCCCATACTGATGCTCGGTTTGAACTGCAGGAGATTGTCTTGACCATGTCAACATGCCTAAATGCACTGAGTTGCCGCCATGTGATTGGCTGCTTAGAAATTAAGTGTTAACGAGCAGTTGGACAGGTGTACCTAATAAAGTGGCCGGTGAGTGTATATATATATATATATATTGTGCATTCATCCGAGATTTTCTTTCATTTACACCTGGAAAAATAAACTTTTTAATATTGTGAGAAATTGAAAACCAAATTATGATGTTAAAGAAATATTTAAAGGGTTAGTTCACCCAAAAATGAAAATTCTGTCATCATTTACTTACCCTCATGTCGTTCCAAACTCGTTCGACTTTTGTTTTGTTTTACTTTTGAGCTTTCTGTCCCTCCATAAACAGCTACACAACTACCACTTAGATGCTTCAAAAAGTTCATAAAGAGATTGTCAAACTAATCCAAATGAATTGAGCGTGAGCGGTTTAGTCCAAATTCTCTAAAGAAACTCAATCGCTTTATATGATGAACAGATTTACTTTAGACTTTTATTCACATATAAACATTGATCAGCAAGCATAAACAGAAGCTCAACCGAACCTGCTTGACGCGTGAGAATGAACCACTTCAGTTCTTGCCGAAGCGCAAACGTGCTGCGCAACACAAGATAATGACCCTCATTGGTTCTTGCAGAAGCTCAATCGTGCTGCGTAACACACGAGAATGAACCTTGGTTCTCACATGTCAAGCGAACATGCTTGAGCTTCTGTTTACCACAACTGATGTGTGCGTTGATAAATGTTTATATGTAAATAAAAGCCTAAATTGTTCTGTTGATCATATAAAGTGATCTTGTCTCTTCAGAAAATATGGACTAAACCGCTCAATTCAAATGGATTAGTTTTAGGATCTCTTAATTAAAGCTGCAGTCCGTAGCTTTTTTGGGGTTAAAAATTATCCAAAATACACATTCGAGAAAATACATAACCAGCCAGTGTTCAAAACTATGAGCTTGCCTTAGGTCGATTCAAAACGGTAAGCTTGTAATAATGTTTTTAATTCCAGTGGTACTGGTGGATTTCCACGGGAGATTCGAGCATGTCTTTGCGTCATTACGTCACATCTGTACACGTAAAGGAGGTTCTCGGCTAGTAGGCTATATTGCGTGTGAGGATGTTGGAGGTGGAGATTTATAGCCTTTTCTCACAGCACTTGATATAATTAAACTTATCAATTTGATGGCGGATCCAGAAAGGTTCAAACGACAATCACCAGTGACAACAGATTCACCCGCTGTAAAATGCAAAAGACTTCGTTCGGACTTCGGAGTGGCTACAGAAAAAAGGAGACTGCAACCGGACCCATGCGAAAACAAGGACACATATCGGAAGGACATTACATGTAGTCACGCAATGCTTGCTTACGTTGTTAACATTAACAATTTGAGAACAAAGTATAATTTGCACGGTTTTGCGTGATATGATAACTTATAAGCGATTGTTAGATTTAATCAGCGCGATTTACTGCAATGTCAGAACCAGAACAAAGGTGGATGTTTCTTACTTGTTCAGATGACATTTTCCGATGAAAATTCTTATGTTGGTCATACTTCCAAAAAGAATAATCTGTGATTCTGAATGCCAGTATCCACATCGGCGCAGTGACTGACAGCTGCTCACTCTCCTCAAACATTGTGTTCATCCGCGCTGTGCCGTGTCGAAGTACAACTCACGTAGAGTTAATAATTCCGCGAATGACTGCAATTGAAGATTTCGAACAGAGATGGCGGCAAAGAGGAAAAAACGCCAGACTGCAGCTTTAACTTTAAGCGTCAAAGTGGTAGTTGCGTAGCTGCCAATGGAGGAGGGACAGAAATTGCTCGAAAGTCTTACAGGTTTGGAACAACATGAGGGTGAGTAATTAATGACAGAATTTCTATTTTTGGGTGAACTATCCCTTTAAGATTGTGTACTAAGTACCAAATCTAATTTGTGACTCCAAGCATGTGAACTCGCAATCCAATTATATTGTAATGTATGATAACATATGCATCGCAATTGTGTATTTTATTGTGAGATAGTCCTAATGCTAAACAGAAATTCTGGTCTTTCACACAATCTGTGGTTTTATCTAATTTGTAATGAAAAAAAAAAAAAGTATTGTATTTTGTAAAAAGACAAAATTGGTACTATAAATTGACCACTCACAGAAATATATATATCAATCGTCAACTAAAATAGACTAATTCAGTTATGATGTAAAGAATTACTTTCTTGTTTAAGATCATAATTAGCATGAATAGGCAAAAAGTCCCTGAGCAAAGCCCCCTGAGGTTTGTTTAACAAATTTAAACATTGCTTAAACATTATTTACAAAAAGCAGAAGTCAATATGCCCCAGTAACGACATTAAAACTTTTATCACAAATATTTTTAGAAGCCCTAGTGTGACATTATTGTCCTCCCGTCCCAACCCGCTCAAAAATAAAGTATAAGCAGCAGAATCTCGGAAAGCATGTTTGTGTATTTGGCACTAGCGGTTCAGAGGCTGTTGCGGTGGGAGTGGTTTGTTCCTGAGGGAAATCAGCAGCAGCACACACAAGTCTGAAGATTATTATTAGCGTGTAGCTTTAAAGCAGTGAGCTGTCTAATAAAAAAAAAAACAGTGGAGTGAGTCACTGAGGTACAGCGTCAAGGCTGGTGTAGCAGACACAGTGGAGTGTTAGAACTTAAATAGTCTGCCACTGGGAGTTTTGAGAGTGTGTAGATGAAAACAACCACATTAAACAGAGGACTGACTCACATTGTTATACAAACCCACAACTTATACATGAACCAAAAATATATGCTGCTTTATTTGCATTTGCCTCCTAGACAAGCATGACAAACAAGCATTCCAAAAGAAAGTTTTTATGTCATCTATCCCTGCAGACAATAAACAGCAGGATGTCGGACAAAGTCTGACTCCTGCTGTTTCCAAACACTTACACACTTTTTGTTGAGTGCAACCTGCTACAGCCAATCAGATACAGCCTTCAAACTGAACATGTAATCTAATTCAAGACACAAACCCTTACAGAGCAACAATTAAGTCACACAGAGAAAGCTGCAGCAATATTTCTCTAATCTCAAAGATTCAACATTAAAGAGGTCATTCTTGCCTGGGGTCTACTTTAAATGTTTTTGGGGGGTTTTTTGTGCACCAAAAAAAGTAAATAATTATGCTTTCTCTTATTTTAATTGAGCAACTGCCTTAGTTTATGTTCACAGGCTTCAAGTTTGATCTCAGTTCTAATACACATTTGCTCAATGAATTCATGTATTTAGTTTTCAAACGAAACTGAGCCATTTTTGCAGCTTAGCTTTATTAACTGTCAATTTGGACTGAGATCATACTGTATTCAGACTGTATTGAGTTCTGAAAGTATCAGGTTTGACGTCAGTTATCATAAAACATGCATTGAACCGTCATTTGTTGACACTGGTGTCAAAATTGCTAAAACATATAATGTTGCCATATTTGAGAATTACAGCGACAGAAAAAAATTCAGTGAATAATAACTTAAATTTGTAGTCCTCACACAGTCATATGGCTTTAGAAAACCTGGAATAAAGTTTATAAATGTATGATAAACTAATTTGTTAACCCTTTTTGGTCATTTTGGAGCTTAACAGCATTTGACCTTATTCACTTTTATTATTTGAAAAACAACAGCTAGAATATTCTTCAGAATGCAGACTGTATTTTATTTAGTTAAAATATAGAATATATTTTGTCATGTGTTTTTTTTTTTTTTTTTTACACTAAATTAACTTGGGTCTTTAGAGGGGGGGGGGGGGGGGGGGACTATTTCATCTGATATGCCCGAATCTATTGAACAGAAGCACATATTACATGTAATCAACTGACCTAAAAATGACCTAATTCAGCAGCAGTAATTAACAGTTCAGTGCAGCAACTTTCCACTCTTACACAGCCACAATAGACAAGATGCTATCAGAGACGATGAGTGAATGAGACGTTCCCCCTTTATGAACAGGGGGTAGTGACCCGCGGAAGGAAGCGCCCACACTCCATCTTCCTTCAAGAGAAAAGAAAAATGGAGTGTGAAATTGGAGGGGAGTGTCTGGGTCCACCCGAGGGAATAAATATATGTGTTTGAGCGTGTGCGTTTATGTGTTGGACTCCAGGACCAAAAAAGCAAGAAGCGATGGGTGTCAGGCAATGCCAACACTAACTTCAAACGGTGCTGAGAGGATACAAGTGGGGACTTTTTAAAAAAAAACACATGCCATGCTCTTCAGATGAAGGGCGAATCTAAAGTAGGTTAGTATGTCTTAGATGTTGTAGATCAATAGCCGTTTGTGTATCACCCAGAAACCCTGTATTCCTCAAAATGCCATTTTCAGCTACTAGGATACTCATTATAACATGACAGAAGGCTCATGCAGCACTGAATATAACACGTTTGCTTTAGCGCTTTCACATCTCACCTTTGTAATTTGATAAGACTTTTGAAAAGCAGGCTATATTTATCACCGCTTCTGGAGTGACGATTTTTGAAGACTATTTGTGGTTATGCATTACACATCCTACAAAGGCTTACAGAAACATAATGGCTTTAACAAAGGAATTGGATGGAAAACAAGGTTGTTACTCACTAATAGAGCACTTCGTTGGCTTCGTGTCTTTCGTAGCGTACAGTTTCACACATTATCCTAAAAAAAAAAAAAAAGACAAAAGGGAATGAGAGAGAGAGAAACATATAATCAGTGACATATCCAAACTTAACAGCTCCAAAAGAAACAAAAGTACCCTCATATTTTTGTCTGTGATTATGAAAAATCCCTCAGTTTCATGTTGTGAAACCAAAATCAAAAAGGATTTCAGAACCAAAACCCTTGTGGGTTTTCAGGACTGGTTGGCATTGTGTTTGAAAAGAAAAACAAACAGGCTGCCTTGTGTTAAGAACAGCGCAAGGACACAACCAAACTCTGTTGTGTTTGTGGATGACATATTTCGATGTTGGTTTATGCTAGAAGTGCTGTTTAAGCAAACTCGGATGTATCGCCACAGAGCAAAACATTCCAGAGGACAAAAACATTTTTCAAAAGACATTCCATAAAGTTCAGCTCAGTTGGAGAGTAGAAAGTCAACCAAGTCCATCTGACCCATTCCCGAAGATATGTACGGACCCATGAAGGGGTGTTGGTGGGGTCAGGTAGGGTTAGGAATGTTCTAGAACTGCATGGTCACGTAGCAAAGTATTTTACCCCAAAATATGTACGTCCACTTGTGCATACATGAGAACTTGAGAAGCTAAACCGATTTAAGAGTTCAGACAACAATACAACAATACTGACTAGCAGCAGTTGCTGACATAACTATAAGTTAGCTAAATCAAATATAGTCCAAAACTGTTATTGAAAAGCAAATATACTTACATAGTAATTAAAGAGATTAAGAGAACACTTCAAACTTAGTTTGGTTTGTAATTTTTTTTAATTGTTTATATATATATATATATATATATATATTATATGTGTAATATATATATATATATATATATATATATATATATATATATATATATACACATACATATATTTATATACACACACATACATATAATCTCACAGCACATCTGTCTATCATTTAGACATTTATAACCCACCATCCACCACCTGCTTGACCTGAAAAAAACATGTGCATTTTTCCCCCAACCATTTATCAAATCCTTCCTTCAGTTTTACCTCAGTTGGTGCTCCCGAAGATTGGACAGCGCCTCCATTCCATGCAAGTAGGAATAAACAATCTCCAGGTCCTGCAGGTAAAACGAGAGAGAAAGAGAAAAGATCAAAGATTAAAGTCTATTCATCTGTAAAAGCACACACTGTCCCAGAATTCTCAGCACAGGAAGAGAATATTTATTTCAATAGGAAAAGTGTGGTAGAGAAAATAGCCTTGAAACAAATGGAAAAATGCAGCTACACAGCATGACATTTCTCTACAAAAATATAGATTAGTCACAGTGATTGTAAAAATAAATTACATTAAGCCAATCTCAATCTCAAATGCACAAACATCTCAAATTGACTGTGGTTTACACTCATTTGTGATTAGAGTAATCTCATCATTTTAACACTTCCTCATGTGTTCGTTTCTAAGGCTCATTCTGTTTTTGATATCAACTAAAATCTCATTTATAGGTGTACAGAGCAAACACTTCTAAACAAATAGTCTCTGGTCCCTAAACAGGTCCTTTCACTAGAGAGTCTTGCTCTATCTACAAGTGGCTCTTCAGACAAACCGGTCACAGTGTCCATGTAGCTGAGCACACAGCGCGTCCTGTCCCCTTCCACATGCAAAAGAGCACTGACGCCAGAACTGGGCCGCCTTTGTGCTCACAAAGGCATGCTGGGATAGCGAAGAGGACAAAAGAGGTTCTGTGCTCGCACACAGACTCACTTGATTATGAACTGAGAGACCTTGTGTGACATAGAACATAAATGCAAACACACAGCTCGCCAAACATTTGCCTTCTGATATAGCACAAGTAAACCTCCGCCCCCTTGTTTTCCTATTAAGACTTATGTGATTGCTAGATAAATACGAAAGAATAAGAGAAAACTGTACTGGTCAGGTGAGACTGTGGGCCAGAAAAGGATAGCTCATTTTTTTGGTCATTGGTTTGTAAATATGGCGAGATACAGGGTATTAGGGTATAGTGAGGGTTCAGACGAGATGAAAACGAGTTGACCCTAAGGATAAACCACAAGGCATCTTAAAGGGATAACAATACAGTTGCTGGTCCCCATTGACTTTTATAGTATTCTTTTTTTCATACTATGGAAGTCAATGAGTCCCATCAACTGTTTAATTACCCACATCCTTCAAAATGTCTTCTTTTGTCTGCAACAGAATAAAGCATCTCATACAGGTTTAGAACAACTTGAGGGTGAGTAAAAATAAAAAAAAAGACAGAATTTTCATTTTTTGGTGAACTATCCTTTTAAATGCCATCTTGCTGGCCCTATGTTTGTGGAAGGGCAGGCGACTGTAAATTTACTCTTATACAAAGGTTACAGACGGCAAGGTCACATGGACAAACTGTACTGGAATATAATGGTAACCTCCATGTTTTGCAGTGTCAAAAGAGGCTGACGAAAAGAAAATTGATTAAGTGATTATTTGTCACCCCCTGCTGTTAATAGCAGTGCATTGCATGGTACTGGTAAAGGTTAGAGGAAATATTAACAGAAAAACGATAAAAAATAATAAACAAAATTAAATAAAACAAACAAATATCAAAAAAACAAAAGGACAGATTTTTTTTTTTAAATAAGTCAATTTTCCACAATTCACAATCGCATATTAAAGTATTATATGTAAAATGTAATTTAAGAAGGTAAAAAAACAAGCACTTCATGCTTGCTAGATTTGTTAAATATATATATTGATTTAGTCATTTTATTTAAATTTTAGTGCCTTTTTTTTACCTTCATTTTTTATGACGGTGTTATGGTTGCTAAGGTGCTTTGAGTGGATTCAAGCACACTGCTATAGGTCATCTGGGTGGGTGCTGGGGTGCACGGAGTCCGCTTGCTTAGAAAAATGGGCACACCTCACCTCACTTTAACAAGCCAAAAGATTGGAGGCATCGAAGCAGAAGCACAAACAGTGTGGGACGTTACACATTACATTTAATGCTTAGAGGTTTGTTCAAATCTATAAACCTAAATATGAGCAACAGGAATAGCGATGCTTGCTTTAGCAAGCAAAAAAAGAACAATAAGGCTGAGACAATGACAAAGGACCTTCTAGCTGGTGTGCACTACACAAATCCTCCACTAGATGTCATGCTGGTGTAAGATTTCACTGACTCATGTCCAGCTCTTTCTGCACCTCTTACTGCCACAACTGGCTGGAATGAAGCTCTACCAGAACACTGTGGCTTTCTTTCCCCCCCCTCAAATATTACTTCTAAATTCAACATGGAAAGAATGTGCAGAACCCCATTTTTTCAGTCCCAGTGTCCTCATGAGGAGTTTTCACTCCTTTATTATATCGCTCTGCCAGAAGTTCATAATGAGTCCACGACAACTTTGCTCCAAACACACACTGAGAATGAACGATGTTGAAACGATGAACCTTGACAAAGCAGATCTTTGGTATTTTTTGGTCACTTATATAAATTTAGCTGAAATTATCATTTAGATTAGTTTACTCAAAAACTGACAGAACCATACTGTAAGTTAAATGTATGGTAAGCAATTTCGGAGAGGCTAGCAATAGCAAGCTAGCTTTGAAAGCATGAGATCCCACCCTCCCTTCAGAGCTCTCCAAAGCCACGCCTCCTTCAAAACACATGAACACACACAGCAGAGTCTGCAAAGCATCCCGAGAGACGGAGTTAAATAACCTCATGTCTTAAATCACATATAAAATTACAATAATAATGAACGCAAACGACTGTTGCAACTGATTTCTGAATGAAAAGTATTTTACTGTCTTTATTGTGAAGGGGATAGTTCAAAATTTTTTTAATTAAAAAGCACAGAAAAGGCAAGCTAAAATCAAAATCAAAATGGTAAAAATAAAACGCTAATTTAAAATATTTAGAAACACTATAATAGTATTTAAATAATACTAATATAACATTGGTATTTTATGAGTTTTACATTCAACAAAATGGGAGTTGGTAGCATTATAAAAAACAATAAAAAGTCAAATGTAAGTGCTTGTGGTTATTTTTCAGTTGTATCATATTTTAACAATCATGAATTATATTAGTTGGCATGAAATTTTGGCATGAAGAAAAAGCATACATTTTACGATTGCCATAACCAAACCGTCTTGATTCTGGCCTGAATCATTCACACATCATGGGCAGTGTTTACAGACAAAAGCAAAAGGGTGAATCTGAAGAAATTACTCCTACAATAACCACCACTTATTTTATAAAAAAAAAAAAATCATTTTACAAAAGGCTGAGCCTCTGGCACTGTTTTCCAACAGATGCTAGGTTTACAGTAAAACACCACTAGGTTTGCACACTCACTTTGTACTCTCTTTCTGCATTGTGACTGCTTTCTCCCAGAGTGCTTCGTGACAAAGGGACCATTGTGTTTTGTG
The DNA here is from genome assembly GCF_029890125.1 of Rhinichthys klamathensis goyatoka. Classification (NCBI taxonomy): domain Eukaryota; kingdom Metazoa; phylum Chordata; class Actinopteri; order Cypriniformes; family Leuciscidae; genus Rhinichthys; species Rhinichthys klamathensis. Next base: position 290,087 of record NW_026606671.1, on the reverse strand, counting down.
ATTGGTCATACACAATATGTGAAGCCCAGGGCACTCAGCCTTCGCTGGTTACACAACTCTCCTGGGAGTCAGTGGGTAACAAGCTGAGTGACAAACACCGCTGAGACCAGGTAGAGTAGTAATGATGAAACTGGCGAGTTATAGGCAAACAACAGTTGTTTAACAGCAGCCTTGACTAAAGCCTTAGTGAAACTCAATGAACAAAGCCATGAGACTCTACCTGTACAGTCTATTTAAAAAGTGTTCTGCACACTCCACAAAAGAAGCTCAGCTATGATACTGCAAGCAAATTTGAGATGTACAACAAAAGAGACTACAAAAGAAAGATCATGGCCTTCTTCACAGCAGCAGAATACAGTTGTCAGTCCTGTATTTGAGTCCTTAATACAGTTACGTTCACACAGTTCAGTTATTTACTGGAGTGACAACCGCATTCTGTAACCAAACACACCAGTACATTTTCAGGACTCACAACCACATTCTCTGAAAACCCAAGCTGTGTGAGCGTAACCAGACTGGTCAAAGTTGTCTGTTACGACAAACAGTGCGAGAGAGCCGCTCCGTGTGTTGCGTGTGGTTTTGCTTTAGGTAATTTAGTGACGGAGATATGAGCTGCACGTAATCTTAAGGTTTTAGATCCAGTCACTTTTCACTTTTCTGATTGGTTGTTTTGGGTCATTTTTACTTTTAGTGTGGAGAAATAATTTCAATGCTTTTTTGCACTGAAAACATGTTAAGACGTGGTGGTCAAGAAATAGTTCAGCTAAAAATATATATATATATATATATATATATATATATATATATATATATATATATAAATACATAAATACATCTAAAGGATTATTAGGAACACCTGTTCAATTTCTCATTAATGCAATGATCTAATCAACCAATCACATGGCAGTTGCTTCAATGCATTTAGGGGTGTGGTCCTGGTCAAGACAATCTCCTGAACTCCAAACTGAATGTCAGAATGGGAAAGAAAGGTGATTTAAGCAATTTTGAGCGTGGCATGGTTGTTGGTGCCAGACGGGCCGGTCTGAGTATTTCACAATCTGCTCAGTTACTGGGATTTTCACGGACAAACATTTCTAGGGTTTACAAAGAATGGTGTGAAAAGGGAAAAACATCCAGTATGCGGCAGTCCTGTGGGCGAAAATGCCTTGTTGATGCTAGAGGTCAGAGGAGAATGGCCCGACTGATTCAAGCTGATAGAAGAGCAACTTTGACTGAAATAACCACTCGTTACAACCGAGGTATGCAGCAAAGCATTTGTGAAGCCACAACACGCACAACCTTGAGGCGGATGGGCTACAACAGCAGAAGACCCCACCGGGTGCCACTCATCTCCACTACAAATAGGAAAAAGAGGCTACAATTTGCAAGAGCTCACCAAAATTGGACAGTTGAAGACTGGAAAAATGTTGCCTGGTCTGATGAGTCTCGATTTCTGTTGAGACATTCAGATGGTAGAGTCAGAATTTGGCGTAAACAGAATGAGAACATGGATCCATCATGCCTTGTTACCACTGTGCAGGCTGGTGGTGGTGGTGTAATGGTGTGGGGGATGTTTTCTAGGTACACTTTAGGCCCCTTAGTGCCGATTGGGCATCGTTTAAATGCCACGGCCTACCTGAGCATTGTTTCTGACCATGTCCATCCCTTTATGGCCACCATGTACCCATCCTCTGATGGCTACTTCCAGCAGGATAATGCACCATGTAACAAAGCTCGAATCATTTCAAATTGGTTTCTTGAACATGACAATGAGTTCAATGTACTAAAATGGCCCCCAGTCACCAGATCTCAACCCAATAGAGCATCTTTGGGATGTGGTGGAACGGGAGCTTCGTGCCCTGGATGTGCTTCCCACAAATCTCCATCAACTGCAAGATGCTATCCTATCAATATGGGCCAACATTTCTAAAGAATGCTTTCAGCACCTTGTTGAATCAATGCCACGTAGAATTAAGGCAGTTCTGAAGGCGAAAGGGGGTCAAACTCAGTATTAGTATGGTCTTCCTAATAATCCTTTAGGTGAGTGTATATATATATATAAAAATAATAATAATAAAATATATTATATATATATGTCATTTATCTCATGTCATTTAAAACCTGTATGACTTTTGAATAATATCCTGGCCACTCTTTATCATTAGACTGAAAGCTGGTGAGTGAAGACCACAATTACAAAATAAAAACGTAAATTTAAAAATATTATATTTATTTTTATTAGTTTTAAAAATGTAATTATTACATTAATGTATTAATAAAATACAGATAAAATACCAATAAAATCAATTATAGTAAGTTATACTGTATGACTTCAGAAGAAAAATAAAAAATAAAGAAATTAAGCTCTAGTATTAGCTACAGAAAATCATCATATTATTCAAAATTTCTGTTTTTGGAAGAAAGTCTTGTTGGTTTGGAACAACATGAATAAATAACAATATGACAATAATTATTGAATCATTTCCATTTCTGGGTGAACTACTACTTTAATGTTCCAAGTGAAAATCAAGAGATCAGCAAACCCAGCTCAACGCAGCAAATTATATAAGTAACTCCCTGTAAAACAAAACAAAAAAAAACACTTTTATTTTAATATGATATTGGTAATATTTTACCATCTGATGCAGATGTTTGTACATATATTCTGTTATAGCCTGTAATGCTGGCTTTCAAAGACAGTGACTGCAAAAATCAACTGAAGTGTTTTGCTGCTTTTGCTATATAAAATGCCTCTCCTCAGCTTTGTATCCCAACATCTTGAATGCAACCCATTACGATGCATCTTGAATGGGTCAAGAGGCTCTTCACATTCCACTCAAGGCATCACTGTGACCATGGCAACTATAGTACAAGTAGCCTATCTACATGATCAGAGCCAATAATTTCCCTCTATAGCAATAAACCGTGCTGGAATCAGCTGTCTGAGCAGGTGGCATCTAAAAACCATCAGTCCGATGAGGACAATCATCCCAACATTAGGCTGAATTGCACTGTTGGCAGGGTAACTAGCCTTAAGAGTCCCCAAACAGACCAGAAGAGTGGTTTGTCGGGTATCTGAATGGTTCAATCAAAATCTAGCCATCACATCCAAAGAGAGAGGAGTGACCAGGCAGACATAATCAACGTCGTCTTAATGCAATGTCCTTCATGTATAACGACCATAAATATGGACACTTAAATGGAGTATTATACAGTGGTCCATCACAGTGGTAAAAAAAGTGACAAAAAATAGCCTATCAAATCATAAAATGCATAAGACACATTTGAAACAGCATAACTGATTTTAAAATGACATCACCTCATAACAACTCAAAGGGGTTACAGCAGTTAGCATGTTTCTAAGCTAACACAATGGTCTATACCTTAAAATGACAAACTACCGTTCAAAAATGTGGGGTCGGCAAGAATTTGTTTAACAAAAATGTATATTTGTATTAATTAAGAATGCATTAAATTGATCAGAAGTAACAGTAATGACACTTGTTACAAAAGATTTATATTTCCAATTATTGCTGTTCTCTTGAACTTTCTATTCATCAAAGAATCCTGAAAGAAGTATCACTGTTTCCACAAAAATATTAAGCAGCACAACTGTTTTCAACATTGATAATACTAAGAAATGTTTCTTGAGCAGCAAATCAGCATATTAGAATGATTTCTGAAGGATCCTGTGAAACTGAAGACTGAGGTAATGATAAATAAGAATAAATCACATTTTAAAATAATATTCAAATAGAATACTATTTTAAATTGTAATAATATTTCACAATATTACTGTTTTACTGTATTTTGATCAAATAAATGCAGGCTTAGAGAGCATAAGAGACTTCTTTAAAAAAGCATCTGTGGGGATAAAAGTAAGTTCAGAGTGAGTTCTTTGCTCCACTAAAATTTTCAAATAATTAACATTTATTCCTCCAAATTCTCATTTTATCTCGTCGAACGGATTTCCATGTCAGACACAACTTCTGATAAAGATTTTCCTATTTTTGGCATGACGCGCTCGCAGAAGGTTAAAGGAAAAGATAAGAATTTAACTTTTTATTTAAATGTTGATATTAGTATATCAATCCAGAAGTCAACCATTTTTAAGCAATACCAATTTTTGCTCTGTTTTTAGACAGAAAATAATTCAATATTGGCAGGATAATCAGAATTCGCCAGTTCAGCCGTAATAAAATGGGAAACTGCCGAAGCCACAATGCGAGGCCACCTTATTGCTCATGCTTCTCTGATGAAGAAACTTAGAACCCAGAAAAGGGACGAATTGGAAGCTGAAGTAAATTTTCAGGGAAAACAACATAAAAGATCCCCAAATCAAGATAATTGGATTTTGTTAAGTAATGCCAGAGCCAAGCTTAACCTAGATTATACAGAACATGTTAAAAAGTTATTATTTTTTAGCAAACAGCGTTACTACGAATTTGGAAACAAGCCAAGTCGCCTTCTGGCTACCAGTTAAAAAAAAAAGAGCAGAAAGAAAGAACCATAAAAGCAATTAAGACGTCTGAAGGCAGAATGACCTTTGATCCCCAGGACATTAACACTACTTTCTCAGATTTTTTCAGAACTCTTTATACAACTGGGTACAGTGGCTCCAGTGAGGATTTTCTGCATGAGATTACTCTTCCTAATATTTCAGAAGATGCTAGGAAGATTTTTAAATTCCGCTTTTACAAAGGAAGAAATCCAATCAATGCCAAATGGTAAAGCTCCCGGCCCAGACGGGTTTCCCTTAGGATTTAATAAGCAATTCTGGCCTGAGCTTTGTCCAATTTTAATGCAAGCAATAAATAGTCTTCTTAGATTCAAATGCGATGCCTGAATCCTGGTCATTGGCGGTTATAAGCCTGGTTCTGAAAAAAACAAAACAAAGACCCAGTGAAATGCTCCTCTTATCGCCCAATTAGCTTACTAAATGTGGATTATAAAATTATAGCAAAATCTTTAGCTCAGTGGCTTGAAACTGTTTTGCCCTGCATTGTCAACCCGGATCAAACAGGTTTCGTGAAGTCCAAATACGGCACTGATAATATTCGTAGAGTGTTGAATTTTATAGATTATTTAAATGTTACCAAGGACCCTGCCTTCATTATATCCCTTGATGCCGAAAAGGCAGATAGGGTGGAATAGCCTTTTCTTTTTGCAGTATTAAAGAAAGTAGAACTAGGATCTAACTTTATCAATTTAGTTAAACTTTTATATTCTAATCCTATGGCTCAAGTTAACACTAACAAAGTGTTGTCTGACAGATTTTCAGTTAGCAGAGACTGTCGTCTCTCGCCATTGCTTTCTTTGGTTATTGAACCACTAGCTGTTGCTGTGAGAACTAATGCTAACATGCATGGTATTAAAATAGGTCCAGACTCCAGATGAACATCGTATATCCCTTTATGCAGACGATGTTCTGCTCTATCTTAAATATCCTGAGTCCTCTACAGATGCAAATCTTGCTGTAATTGAAAAATACAGTAGTTTTTCAGGATATAAGATTCCCCCTTTCATTTAGCACGAATTCCAAATTCCCCCTTTCATTTAGCACGTTCTGGATTTCAATATTTAGGAATCAATATCACACCTGATTTGGAAAATCTGTTTAAAGCCAACTATCCCCAGTTAAAAATGAATCAGATTGGTTGATGCTTCCAAATTCTTTTTTTGGCAGGATTAATGTTATAAGAATGAATGTTCTTCCGAGATTTAACTTTTGAAAATGAAAATAACACATTTTTAAATTTTAAAGTTTCAAATTTGGACAAAAATCAAGACTCAAACTTTCGGTTTTGATGAAACTGGTCAATTAGTGCATTTTTAATTAGACAGATTTGTTTTTATCAACACTTTTTAGTAATTAATGTTTTACATTTATAATCCACATTTATCTCGATTTGTCAGCCAACTTGGGTTTTTTTCACTGAGTTTGCCATATACCATTCTGGTATATCCTTCTCTGCCTTAGATTTTGGCGAAAAGAGGGCATCTATGCCGCCTACATTTTGGAACAGTCTTCGTGTCAGGAGCACGCCTACGATGTCTTCAAATTTTGTCTATGTAGGCAGCCCATTACGTTTTGAAACAGAGCCAGTGTGTTTGGTTGTTTCCTCGATAAATGTAAAAATGTGTGCTTAAAAATACATTTAAAACAAGAAATGACACAGCAGCTTTATCGGGGAGGTTGAAGTTTCAAAAAGAGTCTCTTCTGCTCACCAGGGCTTCATTTATTTGATCAAAAATACAGTAAAACAGTATTATTACAATTTAAAAATAACGGTTTTCCCCTATTTGAATACATTTTAAAATGTAATTTATTCCTGTGATGGCAAAGTTGAATTTTCAGCATCATTACTCCAATCTTCAGTGTCACGTGATCCTTCAGAAATCATTCTAATATACTCAATTCCCATTATTACCATTATCAATGTTGAAAACAGTTGCACTGTTCTTTGTAATTTTGAGGAAACCGGGATACATGTTTTCAGGATTCTTTGATGAATAGAAAGTTGGAAAAAAACAGCATTTATTTGAAATATAAATCTTTTGTAACATTATACATGTATTTACTGCCAATTAATTCATCCTTGCTGAATAAAAGTATTGCTTTCTTTCAAAACCTTCTAAATAGTAGTATCATTTAAAAAAAGAAAAAAACAACCATTTGATTCATAGATTTCCAAGTCCCATTAATGTTGTTGGAAAACAGGTTGCAAAGCCAGCTTATTGCAGCAAATTATACATGTAACTTCCTGGATAAATAACATGGATTCCTCCCTATAATGCAACATGAGACACAGAAATGGGCTTTTCTGTCAGCAAACCAATCTGTTCACCCTACACGTTTTGTTTTGTTGTCAGCTGTAACCGGCCCTTTAAGGAGATCAGCTCTTTTCATGTGCAATGACATGAGGTGTTTAACAATCACTTCAACAATGCATTTACAGTTTAAGGAGGACACATGGTGCCTGTCCTGAAGGTCAGCCTTGACCTGTGCTGAGCACTAAAACTGACCTCTTTCTGTCATGGATCTAGTAAATGGTGGCAGGGGTGCCCATTGGACACATATCCCATGACAGAGCTTGTGGCCGTGAGGAGTGATCGAGATTCCTGGGATTATAAACACATGATGAATTGAGGGTCTGTCTTATGAAAGCAAGATATATCTATTTATCTATAGATAAAAGAAGATCACTCAGCACTATCAATACTGACACACAGACAAGCATAATATAATACATATTATTTATAATATAAAAATGATATTATCTATTTTACTAAATTTGATTTATTATTGCTATTCATATTATTCAAGAAATTATAGTATGTGTTTATTGTTTAGATATTCACACTATAATCGCTAAATATTTAATAATATTTATATTAATACCCTGTCTGCAGTGTTGCTTAATTACTTATATATAAATTGCATGTGATGCATTATTAAATTATTGTATACATTATAAACCATATTTTATCACACACACACACACACACATATATTCTATTCTATTCTATTCTATTATATATTATATCATATTATATCATATTATATTATATTATATAATTGTTAAGCAATGAACCACATACACTCCTTATTGCAACCTTAAAATTTTAGAAAATTATGTTAAAGTATAAAAATGTGTTTTAATAAATACATTTAAAAAAGCTTATTCGGGTGAATTGAAGCACACCAAGACAAAAATGCCAAACAATTAGCAAGGGAAGCAAACAAATGCAGGCAGACCACAAAAAAAGGTGTCTGCACATTTTAATTAGCCTCAAGTGATTCGTCAACAAGACAGCCAAAGTGACCCGTGAGGTCATGCATGGCTCTCTAAAGAGGGTGTGTTACTGCTATTTGTCTATCTCAAGAAGTGTGCCAACATTCCCTGTACTGCATCCAAAAGAGAAATTATTGGTCTGCATTGCAAAAATATACCACAAAGAATTAGAACAAAGGTACTGTATATGTGGCACATCTTCCTGATCAGACGGCTATGTTAATGTAAGGTCTCCAGCATGCATTGTTAAGCCAGGTCAGCAGTATAACTACCACCGGGGCACGAGCCAATCTATAGATCACTCACTGTGGCATTTAAGAGCTTGTGTCATTGTGTTCCCCGTGCCAACTGTGCTCGCTCCGCACTGTCCTTGAGACCCTATTGACAGTGCGGCCCTTAAGGGTATTTTTATCCGTAGAACAGCACATAGCACCAGGTGGAGTCTTTGCAAACAAAAACAAGGTCACTAGCATTAGCAACTGAATATACAGTCGTCGACAGCCGGCTCAGTCCCAACAATATTGGATACGGTTACGGCCCACTGTCAGCTAAACTTTCAAAATATAACAACATAAAGATTGTATGAAGCACTTCATATCAGTGTCAACAAACCTATTGTATTGCTTTTTATTTTATTCAACAATGCTTGAGGCAGGCAACGGTTCATTGATCCGGTGACATTTAATATTTCCTCAATACGATCCCCAGTGTGCATCCGATGCTAAACAGCTTAAATTGTTATTGTAATAGCCCAACATAAATGCATGTAGTCAAACGCAGCTCAGAAAGAGGAAGGCTTGGAGCATGTGAATGGCTTAGCATCATGTCTTTAACTGGCAGCTCTAATCCTATAAGAACAAAAGCACAGAGAGTCGCATCAAGCGCACAAAGATGGACGCACTCCAGACTCCCCTGCTGCCTTGAAGACAGATTGTTATGATGAATGACTTCAGCTTTAAAGTGGCAAAACTGTAATGCTTAGTTTGGAGAGGTCTAATGATTCGTGTTCACTGGTGTGGAAAAAATCCGCTCAAACCGCCAGAGGTTCACCCCTTAGGAGACGTGTGTAAATTGTACAGTCCAAGGGGCTCTATAATAGTTGTAGAACATTATCGGTTAGCATGCCTATTCATTAGAGCTGCACGATTGGATAACTTGAGAACCACGATTCTGAACAGACAACTAAACAAAATAACATGTAATTTACTAGAGGTTCAGACAAAATGTTCATTTGATACTGAAGATACTGAAAATACTGAAGCCTATTTAAATTAATTTGAATAAATAACTTTAAAAAAAATCAGTTTGAATGAATGATTCAATGACAACTTTTTTGAGCATCGCTGTTGAGGAGTAATTAGCTGGTGTATTTGCTTATTGTGGAGTTAATAAAAGTTAGCATTAGCATTGTAATGTTTGAAACGGATTTCCTAACAAATGTCAGTAAATCCGTGAGGGGCTGCCACCTTTACTTTCGTTTTGTGTTCATTTATTTTATAAATAATTCTAGCCTCCTTCTTCCCATAACAACATCTCATTACAATATGTACCTCTGGTACAAATAAATCAAATCATTTTAAGACTTGCAAATCATAATTTTAAGACTTATCTGGTTGAGAACCACTGATTTATAATTTACATTTTCAGACTAAAATTAGCAATTTCTATGTAAAAGTATAAACAAAATGCATTTTATGAAAATTGCCTTCACGGCACATCAAGCAGGAGTCGAAAATAAGAAAGAAAAAAATGAAAGATACCCTGCACACACTATCCCATTTCATGAAATACCCTTTAACTCACAACTATTCTCATCTGTGTCACAATGTGTAATTCACAGGGGAATAAACCCACCAGTCTTGTCAGTCAAAGTGAAAGTAAATCAGCAGGAGACCAGCCAACAGACCATATTTTCTGCGTAGCATGTGTGATTAAACTGCAGGTGCTTTTGCAGCAGTCTACAGGCCTTTTTTCTGACAGCCGAGCAGCTGGCACACTGACACATCACATGCTGTAACTCATCTGGCTTGCATCCATCCCCTTACATTACATGTAAATAGCCGTTACCAGTAGGACATGATTCTTTTGGAAGCATGCACTAATTATTGAAAGCAAATAGAAAAACTAAATCGAACAAGACCATTTATTCGTGAAGGACCCATTAGAAAGACAAAAACAGGAAGTGATGACAAGGCAGACGATTCTGGGTCTCAGTTCTACTCCAACACCTCCTGCTGTTGAGTCAACACCTTTCGAGCTGTTTGTTCACGCGCTGTTAGTGCAGAGCTAGCGACTGGAGCCCTTGGCCCTGCCAGAGGCTGCATTATTCATTCTGCAAATAAGTGTGAATAATTAACAGAGACGGTCCACTTTACTGTTGTCGAGTCGAGAGTTGATCTGAGATAGAGTTGAAGCAGTTGCAATCTCTAGACGCTACGTCTGCTAAAAAAACACTATTCTGAGACGCCTCACTATTGTACAGTTGTGATGAAACACGGTCAGTCTTATGCTGATGCTTCTAGGATGAAACTGCAAAGGGAAGAAATGATGGAATCTGTGTCCAAAATTTTAAACCTCAGTGAACTTAATCAACCTGCCTCTGTCGACACACAAACGACAGGCGAATCAGCTTGTAGACAGAACTTTTTTCAAATCACTGCACATGTGCATGTGAAAGCTGCAAAGAAAAATGGATTAAAGGAAAAATACAGAGCAGGATGTGCCCCAAACAAGTCAAGATAAAGAAGAACTTGTTTAAAGGTATAACGAGAAGAGAATGTACTTAACGCATTAATACGGAGTTAAATTGCTGTACAAGTCACAGCAGTCTGCTTCAAAACATGAGCAAGCAAGTTTGTGTTTTGTGAAGCTTTTTATCTGACTCATTAAAAAGAACCAGTTCATAAGAGTCATTTGTTCAAATTGGACACGCACTGCATACAGCGAGCGCAATGCAACTGAAATTTCAACCAAAAAAGAAGGATTTACTAAAAAGTTAGTACTTTTACTACTCATGATATTAGTCATATGGAGCTTTGCTAGTATAAATGAAAAAATCGAAATAATTTACATTTAGTTTTAATTTAGTTTTTTTTCAGTTAGTAGTTTTACTTGTACAAATTTGTTATTCATTTTAAGTTCAGTTTTCAGCTTTATTTCAACAAACAAACATAGTTTTTTAAAAGTTTTAGTTTGAGTAAACCATATTAACAACGTCTGGGATATTTAGCTGACTCTCACCATTGACAACCTGATTTTAATTTGTTGTTGCAATGTCTTTCTCCACATTTGCAACCATTTTAGTCCCTGACCATTCATGCCTTATTATTACTAATCATATCTTTTGGTTTGTGAGGCCATAGAGCTTCGAATGAGAGAGAACATAATGCAATTAAAACTAACTTCCACTAAAAATTCTAAATTCATTGATTCCTCTAAAATATGCACTACCACATGGTTATTCAAATGTGAACCATTAGTTGTTGAATTGTTAAAAAAACAATGAAAGTGTTCCTCTGCCAATAAACTACCAAAACCATATCAAACTTTGACAGAACAGCAGAGAAAGTGTCTCATTAACGGGCCCGACATCTGTGAGCGCCACCATCATCACACAGCAGAACATACGTGTTAAATAATGCAGAACAAGGAGGCGGCAGCCGACGAGGACGAGATGAGCCGTTAAAACAGTTCCTTCCAAAACCAAGACTTCGTGCTTCCAGCATTCTTTTGAACTACATCAGTGACTAGCTGCCTTCATTATTATTTCACTGTTCCCAGAAGCTTTGCTGGATCAGATGAAATGTGAAAGATGGAGAGAATAATTAAATGAGGAGATTTTAATAAATGTCATGCAGTGAGAGTCAGCAACCAGACCTGGTAAAAGAATAAAAAGAAAACTTAAAATTGCATAGAAATCGCTGTCACTGTCCGATATGTTAAGAGAACTTTAGCCTTGTTCTGTGTTAGTTGTTTGATAGGCAATAAAATGTCATGACAATACGTCATGAGGTCACATTTCTGTTCACTAAAGCAGACACTTATTTTTCTGCTGCAATACAAGGATTGAATTGATGCTGGAAAACTTGTGACCAGATAATGCAAGACAGACTTTATCTGTGTTCTTTCATCAATGATAAGGCACTGCAATACAAAGTGAGATCTTTCCCAATGGCCCGAAACCACAAATCACCCTGAAACCACACTGATTGATGGTCCACATAACAGTTTAAACAATGATGTCCTCTAAAAACCAACACTCAACCACATCACAAGCACTCCTTGACTGGGATTAGTGCCAAACATCCAGGCAGAATTGCACATGCTCTGTCAGAGTCAAACTCAAAAATGGCTGTTCCGATCCCTGTTGTATTACATAAGGGTACTCAAACATTCAGAGAAGAAAAAACATTTTTGAACCCAAAGCACCCTTGTGTTGTTCTGACCCCGTATCATTTTCTTTCTAGAGTGCATTAAATGTATCCAAGCTCCAAAGGAGACAATACAATAATATAAAAGTACCATAAAAGCAATCTATATGATATTTTCCAAGCCATCTCATAGCTTTGTTTGAGGAAAAGAGCCAATTTTAAGCTGGTATTCACTGATAATGCTTCTATCATTTTTGGAGCTTTGCTAGTATAAATCACCATCCACTTTCATTGTATAGACAACAAAAGTTCTCACATTCTGCCTAATGAAAAAAGATGATAATAAGGTAATGGAACAACCAGTGTTATCTCAGCATTATTAATATAATATAGTATTTATTAGTTTTCATTTGTATATGCTCAGTTTTCATTTAAATTTAATAAGTTTTAGTCCTTTTGTTATGTGCTTTTGTAATATTTTATTAGTTTTTGTTTATATATATATATATATATATATATAGCTATATGTAGTTTTAATTTATTTGATTTAAGAAAAAAATATTTGTTTTAGTAATTTTACTTTAACTGGAACATTATTTTATTACAACACTTGCTTTTTACATTTTAATCTACTATTTATATATAAATAAATATTGTATTTATTTTTATATTCTATTTAAAAAAATATATAATATTATATTATTCAAATATATTTTACTTATTATTATTTTATTTTTTTCAAATAATAAAACCTATTTTAACGGGGTTTTTTTTGTTAACAATAACAACACTAGGAGCAAAATGAGTGTGAGTAAATGACACAACATTTTCGGCTCTTCCTATAGTCCACTCGCTCTTAAGGTGTCAGCAAAACAATCCTACAATTCTACAATCTTACAACAATCAACATGACCCTAAAGAATAAGATTTGGCACAAAATAAACCACAACAGGAAGGGCGCTGTAAGGTCCTTCGTTTCAGACACCATCATCGCTGTGCTCTTCTGACACATAACTTCATCAACAAATAGCAGATGGGCTAATTGGATAAAGGAGATACGGAAGGGCACACTGTTCTTTCTCTCCCCCGACAATTAAATGAACAATCACCGATGCTGACACAGGCGGAACAACGTTACTTGGCTGAGTTGTGATGATGTAGCATATCCCGGTCAGCGGAGGGGGAGCGAGTTTTAGTTAAAAGCCAAGGGCTACGTACAGTGTTGCGTCTGCATGTCTGAGTCAATCTTTTCAGCTGAGCTCCTTCTCCCCCCACCCTGCTCCCTCAACCTCTCAAATAAAAGAAGGGGGAAAAAACACCTCTACCACTACTGGCCGGTGTTTAGGCGAGTGACAATAGCGGATCAATTGAAGTCTCTCCCTCTGTAGGGCGATTCTATTCCAGCCATTCTAGTTCACTTGGTTGCTAGGGAACTCCAAGACAAAGAGCTTCTTTTCTGAGCATTCAGAGTATTTGGCTGCATATTTTAGGCCTGTGGGGTCCATAGTGCTCCTCCTTTGAAGACAATGTGAGGCACAGAATATAAATTGGATGAGAAATACTTGCGAAAGAAAACCCTGGCCCTGGTATAATGTATCCTAAAAAAGCAGAGTGCAGACATTTACAGGAATGGCTGCATTCAAATAGATCACAGTTCATTCATGCAGCTAATACATATAGCTTGGGTCAAATAGCCTTGTCCAGTCTATGAGAAAAATGTGCTTATGAGGTATATGGCTATATTATTTTTGTGTAAAATCAGCCTGTGGCGGCACTACCAGATGTTATAACAATGGGACATTGATCAGGAAAGAGAAATGAATGTTACCACACATTTGCATGCATTCACCTCTTATGTATATGATGTACGATTCACAAACAAATTGTTTTCTAAAATTAATCTTTTTGCTAATTCAGTTAAAAAAATCTGAAAAAATCTAAGAAATATATTTGAATGCATTGTGATAAACGACAGTTCAACTAAATGCATCACTAAATAAAGGAGTAATGTAAAATAACTATTTCTAAGAACAGACTCAAATGAATAGAAGATTTGTTTTTAAATCAAACCAACTCACAAAAGACTTTATTGTAAACCCCTTTATTGTATGAATAAAAACTATATGTGAATCACTTATTGCGTATAGGAATAATTATATAACTTGATTAGTGCTTATTATAGTTATAATGTAATCATAAAAAAGGATATACATATAGTTGAATTGAAGAGGCAAGGGATTCTGACCCCAACCCTTCATTATCAAATGGTATAATTTGGTTGAATCTAAAGCTAAAATTGGATTCTGTACACTGGAATGTAACAGAGAACACATGACGCAATGTTTAATGTTTGAATACAAAATTATTTACAACAATGTTTAAATATCTTTCCACAACATAAAAATAAAAAGTAAGGACAGAACAATTTATAGATTAATCGATTCATTAAAATGAATCTGAATTGTCCTATTGATTTATTTTTTAAGCAGTATAATTTCTAACTGCTTGACTGCTTCTTTTATTTTAGTTTTTAGTATCAACTTATGAACTACATTAGGAAATGTAATTTGTAATCTTGTCCTTGTCCAAGACCATTTACTACATAAAACTGTTTCGAAGAACTGAGCAAAACAAAGGCATTATAACTATTTTTGGCTATGACTATATTTTGTTGTTGTTGAGAGAGTCGTTTCTCCCATTTCCAATTGTTCATCTAATTGGTCAACGCAGCGCTCACTTTCCTGTTTACATAGTAATTGTGTGATACCACCCTGAAAGCTCGCAATGAAGGCGTCTGAAGAAATCATCATGCTATTTCGGGCTGCATCCTCAGGATGTTGGCCCACAATTGAATTAAAAAAGGGAAACTGATGTCAGAGTTTCTCTGGAGCTTTTTTTATAGACCTGTCTGGGTTATGGGAACAGTCAAGGTATAAAAACAATATTTATTGTTGATCAATATGCTAATTAATAAATCACTAACATTTAAAGAAGTTTTAAAAGAGCCCACAAATTTACTCTCTCATGTTCTTTCAATTGAGTATGACCATTTTCTTTAGTGTAACACTAAAGCAGAAATTTTGAAGGACATTCACACTATCTATAATAGAAAAGAAATAGTTGTTATTTTACATTACTCCTTTATTTAGTGATGCATTTAGTTGAACTGTACATGGAATGATTCCAACTACGGCTGCAAGATATATCGTTTTAGCATTGATATTGCGATGTGCGCATCCGCGATAGACACATCGCAGAATGTGCAACGTCGATACTGTGATCCGCACAGACCAGGCACCACAGTTCGAAACACGCGATTCTCGGATTAAAGGGATACTTCACCGTTTTTTTCATATTAAACTATGTTATTCCCTTAACTAAGACGAGTTGATACATACCTCTCTCGTCTCAGTGCGTGCACTCAATCGCTCTGACGCGTGGTGACACTTTGATAGCACAGTTCATTCAATATGTGCCAAGCAGAGAAGCGAGCAAACACCTCCACGTTTTCCCTATTTAAATACAGTTACACGAGTAGTGGTAACTCGACCAAGAATGGTGACACAAAATAAAACGTTGCGCTTTTCTAAGCGTGTAAAGTGGATAACTATAATGTATGGCGGAATACCACAGCAAGTGCTTGGGAGCACTTCGACTCGGCGCAGTAATATCATCACTCGTGAAAAATCCTCTCCCTCTCCGGAGTGATGATATTAATGCGCCGAGTCCATAGATATATATGTGCCGAGTCGAAGTTCTCCCAAGCACTTGCTGTGGTATTCCGCCATAGGATGTACATGTATTATATGTTTACTTATATCAAAGTTGTTATTTGTAATAAACACGCATTATATTTAATTTGAGCTATTTTTAACCTTAAATACTAGCTGATATGGCTCTCTGTATTTTTACAGCATTGGGTGAGATTTTTTTTTCTTGAGAAAAATGAATGCCTATCTTGTGTACCTATTTATCCAAATGAGTCAATATTGCATCAAATCACAATAATTAAATTATATTGAAATCGTGAAATTTGTGTCAAGCAATAATAATAAAAACGTAGCTTACCAGAAATTGTACCATGTAAACATTGTAAGATTGTGTATGCGATTAATTTAGATTAATTAATTACAGAGTATGTAATTAATTAGATTAAAAATTTTAATCGATTGACAGCCCTAATATATATATATACACACTCACCTAAAGGATTATTAGGAACACCATACTAATACTGTGTTTGTTTGACCCCCTTTCACCTTCAGAACTGCCTTAAAGCAACACCATGTGATTTTTCCTCAGCGGTCGCCCTACAGGTTGGAAGCAGAATTGTCCATTACTGCTGTCGTAAATAATTTAGCCTTCCGCAGCCGACTGTCGCGCGCGCACGCTCGCTGTTTATCCAGCACCGGCTTTGGAATCAACAATGGCAGACATCCCAACCTGCAAGAAATCATTTCAGGGAGGTATATCTTGGTGACTCTGGATTGTTGACGGGGGGGGGGGGGGGGGGGGGCTGGTGGCGGGTTGACTAGCTTTCGTGAGGCACACTCGCAAGGTCTCTCGCTCTCTCTCTCTCTGCCGTGCTCGCGCTATGTATGTTATGCGCGCAGTATGTTCTGTCTCGCATGCGCGCTCTAGATTCCGGCAGATCTGAACTAATTTGCGGGCATCAGGGAGACGCAGGAGACTCCCGGGAGACTTGGGATGTCTGCAATGGCCACAGACAATTTGAGGAAGTGGTGGGGGAAGTGACGTATGCCGTAAAGCAGTCGAATTTTGTAGTTCCTACCCGAAACCCGAAGTTACATAGTGCCAGTAAAAGCGATACAGACCACGTCAGGCTATGGCAGACGTGTCACTTAACTTATTTTAAGTCGATGTACCATCACAAGGGTCTTGGAAATATATTATGAAGGTTGAATAACTACATAGTGTTACTTTAATTCTACGTGGTATTGATTCAACAAGGTGCTGAAAGCATTCTTTAGAAATGTTGGCCCATATTGATAGGATAGCATCTTGCAGTTGATGGAGATTTGTGGGATGCACATCCAGGGCACGAAGCTCCCGTTCCACCACATCCCAAAGATGCTCTATTGGGTTGAGATCTGGTGACTGTGGGGGCCATTTTAGTACAGTGAACTCATTGTCATGTTCAAGAAACCAATTTGAAACGATTCGGGCTTTGTGACATGGTGCATTATCCTGCTGGAAGTAGCCATCAGAGGATGGGTACATGGTGGGATCCATGTTCTCATTCTGTTTACGCCAAATTCTGACTCTACCATCTGAATGTCTCAACAGAAATCGAGACTCATCAGACCAGGCAACATTTTTCCAGTCTTCAACTGTCCAATTTTAGTGAGCTCTTGCAAATTGTAGCCTCTTTTTCCTATTTGTAGTGGAGATGAGTGGTACCCGGTGGGGTCTTCTGCAGTTGTAGCCCATCCGCCTCAAGGTTGTGCGTGTTGTGGCTTCACAAATGCTTTGCTGCATACCTCGGTTGTAACGAGTGGTTAGTTCAGTCAAAGTTGCTCTTCTATCAGCTTGAATCAGTCGGCCCATTCTCCTCTGACCTCTAGCATCAACAAGGCATTTTGCCCACAGGACTGCCGCATACTGGATGTTTTTCCCTTTTCACACCATTCTTTGTAAACCCTAGAAAAGGTTGTGCGTGAAAATCCCAGTAACTGAACAGATTGTGAAATACTCGGCCCGTCTGGCACCAAGAACCATGCCACGCTCAAAATTGCTTAAATCACCTTTCTTTCCCATTCTGACATTCAGTTTGGAGTTCAGGAGATTGTCTTGACCAGGACCACACCCCTAAATGCATTGAAGCAACTGCCATGTAATTGGTTGATTAGATAATTGCATTAATGAGAAATTGAACAGGTGTTCCTAATAATCCTTTAGGTGAGTGTATATAAATATATATTAGGGCTGTCAAATGATTAATCGTGATTAATCACATCCAAAATAAAAGTTTTTTTGTATGTAACAGATTGGGGGCTCGTCCGGGATTTGAACGTTCAGGATCTGAAACGACAAACAGACTGGGGGGCTCGTCAAAATAAGGATTTGAAACGACATCGGTAAATATATTTTTGATGCTTATATCTAGGTTTTGAATGGCCTGGGCGTTAGAAGCTTTAAATATATTAGGACCGTTGCATTTAGGTACGTTTGATTTGGAAAGCGCTTTGATAGTTCATTGAGTTGAACGTTTTGTTTTGAATCATTGGGAAGACGCATGTGGATTAGTTTGAAATTAGTTGCGTTCAAAATTATTTAATTTATATTTTGTTAGTGGTGCGGAGAGGAGGAGAATATTTTTGTTTAATTTGTGCCTGGGCTGTTTTTGAAGGAAGCCGGTTGAAGAGTTTGCGGTGTGCCATTGTTGGGTGAGTGTGGGTCTGCACTGCGAGTGCAAGATTGAGTTATTAATAAAGTATTCGATAAGATAATCATCGGAGCTTTGCGAGTGCCCGTCAAGTTTTAATGTTTGTTTGTTATTTTAGTT
The DNA here is from genome assembly GCF_029890125.1 of Rhinichthys klamathensis goyatoka. Classification (NCBI taxonomy): domain Eukaryota; kingdom Metazoa; phylum Chordata; class Actinopteri; order Cypriniformes; family Leuciscidae; genus Rhinichthys; species Rhinichthys klamathensis. Next base: position 271,395 of record NW_026606671.1, on the reverse strand, counting down.
AGTTATTTTTGTGCTATCCTGGGCAGAGGGCACCGTCGTGGACGCCTGCTTTAACGGCATTTTGTCGGGGGAGTTAAGGCACCGCTGATATTGTGTATTAAAAATCTCTGTCCTTGGGATAGGCATGAAGAGGATCGTTGTTTTTCTTGTTTTTTTTTTATAGGGCAGCTCCGTTTTTGTCTCGTCTTGATGCACAGTGTTGTGGCCACACTTACAATTTGAAAAGGTGAGCTTGTTTTTTTTCTTTAGTAGGTTATCTGTAAGAATTGTATGCTGTAGAATTAGAGCAGAGTTTAATTTTTATGGCTAGTTTGGAGGATTTTTTTTGTAGCTCCATCTCTGGAGGTTCTGAATAATTTGACAAAGGATCAGTTGCGCCAAGTTTGTGAACATTATAACTTTGATTTGGGTTTACCCAGAACAGCGAAATTAGCCCAGATTAGAGTGTCAGTTCAGGCGGAATTGGTCGTTAGGAATATTCTTTCGTCACCTGCATCTCTAATTATGGATGAGTTAGAGTTCGGAGAAGCAACGTCGACACCTCTTTCGACCGAATTCTCTAAAATGTCACTTACGTTTGAGCAACAAAAGGCGTTGATAGAAATGCAACAGAAAGAGAGAGAAGCTCAACGTGAGGCAGATCAGAGAGAGAGAGAAGCTGAACGTAAAGAGAGAGAAGCTGAGCGTGAGGCGGAGAGGAGAGAGAGAGAGGCTCAACGAGAGGTAGAGATGGAAAGAATAAAAAGTGAACGTGATGTGGCTTTAGAACGGTTGAGACTGAGCGCTGAAGGTAGGCTTTCAGTTGATGGAGGTGAGGGTACTGCTCTTAGGGGGTTTGTGCGTTCCCCTGATATATCTAACATGGTTAGGTTGCTGCCGAAATTCAATGATATCCCGATATTTTCTTTTCTTTATTTGAGAGTGTGGCTGATGACCGTGGATGGTCTGACTCTGAGAGAACGTTGTTAGTCCAAAGTGTTCTGGTAGGTAGAGCACAAGAAGCGTTTATTGCGTTGCCTGTGGCAGATAGGAAAAAATATGTCAGAGTAAAAGAGGCAGTGCTTAAAATTTATGAATTAGTTCCTGAGGCTTATCGTTTGCGGTTTCGCAGTTGGAGAAAAGGAGAAAAACAGACGTATACAGAGGTAGCGAGGGAGTTGAACAGCCACTTTAATCGTTGGTGCTCTGCAGTGGGAGTCACTACTTTTGAAGAATTGTCTCATTTAATTGTTTTAGAAGAGTTCAGAAATATCCTTCCTGAGCGTGTTGCTACACATGTATTTGAGCATAAGATGAAAACCGCAGCGGAAGCAGCAGTCATGGCTGACGATTTTGCTTTGACACATAAGTATAGTTTAAAAGAAAACAATACAGGTAAGGGTTATCAGGAACAACGTTTTGGACATTTCAATAGAGTTTTGGGGTCTTCTTCGTTGGGTCCATTGGAGTCAACTACTCAGAGGAAAATAGATTCACACTCAAATCAGTCACACAGAGGTGTTGTGAGTTTTCGCAGAGACTCTAGGTATTCTGCGTTTACACCTGGTGGTCAGGCTAAGAACGATGCTGATGTGTGTCGATATTGTTTAGAAAAGGGGCATTGGAAGAAAGACTGTCCGGTTTTAAAGGGGGAAAGTCAGAGAAATGGTACTGATGTTGTTAGGGGGGTCACACTTGCTGTATCTGAGTCAGTTATACCTGCTAAAGTTTTGGTGGGTGAGACTGAGGCTAAAGCTGAAGGCGTTGTGACTTCATCTCAGACATCAGGCCTGAGTTCTGCTTAAGTTAGTGAGAGAAATGGTAGGGCTGATTCAGTTGTAACGGGTGGAAGTGGTTACTTTCCTTTTGTTACAGATGGCTTAGTTTCCCTGGTGGGTAGTTCCATCCAGGTGCCGGTTAAGATACTTAGGGACACAGGGGCGTCTGAGTCTTTTATCTTGGGGTCTGTGTTGCCTTTTTCTGTTGACTCGAGTACTGGGAACAATGTTTTAGTCCGGGGGATTGGATTGCAGGTTGTTTCTGTTCCTTTGCACAGAGTTAATCTGCAGTCTGATTTAGTACAGGGGGAAGTAAAAATAGCAGTCCGCCCTTCCTTACCTATAGAGGGTGTTCATATTCTCTTGGGTAACAATCTGGCTGGAGGCCGTGTTTGGCGTGATATACCGCCCCCTGTAATTGTTAAGAATGTTCCCTCTATTGCAGATGATAGTGACGTTCATGGTCAGAATTTTTCTGTTTTTACGGCTTGTGCAGTGACACGGGCTATGAGCCGTGGCGTTAATGATGATGTTTCCCAGACTAGAGAGTTTAAGTCTGTTATTGTGCCTAATCTACCACCTTCTCTCTCTCATAGTGATTTTGTTGCAGCTCAAAAGGAGGATGCGACATTAAAGGATCTGTTCGTTGGGGTGTTACCACCTGAGGAGTTGCGCAATGCAGTAAGGGGTTATTTGGTTCAGGACGGGTTGTTGATCCGGAAGTGGTCTTCTCACACTGACGAAGGGGTTGAGGATCCAGTATTTCAGGTGATAGTACCAGTTAAGTTTAGAGATTTGGTCCTACAGACAGCTCATGGGGAGGTAGCTGGGCACTTGGGGGTAAGGAAAACCTATGACCGTCTTATGAAGTACTTCTATTGGCCTCGTATAAAGAAGGATGTGGCATCCTTCATTAAGACGTGTCATGTATGCCAGTTAACAGGGAAGCCTAATCAGGTGTTAAAGCCAGCTCCACTCTACCCTATTCCAGCTGTAGGTAAACCATTTGAACATCTGTTAATTGATTGTGTGGGACCATTGCCTCCATCTAAGTCAGGGTGTGTTTACCTGCTTACTGTGATGTGTCAGTCAACCCGATATCCTGCTGCCTATGCTTTGCGAACAATAACCACTAGATCGGTGGTGAAAGCCCTTTCACAATTTATTTCTATTTTCGGTATCCCTCATACAATACAGAGTGACAGAGGATCTAACTTTACGTCACGCATGTTCAGAGAAGTGCTCGAGCAGTTGCGTGTGAAACATCAACGTAGTAGTGCTTATCACGCCCAGAGCCAAGGTGTTCTGGAGCGGTTTCATCAGACACTGAAGTCTCTTCTCAGGGGTTATTGTGTTGAGCTTAACAAAGACTGGGAAGAAGGGCTCCCATGGCTAATGTTGGCAGCACGAGAGGTAACCCAGGAGAGTACGGGTTTCTCGCCTAATGATCTGGTCTTCGGCCATAGAGTTTGTGGGCCTTTAGCAGTTTTACAGGTGGAGCTAAAGAGTCCTGAGTCTCCTGTTAATCTGTTGGACTACGTTAATGGTTTTCGTCGTAGGTTGTTTTTAGCCTGTGAGATGGCGACGGACAACCTGACTAAAGCCCAACAGAAAATGAAGAGTTGGTATGACCGTCGAGCTGAACCAAGGGCCTTTAGTCCGGGTGATCAGGTTTAGGCCTTGTTGCCAATAGTAAACTCTCCTTTCCTTGCAAAATATACGGGTCCTTATAGGGTAATTCGACAGGTGTCAGACCTGAATTATTTACTTTCTACACCAAATCGTAGGCGTTCTACTCAGCTCTGTCACATAAATCTGTTGAAGTCCTATTATAGCAGGTCTTCGGTCTCTGGGACAGCAGAGTCTAGTGACCGGGTGATGGCCGTTTCTTTGGCCGCTGCTGTTGAGGCTCCTAGGGCCTTGGAGACTCCCTACATGGTGGCAGCTTGTAGTGGTGAGGATATAGTAGGTCCTGATGACGGTATGTTGAAACCTCGTCTGAGGAACTGGGGGAGTTGAATACATTGTTTGGACATTTGCCAGAGGAACGTGTATTAGAACTGTCGTCTTTGTTGTCTGATATTCCTTCTTTATTTTCAGATACACCATCATGTACTCATTTAATTGAGCATGATATTGATGTTGGTGACGCAGAACCAATAAGACAGCGGTTCTATCGGGTGTCACAAGATAAACAGCGACATTTAGAGGCAGAGGTGAAGTACCTGTTGGATAATGGTTTGGCTAAGCCTTCCTATTCGAGTTGGTCTTCTCCCTGTTTATTGGTCAGTAAACCTGATGGGACATATAGATTCTGTACTGATTATCGTAAATTGAATAACATCACGAAATCAGATTCTTTTCCACTTCCAAGAGTTGAAGATTGTGTTGATCGAGTAGGATCCGCAAGGTTTGTAAGTAAGTTTGATTTGTTGAAGGGTTATTATCAAGTCCCTTTGTCATCTCGAGCTCAGGAAGTTTCAGCTTTTATAACATCATCTGGGCTATATTCTTACTCTGTTATGAGTTTTGGTTTGCGAAACGCTCCAGCCACATTTCAGCGACTTATGAACCGTGTCGTATCTGGTTTGCAGGGGTGTGCTGTGTACCTTGATGATGTGGTTGTGTATAGCGAGGAGTGGTCTGAACATCTGGACCGTGTTCGGGCTCTCTTTACTAGGCTTGTTGACGCTCGTCTCACTATAAATCTGGCCAAGTGCGAGTTTACCCAGGCTACAGTTGCATATTTGGGGAAGATCGTAGGGCAGGGTCAAGTGAAGCCGGTCCATGCTAAAGTGGTGGCTGTTGATAAGTTTCCTGTTCCTACCACCAAAACTGAGTTGCGACGCTTTTTGGGGATGGTAGGGTTTTACCGTAGTTTGTTCCAACTTTTCTACGGTAGTAGCCCCTTTGACTAACCTGTTAAAAGCTAAAGTGAAGTTTGAATGGACTGTGACCTCTCAGATTGCTTTTGATAATGTCAAGTTGTTGTTGACCTCTGCTCCAGTTTTGATGGCACCCCGTTTAGATCAGCCTTTCCGGATGCAGGTTGATGCAAGTCATGTGGGGGCTGGTGCGGTGCTCCTGCAGAGTGATGAGAAGGGGGTGGACAGGCCAACATGTTATTTCTCAAGAAAGTTTAATTGTCATCAGTTGAATTATTCAACTATTGAGAAAGAAACATTGGCGTTAGTTTGGGGTCTACAGCAGTTTGATGTATATTTAGCTGGGGGTGCTGTTCCTATCACTGTTTACTCTGACCATAATCCACTGACATTCCTCCACTCTTTGAAGAGTCCGAGTCAGCGCCTTATGCGCTGGGCTTTATTTTTACAGCCATACAATTTAGAGATACGGCATATTCGGGGCGTGGACAATGTGATGGCAGACGCTTTGTCCCGTGCTCCGGGTGGGCTGGATTGAATGTTTTGTCTTGTCCCATTTTTCTCCCTTCCTGTTTCTACACTCTCTTCTTCTGCTTAGTCTCCTTAAATGTAGCTTTCCAGGTACCGGGATTTGCTGGAGTTCTGGGATGAGGAGGGGCGATTGGAGCTGCTGGAGGGTAGAGGGGTTGGGGGCCTGTGGACAGAAGGGTTTTTCTGTCCAGTCTATGTATGCGGATTATCCATATCTCGGAACTAAAGTTAAGTGCTCACTTTTAGATAGGAAAATAAAATAAAATAAATAAATAAAATTGTTTATTTTGTTGTGTGGGGTTTGGAAGGTTTTTGCAGAGGCCTTTTAGGGGCCTCTGTTTTAAGGGAGGGGGTGTGACGGTCTCGGACCAGTCAGCTCCTCCTCCTTTGCGGTTTGCTGTTCATTACGTCTCCCCTATAGGTGAGAGGAGCGCAGGTGTGGCGTGTTGCAGATGATTGCTCCAGGACCGCGTGTGGTTGCTTCCAGTATCCTGGGTGTTAAAAGCTTTCCAGACCTGGTTGAAGGAGGCCACCGCTTCTCCTTCTCTCCCGCACCGTTTTGCTGATTTTTGTTTCTTTTTGCATGACACTTCACATACCCTGATCGCTTTTGTTTTCGTTTCAAGTTGTACATTTATACTGACTTTAATTATTTTATGTTACTCATTCTTTGTCTTTAATAAATATATCATTAGAAATCATATAATCCGCGTGGTCTCCCCTCACTGTTGCATAGGCCGGCACGGGCTGTATGTAACAACTGTTACTGTATATAGATTTATATTATATATAAATATACATATTTTATATATAAATTATATTTTTTTCTTAAATATACATACATGCGTGTGTGTATTTATATATATACAAAATAATTATACACAGTGCACCCACATATATTATGTAAAAAAAACTTTTTTTTGGATGTGATTAATCGTGATTAATCATTTGACAGCCCTAATATATATATATATATATATATATATATAATATATATATATAGAGAGAGAGAGAGATATATAGATAGATATATATAGATATAGTGCAGCTTTAATTCCAACCATACAATGAAAACATCACGACAGGGACTGCCAAGCTAAAAAAATAAAAAATAGCAATATAAATCTTTCACCATAGCACTCAAATCTTAATTGCAACTTTTAGTGAACAAAACTACATATATTTTAATCGGTTTCTCACACAAAGCTTTCAAATGGCTTCAGAAGACATTGTATTTTAAGCACAAGTACTAGTTTTACTGTGCTTTTTGTCATTTTCACAATGCATTTTGGATCTTGACCTCAGATGCACTATATTTTCATTGTGTTGGAAAAAAACAGCTTCAACGTGCAGCTAAAATTCTCTTTTTGTAGCCCAACCATATAAAATACGAGCTGTAAAGGGTTCAACCAGGCGCTCAGGTAAAGTTTTAAAATCAGTGATAGGTGCTCTTGGGGTGGGGAAAAGATCCAAAGACACGAAAAGCAGGTCCCAGGCACTGGGTCAAGTTTTCAATGAGAAGGATAAAGTTAAAAAGCCTTTATTTAGTATGGCTTAAATCATTTTAAAAGTACACGAGCCATCATGTTTCGACCAACAAGTGGTCTTCTTCAGGGCAAAGTAACACAAAATATGAGAATGACAACAAATTATAAATTAAGTCCCACATATAATCAGAAAGAATTCAATTAACCGCCTATAAAATACGCCTTGACTTCGTCAATTACGTGTCTTGGTTATGTGACCGGGTTATTCACTATAATAACTTTTAAATTTTAATTTTACCGACTGAACGAGTCCAATGGAGTAAGTAACTCCTCTACATGACAGAATAATTACAGTGACGCTGATTATTTGTGACAAGCACTGGTTGATTTCCACAGGGGTCCACTGTACTGAGACCACACTGGTGACACAAAGCTGAAGGGGCCCACGTGAAGAGGGGTCCATCCTGAAGAATGACTGCCCTCATTCGCTCTTACTACAATCACATGCTGCTCTCATTAGCATAATGCTAAACGGACACTGGTGCTGCAGATTATAAAAGCTAACCATTAGACATCACTGGTAATTATGCTAATGAACAATATGTTCTTGACACAAAACCGCAGTGTGACAATTGCACTCGGACACCCACGTATCAAGAAGCAGAGATGGCCGTCATGTACAGAAAAGACAATCACAAGATAATCACAGATGTGTAATATGATAGCACAAGATGGCAAAACGGAGTGCATGAATTAAACAAATAAATTAAGCTACTGCTTTTCACAATCATTGAGACTTTACTACTTAACCACATGCCATAAACACTCATATCAGGGATTTATCAGCATACTTACTTTGCAGTATCATAAAAGTGTTTCTGAAATATTTGTGGTGGACCTTGTCACTGTGTGATAATTATGAGCCGCTATGGTAAAGAAAATCTGGGTTACGTACACAGCAGAGGTCTGTGATCAGGCCAACAGGAGGGCTTTCCTGTTCACCTGTTCCTAACCTAGTTCAAAGCCTTCTACTGATCAAATACAAACAGGCCAGTGAAGACAGGCTTAAGCTAATTGGTTTTATTAGACATTGGGGATTAGGACGAAAATAGTCACACAACTGTGCTTAGTGTGACAGGGCAAAGCTTACCAAACAAGATCTGAGACCACACATTTTTCGTCACTAGAAAAGTCTAGAAAATTATGTCTTATGGACAATGCCCACACTGAAAACAAGCCTTACCCAAACACTCTACTGTATAAATGTATCCTGGATAAAACCCCCACATAGAAAACGCTATCTTTTTGCCATATTGAGGTTGAGCAATGTGAACTACACCTAAATACAGTACAAACTCAATTCTTTGTAATGATATTTTGGGATGAAGATGTCAGGCAATTGTTTCTCATTAGTGAAGGTCAAAGGTGAATACTGTACTGTTCACTGAGATTCACGTCACTAGTTCCATCTCAAACACTGTTTGAAACTCATCTGTAACAGATTCTGCCATCAGTGTCCATGAGGCAGACAAAAGTACACATTACCTCAGCTCACAGAAATGGAGAGCAGGACTGAGAGGAAGCCTCTCTAAACCTGGTAAACTGAGGTGAGGCGTCATTTCACCAATCTAAGAGATGCATCTGGAAAGAGCAGCCTGTCTAATCTGGATAGTACCAGAATGGCATGGGGTATCCACCCGTAGGTTCAGCCCAGGTTAACGCTCTCCCGGGGAACAACAAAGCTCTTCCATCCTTGTGCAAGAGTAGGAGAGCAGAACAAAAGTCAAACTGTCAGAAATTCCAGTGAGAATTAGATTAGTCTGGATTAGTAAGCACCACTGGTGTGTTATTGTTAGTTCTTGGCACTTGTAAAGACACTGAAAATGTGACTAGCCACATTTCAGTAAAGCGAGAAAATAGAGATTGAGATGGTTACCCAACACAGATTAGTTCAGAAAAAGGGAGGGGAAATAAAAAGCTCATTATAAGATTTATAATGTTCTAAATAGGCCAGTAAGGAACAAAATAGTTTAAAAAAACTGAATTAAATGTTATATAAACAAATTATTATAGTCTCTATTATACAATTTGTGTATGTTGTGCATTTTCAGGCTTAGCATTAGCAACATGCGAACTGCTAACTCTAGTTGTTGACTGCTATGGATTTTTCAGTTGCTGATGTCTTAGAGAGCTGGGTGGACAATGGCCGATATAAAGCTGATAACGGCGTAGCCTATATGATATCACACTATTTGAATTTAAATATAGTTAATAACACTTGCAATTTATATATATTTACAATAAAATATATATTTATTTTAGTTCATATTTCCTTTACGGACGAACTGTCACACAGAGAGTACACTTTCGTATGCTATGCACACAAGATGCTAACAGCTGGATTTCTCTAAGTTTGTGAGGTATATAGCATTAAATGTTTATCAGATTTTTAAAATGTGTATTTACCCAATGCCAAGATTGCTGACAGTATATGAAAAAAGTATATAATTTGCATTTCAAATATTAGACAGAACATTAAAACAAAAACCGTAAAATAAAGGTGGCGCGTGTCTGGACAGGCGCTGGGTTCTCAGCGCTGTCAAAATAAAAGTCCCGCTCACGACACTTAATGGCCATACAAAAAAAACTGTCGATGCAGAAAATGAAACAATATCAGCTTATAATATTGGCCATGGCGCTATATCAGTAGACTATTTGTATGACGCATGGAGACAACAAGGCAGCTCATTAGGTTTTGCAACAGACAGTTTTTGTTTATTCATGAACATTTGGCTTTGCACTACTTATTTGCTTTTTCAAAACAATAAGGGCAAGAGTACGAGGCGTCAGTCTCGGCTGAGAGAGATGCTTTTTAGACCAGGGCATTACCTGGCCTAAATCCCCATTATTATAAAACCTGTGCTGAACCCTCATAAACATGGTAATGTGAAGGGGTCTATGGAGCCATAAGGAGCAGTAGGGAATATGACCTCATGACTAGAGCTTTCTATCTGGAGACATGCCATTGTTCATGATCGAGGGGGAATACAATACCAGGCTCATGTGTCTGAGCTGCTCCTTCACAGAGCCAAGTGTACTTGCCACAAAAACACAGACGTATTGTATAGGGAAAACATTTAAAGACCATTCAAGTGTAATAATAAAATGTGTACTGGCTTTCACAAATAATGTCTGCTTACTTCATTAAGATAAAGTATTAAAAGAAATAGAGATCATAAGGGTAAATATCACAAATCTGTCAAGAACAACTCCAGGTTATATTTTAGAGAACCGTTACACCCATATATACACTAGGGGTGTAATGGTTCTCGGTAAAAAAATTAATTGAACCGTACCGTTCTCCACAGTTCAGCACGCACTTGCAACGCGGTTCATCTCAAATTTGATGATGCATAGGCCTATACGCATCTATAATATGGTTTGTTAAAGGGGTCAAATAATGCCATTTTTGTACAAGCTAGTATGATTCTTTAGGGTCTAAATAAAAAGTTTGTAATATACTTTAATTAAAAATTCTCATTAGTATTGTAAGAAAACACTTATTTTACTTGGTCAAAAACAGCTCTGTTTTCAGCACGCCGTTTCAGTGCATATGACTTTAAATGATAATGAGCTTTGCTCACCCCGCCTCTAACACAATAACACAATAACCATAAAGCGTTGTTCAGTATAAACGTGGGATTATGAATTATATTGAGAACATCATACATAGAAAACATGCCGTAATGTACCCTGAGTGTAAACCTTAGACGCATACGCATTCATTGTGAAGCGTGCAGCTAGCGATTTGCAAAGATTAATATAAAGTTTAATAAAACGTTACACTCACTTCAGTTGTTCTAGAGCATAGGTTCTCAAAGTGCGGCCCGCGGGCCAATGGCGGCCCGCCGAAACATTTCTGGCGGCCCGCGATAACATCTGTAAAACTGTTAAAACTATTGCTTTGAAAAAATGAATATCTCCGTTTAGTGGTCTTTAGCGGCATCCATAGGCATAAGCGGTAATTACATGGTCCGACCGACCGATCGCACTTGACCTCACTCCCAAGGCCACCAGGAACAGTGGTTGTCTACACAGGAATAGGAATCGTGGCCAACCGAAACCAGCACCACAAATCCCATTGCAATTTAAAAGGGTATGTTGACCAAGTAATCAATATTCAATGTGACTTAATAATAATCTTAACAATGTCAAGCTTATTAATAGCCGCGTTTCCATTACCTTTCAAAATGTGCGCGGGCGCGAACACTTGCATTTTCCTATCAACAGTGGAAACAACTTAAACTAGTCTATCAATTTCTGGTCATACAGAAAATAATAATGCATTATTCGCAACTACTTTTATTTGTGTAAACTCATAACAAGAAAACGTGCTTTTGTAAAATAAAATAAAACAATCAGTATAGGCTACTACGCGCTTTCATGATCTCCGTGAACTGGAGCGCGAGAACTGAAACAAAATATAGCCTGTAGGCTAAAGCTTAAAATGTGCACTTTTAAACAAACAAACTCGAATCGAAAGCAAATACCTGATTATGTAATCCGTATGAAAGGTGGATTTCTCTCTAAAAGCGCATCTGCTTAACAGCGGAGATGGAGATATGTTTTTAGCCGACACTTAGAAAACAATAGTTTATTAATAAACAATTAAAATGCCTCGCTGTTTTTTCAGACGCATTTATTATCATTAGCCTATAACTCACCTATAAATCAGGCTAGATCAGACACGTACAGGCTATATGGCTCTTCTCATTCATCACTGCGGGAAAAATATAAATTCCAGGTTCTAATTTGGCCTTAGAAAACCAGTAAAATCGACATGTTTTCCATATTAATTTGTGAATATTTAAAATGTTTAATAAAGGGGCAAAAAGTCATTTAAACAAAAATCTGAAAAAGTCTGTCGATATTTACTTTTTTTGCGCAGCAGTTGGTGAAGCCAGTTCAAATTAAAATTTTGTTCAACTTTGCGTTTTAAAAAGACAACAACCGTTCATTTTTCGTTTTTCAGTTACGGGTTAAAAAAGATAGATAATAATATGCAAATCTGCAATAATGGAAACGCGACTGACAAGCAATGATAGAAATGAATGATGATGATGACTTGTTTGGTAAGCTTCTATTTTAAAAGTTTCTTTCTTTCCCCCCCAAAATTTTCACAAGTTTTGCCAGGTTTAGCCTCAGTTATGAATTAAAATGTGTTTATTGCAACTAATGTAAACTGTAGAGATGCAACCTGGTCATTAAAATAATTTCAAATGGGATTTTCTTTTTTTCTTCGTTTTCTCCCCCGCCACTTTGGCGGCCCTCAGTTCAATGTTGGGTTCCTAAATTGGCCCTCACCTATCAAAACTTTGAGAACCCCTGTTCTAGAGGTTCAGCAGGAACACGAATAGCTGGTACCGATTCTTTTTTCATGAGCAGCTTCTTGCAAAACCAGCTTTATACTGACCCTCGTTTATAAAGCAGTCTGGTGAGAAATGATTCGCGCAAACATGAAAGCATTGACGTTGCTCGTGGGGAATATTCCCTTCGAAAACAAACTCAGCCACTGCGTCTTCAGCGGTTCGAATTTAGGAACATCAAAATGACTGCTGTGTTTCTTATTGCACCCAAGAACAGAACACCACAGTCGCTTATACGCCATTCTGCTCATAGACAGTGCTCCAGCATATCAACAATGACCGCGCCGGTCCGCGCAGACTATGATTGACAGCTCGCTCACGAGCGAGGGCGGGTCTGTGTTGAAACGATGCTGTCAATCAACAATCGTGGGAGGGGCGTTCGACCGTGTGACGTCACACGGTCGAACGGCTTGATTTTTTTATTATTTTATGGTGGTTGTGTACAGGCACTGCCAACACACATTTCAGTACAATCAACTTGTAAAAGTGCATGTACCATTATATGACCACTTTAAAAAAATAAAACAGACAGAGAGAGTTAGGCTTATGTATGTTTTGTTGATGCAGTGTTTCCCCTACCATTGTTTTGGGGGGGCGGCCCGCCCCCCCAAAACGACCCCCCGCCCCCCCTAAATTGCTGACGAAATCCAGTCATAAAAAAGATAATTTGTCAATCTTTTGAGGAATAAATAGAAAGCAGTTCAGTATACACTTGAAATCAAATCGCGATGTAGACAAGTGTGTGTGGATATTAAACCACAAAGACAATTTAAATACGAATCCTGCTTGTTCCGTGTGAATGAATGGTGCAGCCGACGCGCAGTTTCATTTACAACACACACACACACACAGAAGCACGTGTGACGCTTGCGCTGTTTTTTTGCCTATATGAAGACACAAATGCATAAACTTCCTCTCCAGGCTCTAGATCCACTCCGAAAGTCGCTTCATTTAACCGCTTCATTTGAGAAAAACTATCATTATGACATAAACACACAAACTCAAAAGTTCTTCACGGCAACCCGTCAAAATAAAAGTTCGGTTTAACTTGACAGATATATATTACCGTTGTACAGTAGAATTTAGATATGTCCCAATGTAATAATACTAACACTAATCCAAATAAATTATCATCAAAACTGAATTTAAGGAATAATCTGTTTTAATTTTAACAGTAAAGCTCATTGTGCAGCACGTTATTTGACAAAAAGTTTAATTTCATATGATTAAAATTGATGATAAATGATACAATTTGTGTTTTATGTCTTCATTTTATTACCAGAAAAATCACAACACAGAATTAGTGTGAAATTATTTTTCATATTTTTTTTTTAAATGTTGTATACGTTTAATGATTAACGATACACTATTTCAATTAATTAGACATGCTTTTTGATTGCTAAAAAATTTACGTAACACGCCTGCTCCGCAACACTAGCAGTTCTTAAGAAAGTGAACATATAAACCGTCGAGAAAGAACACGTGTTCTGTATCATTGTACTGGATCCATGCAGTGTCTTAGAGTGACATCAGCCCAATATTCCTGCTGCCTGTCAGTATGTGTTTTTAATATTAATCAAATAACAAAAGACAAGAAAATCACTCGCTGCTCTTTAATTAATAGCTTTTGTACCTTTAATAATGATCGATCTTTATTTAATTTATGCAATTTTGTTTTACATTTGATTTCTTTATTCTATTTTGGTACCTGAAAACTACTGTTAGATACCCAAATAAAAAGCACTGTTTATTTTATTTGTATCTTTTCTCTATTGTATTTATTTGTGCTGTTGCTTTTAGTTTGCTTATTTGTTCTTATTTTCTTTATTGTTATTTGGCAGTAGTCCTTTTTTCTTTGAACATAGCACATACCGAACCGTACCGAAACAGTGACAAAAAAACCTGTGTAATTTGAACCATTACACCGCTAATATACACAATGGCCTACATACTGAATGAAGGAAGCTTTTGTAAACAATCCTTAACCCACTGCAGATAATCAGATAATTAATCAGCTAATGCGCAGCGTTGGTCTCACAGACGCTAACATGGTAAGGTACAGGCGGGATTACTACAGTTAACGCTACCTTTAAGTACTGACCTCAGACCAGTTTTGTAGTTTCTCCCCTAATACTCATCGCCAGGATTTCATTTAGAGGAGCTAGTCCCAGATTAGTTGCGATCAGGCCACTTCTAGCCAGAGCAGAGCAGCTATTTCAATAAATGGTGGCACTGTACCATCAGAGAACTTGAAGAAATCTGTCTGCATGTTTTTCTTCTTTCCATCAGAAAGAATGTCTCTGGCTCCTCTGCTGCTGTGTGTCGGACTCGGAGAGATGAATTCAGATGCGCTTACATTTCTGCAGCTTTGACATTTCTGTAATGCAACTGAAGGTTTGTCTGGGCTGGAAACAAGCAATGGAAAAACACAATGCACGAGCAGCATTATGTACTGCCATACCTCAGACAAGGAAATCCACATAAAGCAACAAGGCACAAAAGTAACCTCAAAAACATTACAACCAGCTTACAATTAACTAAAAACATTAATGACCGTGTACAAACACTTAAAAATTAAGAGTTTTGAGCAATAATCATACTCGCCCTAACAAACACCTAGTAAAGCACGATCCGCATAATCATCCTTTGTGAAAAGCTATATCATGCTTCAGACATCTCTGTGCATTTTGTCAGTAGCTTCTGAGCGGGAGGTTTCACTTATTGAGGAAGATCACAGAGAAAGATGGTAACAAATGGATCAGCACAGAGAAACAGAGCTTCAGATCAAAGCGAGGATGAGGATGAGTCTCTGACAAGCAGTCCAATGCGAGGATCAAAAGAAGCACCGGAAGCGACATGGGCCGCCAAATACTGATGCCCAAGTAGCATAAATCAGTCCCTTCACCCCAAGACATCCATTCATATTCAGTGATGACCCCATTTCACTCGTTTTGATGAGCTTGTATTAAGGGTTGGAGAAACTGTTTTCACATATTTAAAAAAAATACTATCTGGAACAGAATCTTCATGATGTTAATGGTTCTTAAACATCTTTCCAGCACTGTTATTCCTATCCCACTACTGAATTAACGCCACAGATTTAGTTTTGTTTAAGTTGTGAGCTTGCAGTATGACTTGGATGTGATGAGAGAGAAAAAACATTGTCCTTGCTGATTGCACACAACAACAATCACACAGCAATGGATCTTATAAATTGGTTATTTTAATGAATCAGTCAAAGTGACTCACAAATCATTCTTTGAACACATAAGTTATCAGTTTGAAATTGAATCTGTCTAGAAACTCAATGCTATCAAGTCAGAGCTGTTCTTCAGCTAGAAATGAACCAAAACTATTAATGGAATATTATATAACATTGGCTAATTGTCAAATTGCTTTTGTTCCTCTCTTGTAAGTCTTTTTAGAAGCGTCTACTAAATGCATAAATGTTAAATGTGTAAATGTTGAGAAACTAGAATCATTAGAATCAGAATTGAAACGTTTCTTTGATTCCCATCCCTACTTGGAAAACAAAATAATGTAACAGCACAAAAGTATCAATATTCCACAAGCGCTAATTGTCATGTTATGGGCTATATCTATTTTTCTCTGCAAAATCCTTAAAGCAGAAGTTACTCTTACCTTTGAATGGTAGAATTTTAGAAAGCTATCACTAGATCTATCCATAAGCAGAACACTTGTGCACAGCAGGTAAAATACACAGTAATGTGACCAACTGTAGCTTGTGATGAGCATCTTTTAAGTTTGTGAGTATATTAAGCATGTGATGATCACTGGTGCATTCAAATATTGCATTCCATTTCATTGGATGAGCTTATTAGATTCTCCTACCAAAAGTCAAACGGATGAACTATCAAATGCTGTTGGTCCAGCAATAACTGGATTGGAATGCCCTAAAAAACCCATTTAATTTGCCTTCCAAATCCTAGTGAAATCGCATTTCGGTCATTAGGCATTCCTTAACTTTTGCTTTTAAATAAACAAATAAAACCTGTGGCTGGCAAACTTTAACATTCACAAAGCACGATTTGACATGAAACCAAAAGGTCAAATGACCTCATACTGAAAATAGCCCAATAAGACCAATGCAATTCTATAATCATTTCGACAACCAGTGTTTGGTTTCCATTACAGGCTACGCATTACCAAAGCATAATATCTCACAAGTAAAAGACGTGCCACATGTTCTGGTATTAACGCGACAGTTGTCATCATTTGTTTATGTTCTCCAGCCGGTCAGTCTATTCTTCCTGTAAACTGAGATGGGAGCTGTCATTGAAACCGCTCTTTGTTCACGCACGCTTGTGTATGTACAGTATGTGTCCAACCATTTCAGTCAAGGCAATGACAGCCATTCATAACATGACTTCACTTGGCAGGAAGACTAAGAACAAGACAACTATGTAAAAATTCAGAATATTTTTTCTGTCCAGGGGCCAAGTCCAGAGGCCATAAGAATAGCAGTTCTTCTTACTGCTAGTAGTTAAGCATTAACAACAAAAACATGTTTAGACAGCAAGAATGGCCAGACAACCATCTACAGATTTGGAATGGGTTGAATCATGTTTCTAACTCATTTTTATTTAAAAGAAAAAAAAAACTAGCCTAACATTTTTATGATTTATGGGTGTGGTAAAACATGTCCAAGTCACATTTCATTCCAAAATAAAAAGAAAGATCTAACATATAATACAAAAAAAAGTAAAACATCAGTACAGTATAAATAAGACATACGGTACTGATGTTTTTAATTTTTTTGTATTATATGTTAGATCTGCCTAAATATGTTTTTGTTGTTAATGCTCATTATTAAGATTCACATTTAAATTTCAAAAGATTCACATTTCTGCAGTACAGTATGTAAAAATGACTAAAGGCCCCTTCACACCAAGGACAATAACTATAAAGATAATGATGAAGAAAAATCGTTCTCATTATTAAAGAACAGCAGTGTTCATAACGATAATGGCACAGAGAAACGATATCATTGGAATCACTTTCAGAACGATTTTATCCAGCTGATGAATGATAAAAACATTTACAGCCAATCAGAATACATCCTGCTGTAACAAGCTCAAGCAAGAACGATATCGCCTGCTGGTGTGGACACTAATAGTTATCTTTATGATTCTCAGTGTGTGAACAATGATTTTTTAATTTAAATCAGTATAAAGCAGTAAAAAAAAACAACTATAATATGGAGCTATGCATAAATAAAGTTTAAATAATGCATCATAACTTTGGCATTACAGTATGAGAGTTTTTATTTTAAACAGGCTTCATTTTCTTTCAATTCAAATGTTTATTTATTTTATAGGTGAAATCCAACATAGACAATTTCTTGGCAGATTTTGTGAGATTCATCCATATGCCACAGCTCCTAAAAATTCAGATGACACCTGCAGCTCACTGACTGGCATATGTGTGTAAACAAAGCTTCATCAGTGAAGCAAAAAAGGAAGGATTTTTTAAGACAAACAAGAAAAAGGCTTTCTAAAGATGTGTCAATCTCTGACACCCCTCTGATGCACTTCCTCTCACTGTGAAAGAAAGGAAGGAAGCTGCTTGGAAGGAAACCATCAGTCCAGGATGACCAGGATTATATCTTTGTGGGCATCAAAAAAACAAAACAGCCAAATATTGTCTTCTGACGCCAAAGAGATATATTTAGCTTGTTCAATTACCTAATACTCAAGATCCATCTCTTAGGAACAATAAGAGATGTGCCCTCTTGCACTTTGATCTACCGACTCACAGAGGTCAAAGCACAAAGTACCATCAGCCTTTTTATGGTCTCTTTGACCGCTGCATACCCGTCTGCTGTCGAAAATAGTGTCCCAAAGCCTGTACAGGCCACACCCTCCACAATTTCCCCCATATCACCCACTCCAACCGGGGATCATTGGCCCCATTAAGATCTACACCACCCATCAGCATGTTGATGCAAAGCGCTGAGGTTGTTACTGTAAAGCCAAGATGAGCTTCAAGCTCCATTAGAATAGCCTGCGTCATTCCCTAAAAAGAAGTCTTTACACATTAAGGGTGTCTTAAAGCCCATTTCATGGAACAGCCTTTTTTGGCCCACATGAACTGACCAAAATTACATCATCCATTTCACATGGACCTTGATTCTATATCCTATGCACTTGCAACGAGTGACCACCTCAGTTGTGAACTTGAGGCGTGATGTGTTCTGATTTTAGGGGTCAGTATTCCCCAACCCACACACATGCTGATCACTCAGGCCGAAGTACTGCGATTGCTGAATAAAGGCCAACTCTGAGAACGATCACTCAAAGAGAGCAGACATGGAATATCACGTAATCTCTAGGAAGTGCAGCTGTACAGAATTGCATTTGCTAATGAAAACCATACTGACCCTCAAGTGCCTCTATTGTCTGTAATGCTTAAATCCAGGTACAAACAACTCGGTTCATGAACATGTGATTTTTCCCCAGTGAACAAAATCAGTTCTCAGGGCTGTTCAGCAAAACACACATAATCTGTACGAAAAGTTGAAAAATAGGGGACTAAATCAAATGATCCTGTCTGACAGCCTCTTATTTAGACACATTATTTAATTAGTATTGACTTGTGGTGTTAGTTTGTGAACGAATCTTTATAAAGTGAACAAATCATTCTTGTTCATTTCCATGCACGGACTCATTTTTCGTTTTGAAGCGTGTGACTGCTTTCTTGCTTTTAAAAACTGTGGCAAGAGCCTATAACATTCCAGTCTGGGCTGTGAAGGAGCATTTATTTGGATGGTCTCATTTGTGAATGGACTTAAAGACACCCAAAAAAGAAAATCATACCATAATTTACTCACCCTCAAGCCATCCTAGGTGTATACGACTTTCATCTTTCAGCTAAACATTTTTTGTTAAATTAAAAAATATCCTGGCTCTTCAAAGCTTCATAATGAGAGTGAATGGTACCTTGTTTTTTGAAGCCCAAAACAGGGCATCCATCCATCATAAAAGTAATCCATACGCCTCTAGGGGGTTAATAAAGACCTTCTGAAGCGAAGCGATGTGTTTTTGTAAGAAAAATGCCTATATTTATAACTTTATAAACTATAATGACTGGTTTCCGGTAACGACTGTACACGAGTTGAGTTGCGGGTGAAGAGTGAGCTGACACTTTAAGTGCCCAACTCAATGGTATCGATTTTTTTTTTTCCGTAGTTTCTTTAAATAACTACACATGACGAACAGACGGAAGCACAGAGGATAGAATAAAACAAACACCGGTCACAAATTACAAGTCTTAAACAAGAATTTTTAAAGCGAAATGTCAGAAGAGCTTGAGTTTGTTGCACAGCCTATTTGTTTAAACCGTGAGAGGCGTCTACTCTTACCTACGCTATAAGTCCTACGACATACGCCGGAACTCGACTCTCGTGAATGTGCGGATGGACGCTACCAGAAGCTAGTGATTGCGGTTTATGAAGTTAAAAGTATGGACATTTTTCTTACAAAATGCATCACTTCACTTCAGAAGGCCTTTACTAAACCCCTGGAGCTGTATGGATTACTTTTATGTTGGATGGATGCACTTTTTTGGGCTTCAAAAAACAAGGTACCATTCACTCCCATTGTAAAGCTTGGAAAGGTCAGGATATTATATCTCCGAATGTGTTTGGCTGAAATAAGAAAGTTCTAAACACCTAGGATGGATTGAGGGTGAGTAAATTGAAATGGATGGTTTTGGAACACTTAATTTATTTTAGGGTAGTTGTCTTTTCATAGGTTAACTTAAAGCTGCAAATAAATTAATGACTTGCTACTAACTCAAAAAAGAAACACTGTGGCCGCATATGGTCATAGCAATATGCAGAAATATTCACCATACAAATAAATGAATGATTATTTTCTTTGTAGGCGGACTCACAAGATTCGTACAACTTAATGAATGCAAATCATTGCATTTTTTTTTCTCAGAGCCTCCAAATCATCAGATGTGCATGCTTCTTTCCGAGACGAAATGTCTCATTCATTCACTGCAGCCCAAGAATCGTTTACTTAAATGATTCATTCAAACACCCATTCGTTCGGGAATAACACATGTCCACAGTAACAATGACCTTAAATGCACTTCAAAGGTTGATTTTTTTTTCAGTAAATAAAAATAAATAAAATTCAGTATAACAATTATTGTAACCTAAGATGAAACAGACGGCAAAATCAAATTAAACAGATGTGCGGTAGAAGATTCATATGGTTTATTTTATGTCTAAAAAAGCACCCTGTCACTTTAAGTGCCCAACTCGACGGTATCGGTTCTTTTTCGTAGTTTCTCCAAATCACTAAAGACGATACAAGCACTTCTAAAGGAAAATTACACAAACTGCAAATACATACACTTTTACATACATCGACAGCCCTGCTGAAAACGAATAATAATGCTTTTTTTCGGTGGCAACGTAAAAGGGTGGAGACTACAACGATCCAAGCAAGCAAAATATCATTACAACGCCTTTCAAAGCATAACAGGTCAATATTTTATTTTCACATAAAACCTATTCAGTTTCTCATCACACAAAACCACAGCGTAATGTTAAACTGTTTCCGACGTAAAGCTGAGCTGACAAGGGTTGTGTAGAGGTGAAAGACGTAAAGTTTACAAACGTTTGCTTTATGTTTATGCAATGGACTGCAGTGAACAGTGAAGACAAAATCCACGTGCCTGCACTATAAGAAGATTGGGGACAATACAGGCCTATATGTTAAGCTATCTTACTTAAATGACTTTCTTCTAGAGCTGTACAGCCAAAACAATCTTTTAAAGCTGCTTTAAAACTATCTGTATTGTAAATAGCGCTATATAGGCTACATGAAGGTGACTTGACATGTCAATTCAGATACCATTTCATTTTATTGCACTTTCTATAAACTAACAACATTATTGCGTTGTCATCACTGTGAAAGAAACAACAGTTCATGCACGTGATACTAGTAACTGCAGAATTGCAGAATACTGTAACATTTAACATCCACCAGTGCACATAATAAATGATTTAAAAGACTGTCTTCTGACCTGTTGCGTCCTGTCTGAAGGATTCACCATCACCGCCTGCCGAAAACTGTTATCCACGTAAGACGCCATGGTTTTCAAAACAATCGCGCGCAACAATTAAGTCAAATATTCCGACGCGAATCTCACAAGTGGGTTTTAAACGGTACAATAACGTTTTTATATAGCAGCAGCTGCAGAGGAGAGCCTGTCCCCAGGCCACAGCCTAAGCCTGGATCTTTCTTACTGTCCCTCGTCCCAATCCAACAACAAGACCAGACAGTCTGTTTTTCCTATTCCAGCCGCTGGAGCTTCGGCTGTGAGTTGACAGGAGATTTTCGTGTTAATGAAAGGTTTTTGCAGGGAAGCGGTACGTATATGCTTTACGCAGACGAGTGCATTTTCACCATTCCGTTTGTCCCCTGTTCGCTATTCCATCTTCTTCAGTTTTCCATCTTAAAACAACGTGCAATCCATGCGTTTGGTGATTGTCCATTTTAAGCCATTTGCAAAGCAGCGGAGGGTCAAAGGCAGCATTTATAAATAGTGTTTTAGTGTCTAAACGCGACGGAGGGTCTGCCGTCTGGGCTCGCTGTTGTAAGCCACCACCATGGTGACCGACCGCCTCAAGAGGGTTCATGGGCGAGTCCATTCAGCACAATAATGCGCCCACAGAACAATTCCAATGCGCACAACACACAGTGCTCTGTCGCCACCCATTGGTTGAAGGCAGAATTACACGCTTTTAATCGTACGCCACAAATTTTCAGCCAAGTGTGTGGAAAGCCAATGATAATCCAAATATGAAACGTAATTTCTTTTAACGTTTATTTCGTTTAATTTAATGCATCATTATTTTGAAAAGTTCGATTTTATAACTTTAATCTGTTTCTTGTATAAAAATACGACTGTGTTTTCCCTCTGGGAAAAATATGCCCACTTTCATGTTTACATGTGATTATGATTGATAATCTTCATAGTTAGAACTGATCATATTAGATGCACCACATATCCTCCCCCAAATTTTTTTTTTTTGAATTGAATATTTTTTCATGTCTTTACATTGTTTTGAGCATAAGAAACCAATGGAAAACACATTAAAAATATATATATATATATAAAAGATAAAGATAAAGACACCAAGACTCATAAAAAGATTGTATTGGCAAAACCAATGGGATTTGTTTTTTAAAAATTACCAATAAATGTTTAGGTTTCAGGATTTTTTTTAACCAAAAATCCTTTTATGTTATGAAGGATCTAATGAAATTCATTTATATGTCATTTTAATATTTGCAATGTGGGTAAAATGGCCATAAATGGGTAGTCCCATTTAATTAGCATATTAATGTGTTCTTGGGGCAACATGTAATAAAAAAGACAACATTTTCCTAACAATATCTAATATTTCATAGGAATATTGATAATGTCTTTCCCCATTCAATTGTTGTCTCCCAAAATGCCTGATAAACATGATTTAAGTCCTGGTATCCTCTACAGTGGACATCTATGAAATCAATGCCCTGTTTTGTAACATATAAAGTAATATTTTGATTAAAACCCCCATAACATTTACCTGAGATGTTGATTTATGACAAACAATTTGAAAATTAGTCATATTTAAATAATAATTTCAAAATATTATCTTTTATTATTATCTTATAGTATATATATTTTCATAAGAGTGCTATATTTGATCACTAAATTACTGTCAGTCATTTTTAAAGACCAAGCAGAAGTTGCTGTCATTGTGAAACATCCAAACATTTGGTATCTCTGAAAAGACCCAAATGTGCTCTTTACAGGACATCCAGACCTAAAAACACGTATGTTGTGTGAGAAAAAGTCACTAAAATATAATGTCCACTACAGTGAACAAAGGTCTATTCACGGGTCCCAGGAGCCATGGGAGTATAGGCCTAACTGTGCTATGACAGGTTTGACACAGATGGGCACCTTGGAATTCAACACCTCTGATCATGTGACTATGTAATTTGATATCAAGACATTCTGCACTGTTGAGTACTCATATAAATAGCATAATAACAATAAACCAACAATTCCTTTAGACCCTTAACACATCAGATGTCACCAGTGGGATTGATGCCGGTTAGTTGCGGGTTTGGATGGAACAATTGAACAGTCAGCACTGAGGAAAAATAGTGCCTTTCTGTTTCAGAAATAATTTCAGTAACCAAACCTCATAATGAGATTTTGTCAAGACACCCCCATGATGCTGGAAATCAGTTATCTTACACTAAAGTAAAGCCTTATTATTATATCAACAAAAGCAAACCGGTTTAAAGACAGCTATCAAAGATTAAATTGTAGCATGAAAAAACAGTTTTCCTTAAACAAATACTCGATCTTTTGTCTTCAAATATTACATTATAGACTATTTATGCTCTTTGCAGACAGTTTTATCCAAAGCGACTTGCATTGAAGGTATGCCTATATATATTGAAGTAATTGAACCCTTGAGCCATGACCTATATGTCAATTAGCCTAATATAGATTTCAAATGTATTAAATTATTAGTATCAAGCATTACTATGTTTGTTTCTTTGTCTGTAAGCTATTTTCATTGTCAATTTTATTTATTCATTTAAATAATCAATTTAGCCTATTCATTTATTTTTGTTTGCCAAAATTTAGGCCTATTTCATATTATTAATTTGTTTATTGTTTATGTCAAGAAATAAATATACAGCAAGTGTAAGTTACTGTGTATATGTATTAATGCACAAACAGTGTGGGCTTATTTTAGTGTTGGATGTTTTTTTAATAAATAATCCATAAGTTTAATGCATCACGACTAAACACAAGTTCCGTGGAGACCAACGGTCCGTGTCAACAGCGCGCGCGAGTGAGTGAGCAAGTGAGTGAGTGAGTGAATGAGTGAGTGACCTCCTGCTGCCTAGGGCTTAGTTTATAGGCTAGTCACTCAGATGCGCTTACTGCTATTTCAAAGATCTGGCAGCAGTTTTAAGACAAAGAGTAAACAAAGTAAGGGGGATGAAGAGGGTACAACAGGACACACCTTCTCATGCAGGGTCTGGACAGAGAATACTGTTCACAGGTAAATAGGGCTATTTATGAATCTATGACATTTTATTTAATCATTAGTAAGTTCACGAGTTTGAATTAAGTGTTTCTTTTGTTGTCATCAAGGACCAGACGGCATTGGAGATTTCCGTCCCAAATTGGACTATTTCCCCCGCAGCATTGGAATTGGCCCGTTATCTCCGGATGCCACGAGTGACCTCAACTACCTCTTCCGGCCTGCAGCGCACGCGACCCCGCCGTTACCGAAACACCGCTGCACCGGAGAAGTGGGCTGGGGTCTACAGTACTGCACTGCACTCAACAGGCGGACTACTGTCATCAACCACACACTATATCAGGTTGTTATATTATACTATTAGCCTATATTGAATTGTATTGTATTGTATTGTATTTTATTATATTATATTATATTATATTACATTATATTTTAATTTCTTTTGGCCAGTGTGTGTTCATTAAATTGCATATTTTTCCTTGCATGGGCAGCCAAAACATAGAAATTGACTTTCAACACTTTCAACAGTAAACCTGAGAAACATTGGCATAAAAAGTGAGGCAACTAGCATTTTCCCTTATTATAAACAAAAATAAACACTATGCCTTTCAAAAGTTTGGAGTCAGTAAGATTTTGATGTTGTTATTGTTTGAGGTATTAAATAATTAAATTAGATTAATTAAAGCATTTACACTTTTATGTTGTTAAAAGTTATTTTAAACTTTCAAAGAATCTTTTTTTTTTATCACGGATTCCAGATAAATAGTAAGCAGCACAACTGTTTTCAGCATTGATAATAAGAAATGTTTCACATATTAGAATGATTTCTGAAGGATCACGTGACACTGAAGAATGGATTCAGCTTTGCATCACAGGAATAAATTACATTTTAAAATATATTACATTAAAAAACATGTTTTTAAAATTGTCATAATATTTCACAATATTGCTGTTTTTATACTTTTGTTATCAGATAAATGCAGCCTTGGTAAGCATAAGTGACTTCTTTCAAAAACACCAAAAAATCGTACTCATCCCAAACATTTGAATAGTGTAAATAATTATTGTCGTTAACTAACCTGCCTCAAAAATAGAACTTGCTGCAAATGAACATCATACGCACCTCGTTGTCTCTCAGGATCAGATTTGACCTTATAGACATTTTTATGTATTTTTTAACATATTTTTTTATAACAAATCTGCAAAGACTAGTTTTGATAGTATTGCCTTACTGTATGTGTGTAAATAAAATACTTTCTTTTCCTGTTCTGTCAGCTTTTAATCAGCTGTGCAGGACAGTGCCATGGTGAGCTAAACACACACCAGTAACCACGTAGGGAAGGGTTAGATTACCTCTAGCTCCCCTTATTGCTCTAGACGGTGATGGGTTTCACTGGCAGGAAATGGGTAGAGTGGATGAGAGGAAGCTTTTCTCCTCTAGTAATCAATAATTCAATGCTTGCACACAGGCACACTCAGCCCTGGTTTCGGGACAAGCAAACGACCTGCAGGAGGCTTGCTTGGAACCACGGCGCACATGATACTTACAGCAAGGATGACAACGAACAGTTCCCGCTTAATGAAGTGAGATATATGAGATAATGATACACACTCAATCTGTGACCTACATGCTCTGCACCCTGTATAAACCCACTGCTGGGTTGCCCATTGTTATATCAAGAATAAACTGAAATTCAGTGTCTGAATCTCAAAGTACTAATCATTCTCTTATTGTTCTTCTTTCAGGTCTGCAGTAAAGACAGTCGAATACGGAGAAAGCACAACCAGACGCATGACGCTTGGCGGTCTTTTTTTTATTTTTATTCTCTTTTTTTTTCTTTCACATATTTTAGCAATCATCATAAATTGGATTTAATTTGAAAGCAACTCAAAATTAATCCTGTGAAAACCGTTTTGAAATCGGACATTGCGTTGGAAATTAAATCCTTTTAGCGGGCTCCTCCCCCTATGTGGGGGTGTTGTTTCATATTACTAAATTTCAGAGGTGGACAAAGTACACAACTTCCTTGAGTGAAAGTACAGATGCTACTGGTCAAATATTACTCCGTTACAAGTAAAAGTTTTAAGGACCGATTTATACTTAAGTAAAAGTACAGAAGTACTCGTTTTTAAAAGTACTTAAGTATCAAAAGTAAAAAGTAAATGTCAATGCATTGTTTTATTATTGTTGCATTGTTGTGTGTAATACTTACAGTACCTTATGCCTCTGAATCTAATGTACTTTGTTACTATCCACCTCTGCTCAATTTATTTTAAATATTTTATAATCAAATTTATCTTAAATTAATCTTAAAAAAATATATATTGTCGGAAAGGTCTGAGACTCAAGGTTCCATATTTGGTTACTGTTTTGTGAAAGAAGACATATTGTGGCATAAATTGATTAATTTGTTTCATGAGAACGCATAAGAAATAAATCTATGGAAAGTGAATCACCCGGTGGCTAATTTTGGTAGAGCACCTAAACAAAATCACATAGCAACCTCAATTTTTGTGATATCAACTTCAAATTTGGAACACAACTTGGTTAGACATATGTCTTTGTTTTATATGTTGTATAAAATAAAAAAATGTTTAGTACAGGATTTGCTTTTCTGTAAACTTGATCCTAACTTTTTTTACACTTTCATTTTGTGCTTTTACTTCAGAAACAATCTGTCTTTAAAAGAGACTAAGGCCTGTATTCCAAAGCATTCATGAATTACAGCCATGTGGATGGCATATTGTAACGTCAATGCTAAAAAAGGGGGGTAGAAATCCCCATTTGAGTCACCTGCCCGTATACGGGCAACCTAAATTTACTTCACTATATTACTATTAAATCCTAATAGTCATGACACAAACTATATATCGTTGGAAAGGTCTAAGACTCCTTAATAGATATTTTAGCGCTATTTTTTTCTTACAAATTATGTATGAACAGTAATATATGAATTTATGACAAGAGTGCGGCTCCCCTCCTTGAACTGCCACCTTAACGTGGTGGAGGGGTTTGAGTACCCGAATGACCCTAGGAGCTATGTTGTCTGGGGCTATATGCCCCTGGTAGGGTCTCCCAAGGCAAACAGGTCCTAGGCGACGGGTCAGACTAAGAGCGGTTCAAAAAACCCTTATGATGGACAACAATGCAAGGACTGTGACGTCGCCCGGTATGGCGCAGCCGGGGCCCACCCTGGAGCCAGGCCCGGGGTTGGGGCTTGTATGCGAGCGCCTGGTGGCCGGGCCTCTCCCCACGGGGTCCGGCCGGGCTCAGCCCGAAGGAGCGACGTGGGACCGCCTTCCCGTGGGCTCACCACCTGCAGGAAGAGTCGTAAGCCGCAGAGAGGATCGGGCGGCAGTCAAAGGCGGGGGCCTCGACGACCCGATCCCTGGACACGGAAACTAGCCTTAGGGACGTGGAACATCACCTCGCTGGCGGGGAAGGAGCCTGAGATCGTGCGTGAGGTTGAGAGGTTCCGACTAGAGATAGTCGGGATCACCTCTACGCATGGCTTGGGCTCTGGAACCACACTCCTTGAGAGAGGATGGACTCTTCACCACTCTGGAGTTGCCCATGGTGAGAGGCGACGGGCTGGTGTGGGTTTGCTTATAGTCCCCCAGCTCAGCCGCCATGTGTTGGAGTTTACCCCGGTGAACGAGAGGGTCGTTTCCCTGCGCCTACGGGTCGGGGATAGATCTCTCACTGTCGTGTGTGCCTACGGGCCGAACTGACTCTGAGGACTCGCCTGGCATCATTCTCCGAGACTTCACCGCAGCCCGCCGTGGTGCCGCGCCGCAAGAAGCGCCGCGCCCAGCGCGCTCCCGAGTTCTCTCCAGCCCGCCAAAGCTCGCCGGTTCGCCCGCCAGCTTCGCCGGCTTCGCTCGAGTCGCTCACCGACGGACAACGGCCGCCGCCTGCCGCCGCGTCCGTCCACGAGTTCGACGAACCCACCGAGGCGTGTTCTCTGTTGGCATCCGATAGCGAGGATTGGGCGAGCTCCGGGGACCTCCCCTCCGCTAGCGTTTCCCGCCAAACTACTGGTAAGAGAACCGGCATTGAGACTGAGCTGATGCGTCTGCTCTCTCAGGCCGTAGAAAGCATCGGCCTCGATTGGGAGGCGCCCGCGCAACCGCCGCGCAACAGACTGGACGGACGCTTTCTCGGGAAAGACGAAGCTCCGTCGAAGTCAAGGCCCGCCCCCTTCCTCCCTGAACTACACGAGGAAGTGACTAAGTCGTGGAACGCCCCCTTCTCCGCCAGGCTGACATACCTCTGCCTCGGCTGCTTTCTCCACGGTGGATGGTGCGAAGGACAGAGGATACCTCTCTGTTCCCCCTGTGGAGCCAGCTGTAGCGTCTCATCTTTGCCCGCCCTCCGCTGGACGGCGCGCTCACACGACACTCCCCTCTAAAGCCTGCCGAGTGACGTCAGCTATGCACGGACGCGCTTACACCGCCGCCGGGCAAGCAGTTTCAGCGCTGCACACTATGGCTATTCTGCAGATCTTCCAGGCTGACCTTCTCCTTAAAATGGACGAGGAAGGGCCCGAAGCGATCTGCGTGGCGGACCTGAGAAGCGCTACAGACCTCGCTCTTCGCGCTGCTAAAGCCGCTGCACAGGCCATAGGGCGGAATATGGCCTCTCTCACCGTGGCTGAGAGACACTTATGGTTGACGCTGTCCGAGATGACGGAAGCCGAGCGCTCTGTGTTCCTCGACGCGCCCATTTCACCAGCGGGCCTCTTCGGATCTGCCGTCAAAGATTTCGCGGACAGATTCATGGAGGTGCAGAAGACTTCACAGGCTATGAAGCACTTCCTTCCGAAGCGCTCGAGCTCCGCTGCAGGCCGCTCTAAACAGCCGTCTGCTCGCAGCTCTCAGCCGCAACCTGCACCATCTGCCGCCGCCGCTTCACAGCGCCGCCACGCCCGAGACCAAAGACCGCGCTCTCGCTCTGCTGGACGCGGCCCCCCTCAGCGCGGGCCCCGGCCGAGGATCGAGATCAAGCCCGAGGCCTCAAAGCCTTCCTAGCCACTCTAGGAAAGCGACGGTGTTCAGATCCCGCTGTGGCCGGTTCTCCACCAAAACTTCTCGCTCGGTCAGTTCCAAGCATCGTGACTGTCCCAGTGTATTTCGCAGTGAGCCAGCCGGTGTCTCAGCCCGTTTGCCTGCGCATAAAAGCCGTTTTTACGGCTACCCAGATAAATCCAATAAAGAGTGCATTTTCTGGTGTTCCGGCCACGGCCGATGGTGGTATGAGTGTTATAAGAATGCCCACGCCCCAGTGCCCATTCCCACACCCAGACACAGCCCGCCACGGTGCAGGGCTAGCACAAATAAAATCGACTCAGGTCGATTGTGCACACAATGTAGTGAACGCGCCCATAACACAATGCCCGCTTACACTACACGCTGCGTGTCCCTTGGTTTCTGTAAAAACTAAACCAACACACATTCAGTCGGCCCTAACCGACAGTGTTTCCAGTGTAATAAATGTGCCCGCTGTCCCGCGCCCACATTTTCACACAAACACGCCGAATCCTACGGGATCTGCCCCGCTCACTTTCTCTGCACAATCTGCCATAAAAAAGCTGAGCGCGGCCAGGCCGCCCGCTGTAATCAGCGCGCCCCCCGCCTCAAACGCTGTAAACACGGTGTTGTGTTCCCAGTATACCAGGGCTCTCGAGCTGCCGTTTTGCCGCGGCCAGAGCCCGGATTTCATTCTACCTCTAGCTATTCACGCAGATGCGTGGTCAAAGCTTCCCGGGGTATCAGAATGGTTGCTGAACACTATAAAGAGAAGCTACTCGCTACAATTCGCTCGACGCCCTTGCCGTTATACGGCGCGAAATGATGTCGAAACTACTGTGAAAAACGAAGTGTCTCATCTACTTCGTGCCGAGATAGCGAAACTACTGAGCAAAGGGGCTATAGAACCTTTATCTCAGGCTCAGAGCGAAGGGGGCCTATACAGCAGATATTTTCTGGTACCGAAAAAAGATGGGGGTCTCAGACCCATTTTAGATCTGCGACAGCTGAACAGAGCGCTTGTGAAACGCCAGTTCAGAATGCTTACGACCAGGAAAATCCTCGCGCAAGTGCGCCACGGGGACTGGTTTATGTCAATAGATCTGAAAGACGCCTATTTCCAAATACAAATAGCGTCCCATCACAGGCGATTCTTGAGATTGGCTTTCGAGGGCCAGGCGTATCAATACACAGTCCTGCCGTTCGGCCTGTCCCTAGCACCCCGTACATTTACGAAGTGCATGGACGCGGTGCTCGCACCCCTGAGACTTCAGGGCATGCGAGTCCTGAACTACTTGGACGATTGGCTGATTCTAGCTCGATCACGATCGGAGCTCATAAAACACAGGGCCGCATTACTCGAGAACCTCGAGGAGCTGGGCCTCACAGTCAATTGGGCGAAAAGCTCACTGTCTCCCAGTCAGAAAATTTCCTTTCTGGGAACAGTGTTAGACTCGCTATCCATGACGGCACGCCTGTCACCGGAGCGCGGACTAAATATTTAGCGCGTCGCGAAATCCTTCCGCCACGGCTCGATAGTTCCGCTCAGAAGGTTTCAGAAAATGCTGGGGCTAATGGCCTCGGCAGCCTCTGTACTCCAGTTGGGCTTGCTTCGCATGCGCCCACTGCAGATGTGGTTGAAAGCGCGGGTTCCGCCCAGGGCATGGACAGCGGGTCTGTTTCGCCTCAAGGTCGACCTACAGTGCGTTTCAGCTCTGAAACCTTGGAAAATAACCGACTGGTATCAGTCAGGTGTAAGCCTGGGGACCGCTTCGAGTGTGAAGGTGGTGTCTACGGACGCCTCCACCTCGGGGTGGGGAGCGCTGCTCAAGGGCAGACCGCTAGCTGGCCTGTGGTCAGAACGGGAAAAGCTCCTTCACATAAACTGCTTGGAGATGATAGCAGTCGACAAAGCGCTACGGCGCTTTTGTCCCCAGGTGACAGGCCACCATGTCTTGGTCCGGTCGGACAACATGTCAGTGGTGGCATACATAAATTGCCAGGGCGGCGTCAGGTCACGAAACCTTCACAGGCTGACGGAACGCCTCCTGGTCTGGGCTCAGCGCAACCTGCTCTCACTAAGAGCAGCGCACGTGCCTGGTCACCTGAATGTGGGACCAGACAGACTGTCCAGGAACAATGTTCCAGCAGGAGAGTGGTCGCTGCACCCGCAGACGGTCCAGCTGCTGTGGAGAACGTTCGGCAGAGCACAAGTGGACCTATTCGCGTCCCACGAAAACGCTCATTGCCCGAGGTTTTTCTCGAAAAGCAAGGACGCACTGGCTCATGTTTGGCCCCGCTGTCCCCTATATGCTTTTCCTCCTGTCTCGCTCCTTCCTCAAGTGTTGGAACGAATCAGGGGAAACGGATGCCCAGTGCTGCTCGTAGCTCCGCTCTGGACAAACCAGATGTGGTTTCCTGCCCTGATGCAGCTGACCAGCACTGCCCCATGGCCTGTACCATTGAGGAGAGACCTCCTCTCTCAGGCGGGGGGCTCGATTTGGCATCCTCGCCCGGAGCTGTGGTCCCTGCACGCGTGGGCCATCAACGGGTACCCGCTAGCCTCCCAGAAGGAGTGTTAAACACGATCGCGCAGGCTAGAGCTCCGTCTACCAGGCGGCTCTACTCTCCTCGAAATGGTCTGTTTTCTCTGCATGGTGTCAAGCCCAGAGCTTTTCACCTGTGGATTGCGGGGTTTCGGAAGTGCTTTCCTTCCTTCAAGAGCTACTGGATAAGGGCAGGACCCCATCCACGCTCAAAGTATATGTGGCGGCCATAGCAACGTTTGCAAAACCGGTGTCTGGCCAGTTACTGGGGAAAAACGACTTAGTCGTGCGTTTCCTTAGGAGAGCTCGGAGGCTAAACCCTCCCAGGCCCCCTTCAGTCCCGACGTGGGACCTTTCCACGGTCCTGGAGGCCATGAAAGGCGCCCCGTTCGAGCCAATCCAGCTGGTGGACATGAAACACCTGTCGTTTAAAACAGTGTTTCTCACGGCTCTCGCTTCAGTGAAGCGCATAGGGGACTTGCAAGCGCTTTCAGTAAGCGCGTCATGTATGGAGTTTGGGCCTAATGACTCGAAGGTCATCCTCAAACCTAAGCACGGGTATGTGCCGAAATCCCTCAATACACCGTTTAGGGCCCAGGTAATTTCCCTGTCTGCCCTTCCGGTTCTCAATGAGGAGGAGGACGCGAGTCTCCTTTGCCCCGTCAGGGCACTGAGAGCTTATGTGTCGCGCTCGTCTGTTTTCAGACAGACTGAGCAGCTTTTCGTTTTGTTTGGCGGACGTTCCAAGGGACTTGCCGCCTCGAAACAGAGCCTATCCAGATGGATAGTGGATGCCATTGCGCTAGCTTACACTGCAAAGGGCCTGCAGTGCCCGTTGGGTGTCCGAGCGCACTCCACGAGAGGCGTGGCCTCTTCGTGGGCATGGTCTAGCGGGGTTACCCTGCAGGATATCTGTACGGCCGCGGGCTGGGCTTCGCCGTCTACATTCATAAAATACTATAACCTGGAGGTACCCGCCTTACAAGCTAAGCTTTTGGCGGTCCAGAATTCAGTGCTATTTGCCCCGCTGTGCGGCCCAAATGCTGAGTCTACTACAGCTCCATGAGTATTGACACATGTATGACCATCCAGTTCAGGCTGAAAACTTTCACCCTGGCTGCGCGTTTAATTGTCATATAATAACCCTGTTGGGTGTTATTTTATAAGGAATGATGCTTCCAGCCTCTCTTCCTTCACTCTATGTGAGTTCATGGTGGTTATGCACTATATGGGCCCTGGGCGTTGCCTCTGGGACTTTGGTGTTGGATCCCTGTACGCACGGCGTGTTGCATTGTGTTCCCCTAGCGTAAGCTATTACGCAGTACGAGAGATACTCTCGTAAGAGAACGTACTCGGTTACTAACATAACCTCGGTTCTCTCTAGAGAGGGAACGAGTACTGCGTATCTTGCCGTGCTTGGAATACGCTCTGGTTCGCTTCGGCGATGAAAACCAGCTTGTATCAGCCTAACGAGCATATTTATAGGGCAAGACCATGCCCTTTCTGGCGGGACGTGACGATATGGGCGCGGGTTGCCCCCATTGGTCATTACGTCACGCAGAGTCTCTCGATAGGCTGCTGCATTTGCCGCAAGAGCAACCAATAGGCGCGCGAGCTGTCTCGCCTGTGTCTGCTTGCTGCTGCAAAGCGTTTTACATTAATAAAAAATTAAGGATACATTTTGGCTTCAATATTACGTGGAAAAGAGGTTTTCCCCTAGCGTAAGCTATTACGCAGTACTCGTTCCCTCTCTAGAGAGAACCGAGGTTACGTTAGTAACCGAGTACGTTTTTGCTCACCCTCAAAAAGTAGCAATTTTAACATGCTATATATGAAAAATATCTCAGGGGTATTTTGAGCTAAAACTTCACATAG
Organism: Rhinichthys klamathensis goyatoka; assembly: GCF_029890125.1. Taxonomy (NCBI): domain Eukaryota; kingdom Metazoa; phylum Chordata; class Actinopteri; order Cypriniformes; family Leuciscidae; genus Rhinichthys; species Rhinichthys klamathensis. The sequence continues at coordinate 237,763 of NW_026606671.1, read as the reverse complement.
CCACCCTGGGGACATCAGAGATTTACATCTTGTGAAAATGGCATTATACCTAAGAACTTTCTAGTAATCATCTCTTGATTGATTTCAAAGCAAAATATTGCTATTTTAAAAACTAATGGTAGGTAAAGTTGTTGGATAGGAGGTCTATGTGTTTTGTTTCATGTGTCAAGAATCAATACGGTACAGTATGCCATTCAAACAAAGCAGTACAGCGCCTCTGCGTATATACTCCACAGCAGCAGAGGGCGCTACACGCTCACTTATGCTTCAGTTACAAGCTCACCGGTGCTTCCTTTTCACAGAATATTCCAGTTACCCCATCCAGTCAGAGTTGGACCCTTTTGCCTATCAAAATCCAAGAAAATGTCAAACCCGACTCCTGATGCCAAGCCTGGAAATTCAGACAACCCTCGGGTATTCTTTGACGTAGATATCGATGGTGAAAGAGGTCAGAATCTTTTGTTATCTTTAGAAAGAAGCTGAATGACTCCATGCCTCCGTCTGCTGCCACATGCCTCTTAACTGCTGCTTAGAAGAAAGAAAAGGAATTAATAAATAAATGCACTGAACTCAACTAGGGACACTACTATTTAGAAAAGCAACATGCATTTTCCCGTTTTGCCATTGAACTGAGTGTTTTCTGTATTATATACACGAGTCATTGCTGTTGTGCAGTACATTTTTTGTCCTCTACTTCATATATCGTAATATATGGGATACAATATTAAACTCGCACGTCTTTTAAAGATTGTAATTACGTTTATTAGAATATCACAATTGAGTGTACATATGTGTGATTTTTAACATGTGAAGATATATTTTCCATCTTTCTCAAACCAAACCAAACCCAAAATCAGTAACAAAACAAATAACAAAAAAAAATAACAAAAAATGCAATAAATAAGAAGAAAAGATGACAGCACTTCTCATTTCTACTCTTCAGTTATAGTGAGTAACTCTTTTGGAAGTTAAACTGTAGATTTTGATTTTATTGATATCTGTAAAGCAAATTCAATATGGTCAGATAAAATCCTTAAAAAAATAAATAAATAATAGTGGTCATAATATGCAGCCACATATCACCTGATGACTAAATATCTGATAATAATGAATTCCTGATGTTTTTGTTTCTCTTTGCAGTTGGCCGTATAGTGTTTGAGGTCTTTGCTGATGTGGTCCCTAAAACTGCAGAGAATTTCCGTGCTCTTTGTACCGGTGAGAAAGGGATTGGTAAAAGCACCGGAAAACCGCTGCACTTCAAGGGCTGTCCATTCCACCGCAGTGAGTGTCCTGACCTCCCGTTTCCATGGAGATGTGTATAATGATCTAATGCGCAGGGCTAGGCCTGGGAAAGTCATAAATTATTATAGTGAATAAGCTTTTTTTTTTTATATATATATGCCAGCTATAGAATATTTCATTGCTCATGTCGTGCTTGCAAAATAGTCTTAGTTATTAGTCACATTAAGTATGATCATTTAAAAGGATAACCTGAAAATTGACCCTCTATAAAACAATTAATCAACTTTGTATTTCTTATTGTACCCTTCAGTCATCAAAAAATTTATGGTCCAGGGTGGAGATTTTTCTAATCTGAATGGAACTGGAGGAGAGAGCATCTACGGGGACAAGTTTGAGGATGAAAACTTTCACTACAAGGTACCACAGAGCTGCTTTGTCAAGTCAGCTTAATTTATATAGTTCTTTTTACAATACAGATTGTTTCAAAGCAGCTTTACAGTGATAATAGGAAATGAATGCAACAAAGTTTGTTTTGGCTGTACTGCAGCTCTAGAAGAAAGTCATTGTCTAGCTTAAGTTTTTAATTGATTCATTTCCGTTGTGAAAATCATGAGTTATTAAATTAGAAATTTCAACTGAAAACAGTGAAATGTGTTTTAATGTGTTCTGGCCATTTCATTTACACGACAACAGCGTTTTGGTGGCCTTAGAATGCAAACTTTGAAGTAGTTTTCAAAGTGCAAGTTTTTGAAAACGGCATGCACGTGTTACTATTTAGTCTATATATGCATGCGCGTTTGTGTGCGGACGCGTAGTCTTTCTTTAGAAAGTGACATTGCCAATTACTTGTCTGGGATGCATAATACAGTGTTTTTAGTCGTTTGCGTGTGTCATTTTGATAAAGTTTTCATCTGTACAGAGGAAAAACATTTGTCGTTAAAAAAACTAAACTTTTGTCGTGTCGATGAGGCCTTCGCAGGAGATAGTCTAGTTGACGCGGTCTCTGCTGACACTTCAAGGCTGCGTTGTGTTCGTGTCTAGGCGCAGGTCCTTCATCTGGTACTAGTACGGTAAACCTCCGGATAAACAGAGAGACTAATATTAGTATAGATGCCATTCTTCTTATGATATAACGAGTACATCAGGTGTTATGGGAAGTGTTCCCGGTTCCGGCTGACCTTTGCTGTAAAGAATAAAAAGTCTCATCATTTACTCACCCTCATGTTGTTCATATCCTGTAACACAGAAGTAGTTTAGCAGAATGTTCACGCTGGAAAACATGATATAGGATTCTGGTCACACCACCCACACATCTCTAATGAACGTCAAACCTTGTTCGATGCACATATTCAGTGACAGAATTTTTATTTTTAGTGAACCTTTCGTTTAATTAACCAAATCCATCAGTCTGCGTAGTTGCTCAGAAATTGCTCTGAGATTAAATATACCAAACACAGCCCTTGATTCATCTCCCTGAGGCATCCGCTAATTTCCTGGTGTCTGCTCTGAGGAATAAATGAGACATACAGTAGATACACCTTGTGTTTCTCTTGAATGAAGTGGTGCTTCATTAATGGTTGTGTCTCTCCCCCCAGCACGACAGAGAGGGGCTGCTCAGCATGGCCAACGCCGGCCCCAACACCAACGGCTCACAGTTCTTTATAACCACGGTTCCCACGCCGCATCTGGACGACAAACATGTTGTCTTTGGCCAGGTGGTGAAAGGAATGGGGGTGGTGAAGAAGCTGGAGGGGCTGGAAACAAAGGAAGACAATCCTGTGAAGGTGACCATGTTAAATGCATGCAAACATTTTTTACTCTTTAAACGCATCATGACGTTGTGACATCTGCTACCATGCTTAGAAATATAACGCGACCGAGATCTTAACTGGTCCTGAAGGACAGGTGTGTCTGAGATCTTTTAAAGGCATTTAGTCACCATTATCAAGATTTAATAGTCATGAAATTTAGTCTGCCACCTGTTCTGCACAGGTGAACTAGCTAGTGTGATAAATGAGCTTTTTGAAAGGAGTTGACATTGTGTGTGACCATTTCTCTCTCCAGTAAGGAAACAGAAAATGCATTTTCCTTTTTCCAGTGAGCAATTGAATATGAATATTTAGATTGATTGTAACTGTCTCTCTCTCAGCCCTGCGTCATTGCTGAATGTGGAGAACATAAAGCGGGAGATGACTGGGGCATCGCACCTAACGACGGCTCAGGAGACGCATACCCAGACTTCCCTGAGGACTCTGACGTGGACTTTAAAGATGTATATATATAATATTTCAAAATATGCATATACAAGCTTATAAACTTTAAATGACAAGTTAATATTGTGTTTGTAGGTATGGCCCTTTGCGATTTGCAACTCAAAATAACACACACACATATATATAAAACTTATATTACACAGTATTATACTATGATAGCTGAAATTTCACATGCTAAAAATATAAATTTGTCAAATCAAACAAAACTTAATCTGTTCTCTTTCTAGACAAACCAAGTCTTTTCTGTGGCAGAGGATGTGAAAAACATCGGGAATAATTTCTTCAAGGCTCAGAACTGGCAGTCAGCCATATTGAAATATTCAAAAGCTCTCAGGTGAACACTCGAGTCTGCCATTAAGCCTCATTATTTCATTACATCCAGCTTTCTAGACTTGATTTCAATGTGTCAAACCTTTGAAAAAATGCTGTTATAGCTGAGTTTTCTTTTCTCAAATGTACTCACATGTCATGATGACATTCCTTTAAGCACCTGCTTGATATGCAAGATCTCTCACTGTGTAATCTAAAGTAAATGTTGCTTATAACATTTGTGAATGTGACATGTCTGTATGCATCATTGTAAATCAGCAATGTCACTAAAGGTTACTTTGGTCCACAGGTATCTAGAGTTTTGTGGCAACATCTTAGACGACGATAGTGCCCAAAAGAAGCTGGAGCCCACGGCCCTGAGCTGCATTCTCAACACGGCCGCCTGCAAGCTCAAACTCAAACTCTGGCAAGAAGCACTCGAGAGCTGTGATGAGGTAACATGGGATCTTCTGACATTTGAGGCGTCTGAACGGTGTCCAGTTGCATTGGGGTTAGAGGATATAAGATTTTTTATAACAACTCATCTCAGCCATTCACTGCACTTGAAATAACCTTGTCATGGTCGCTGCCATTTTTAGATTACCAGATGCACTGTCTCTCTATTTAGGGAACAGTTGAAATAGAATAAGTTGACTAATTTCTCAAAAGGGCCTGTAAGGGTGTGTTCACACTTGTAGTTCTTTAGGTCTGGACCAAAAAAGAAAATTATACAATAACATTCTGTTATTTTAACACAGAATCTAAAGATACAGAATAAAAGGTAGAAGAATAAGGTCACAAGCTAATTGGACAGATTTTAGGATGTATAATTTAAAGACCAAACATTTAAAACAATGCTGTGTTCTGGGTTAAATGCTAGGGCTGGGCAAAAAAAATTGATTTTTCGATTAATCGTTTTTTAAAATGTGGTCGATTCAAAATCGATTCTCAACGGCCACAAATCGATTTTTTCCATATTCAGGGCTCGCGGTGCTGCGTCTTCTCTCTCTGCACAAGGCAAGCGTCAAGCGCTGCAGGCGTCGATACACACCAGAGACTAATTATATACACACTCGTGTTTAGGAGTCGGGACATGATTCACTTGCACAATCGGGCCAGCATTGCATCGTAACTAACGTTTATCATTTTCACGTCTTTTTTAAGTTTTACCAGTTTAATCATTCAAGCAATTTTAAACTATCCTGTGCTCGCGCATGTTTTTCACTGCGTGCACATACAGCCTAAATCCGCCTCACAAACAGCTCGCCAGTAACAAAAGTTTTTTTTCGTGGATTATATCGCTTTAACAGTTAAAAACACGCAAAATGATGTCAAAACTCTGGTCTTGGCGAGTAACCTCGTAAAGACAGTCGGTTATGTCTTAAATAAGCATAAAACGCGTGTCACAGACAGTATAATGAAACAGTAATGGATCCGTGCACTAGCTCTTAAAGTGAACGCAGCCATATGTGTCTGTCGTTCATTTTGTTGTCAAAACAACAAAATATAGCATTAATTGTAAGGAATCAGAATTAATAGCCTATGTATTTAGGGCTGGGTATCGTAACAAAATGTTCGATACCGATACCTTGACTTCGATACCGGTTCCTGAACGATACTTTTTTCGATACCAATTTTATGTAACCAGGTTTAACAATATAACATTACCTAATTTTTTTTTCAGTTTGTTGACTTTTTTACACTCATATTTTGAGTATGTAAAAAAGCACCAATGCTAAAGTTTTCTATGTTTCCTAATCATTTAACAACATGTATTCTTTACTTCAATGAGCTCATTGTTTCTGCTTTAACTTAATGCATTAATTAACGATGAAACTGAATGAAAATTAATTGAAATGCATTACACTGTCACCTCTGATAACAGATCACTCTAAATTGTAATTTAGACATGCATTTTCTGTAAAGCTGCTTTGAAACGATATGTATTGTGAAAAATGCTATACAAATAAATGTGAATTAAATTAAATATAGGCTACTGGGGGGCGGGATATATACCTGCACGTGAAGCTTGCAGCAAAGCACTGGCAAAAGTAGCCTAATGATTATGGATGTGGAAACAATAGCAAGGAGATATTTTAATTGTTTATTAATGAACAGTTGTTTACTAATGGTGTGTTCACACCGAACGCGAATTTAATTATTTGTGCGAGTAGATTACATACATAGTCAATGCAACGACGCGAATAGACGCATCATTCGCGCCGGGCGTCGCGAATGACGCGAATTGGGCGACGCGTTTGCCGCGAACGTCTTCCACGCAAGTTGAAAAATTTGAACTCGAGCTAAAGATTCAAGCGTCGAACTAGACGCGATAGACGCGTATTTGACGCTCTATTCGCGTTCGATGTGAACACCATTACTCTCAAGGGTATTTTGTGCGCTTCAGTGCCTAGATTTACCCTGTTGCCGGTCTTGGCAGCAATGATCTTGTCGAAAATATTGCATCGCGTGCATCTGGCATCGAGTCTGGCACATGACATAGGTACACTTTGGATCATTTCCACATATTTTCTATCTATCTGGGTTGGGACGCACGCTTACACACACACACACACACACACACACACACACACACACACACACTGCAGCCTCACGTGCGACGAGCCGCGTCTCTGGGCAGCCGCGTAAACTAGTGTTTTTCCGCCACAGCCAATCATGCTGCATGCTTATTGTTTCACTGACGTTGACGAGATTAACCACTTAGGTACCGAAATGTGGTACCGAAAAACAAGACATGTTTCGATACTCGGTAGTATCGAGGCAATTCGGTCGGTACCTAAAAAGTACCGAACTCGGTACCCAGCCCTATATTTAATTCAGTCAGGACTAAAAGACTATCCAGTGTTATTTTACATTGGATTACTTTATTCAGTTTCTGTAGTATTTCTGACCTACCCAAAAACTTTTCTTTTTATGTCTCTTTATTTGTGTCTTTAGGCCTATTCTATTGTATTTATTTGTGCTACTTTTTTCAATTTAATTCAAAGATTGAAATCAAGCTTCCATGTGTTGCATAAACTCTTAACAAAAAAATTACCCCATTGTAAAAACAAACATTTAGGTGAGGTCAATGTAATAGAAAATTGTCTAAAAAATGATAACTGATATTTAGACTGAGATTTGTATTACATCTATATTCATTATAGTCGAATCGAGAATCGAAATCGAATCGAACTGTGAGCTTGTGAATCGAAATCGAATCGAATTTGAACATCTGAATCGATACCCAGCCCTATTAAATGCGCTTGTTGTATGTCTAAATGCATATGGTGGTATATTTACTAGCTGAGAACTTATAAAATGCGTAAAGGAGTCACACACCAAAGATGTGCTGCAAGGAGACGACGGTTATGACACCTGTACTGAACTGTAGTGGGCAGTGCAGATCCTATAACCAAAAGAACCAGGTCCTTTTAAAGGTCCCATGACATGGGGTTATTTTATTATTTTATAATGTTTCCTGGGTTACCCTTATAATGTTAGTATGTTTTTTAGATAAAAAAATAGTCATAATTTAGAAATAAAAGGCATTTTTCCTAGCCTGATTTTACCGTCTGATTTGAACGCTCTGTTTGAAGGGGCGTGTCGGTGTGGGATTGAGTGTAACCAGACACTGCTGTGATTGGCTGACATGCTTGCATATGAAATAGCTACATATTACATGTGAAACTCTCTCGAATACCTTTACTACAGCTATTATACGTTTTTACTATTACAGCTATCGAGATTAACGAATCGTGAGATGTTTTTAAAGTATTTAGATCTATAGAGGGTATGCGCATGACGTCACCGTCGGCCGGAGTGAATGTGGTCACGCCCACTAAGTGGCAAAAAGACTGAGCGGCAGCATTTGTTTTCAGCGTGAATGCTGTGAAAAACACACAAAACACATCTAAAACGGGAAAGAGCTTTGCGATTGACTCTACAACTAGATTTGACCAGAAATCTGAGGTACTGTATATTTTTACAGACTGCAAAAAGCTACAGAACAGACTATATTCTGCATTATTGGATGTTTTTAAATAAACACTGACAAAAACTATACAAGTTTTAGGGCTGGACGATATGATGGTATACAGTATAACATTAATGTAAGTAATCACTCGGATTTAGACCTATCTATGTTGTATTTATATAAAACGTTTACAGGCAAATTTTCGTAATTTATTTCCCCGGCGTCGAAATCAGGCATATAAATGTCAGGAAACGCGATTCCTGGCTGCATGTCAATATCCATGGATCACTGGATCTTTGATAAGTTGTAAGGAACACTATATCGAGTCCAACTTTTAGTTTAAACTGATAATAGTTTGTTTAACCCACGTTTTCGCAGTTTCCCCTATTAACTCCTGCCACGCAGCAGCTCTTTTGCCACTCAGTCCGGCTGAGGGGGGCGTGTTCCGGCGGGAAAGTGACGTTAATGCATTCCCTCTATTCCCATCACATAAAGGCTGCGTTTACACTTGGCATTAACATGCGACCTGTATCTGGATGTTGTCCACATACACATTGAAAAGACAAGTGTAAACGCACATCTGATCGGAATGTTATCCGATCAGCGTTTCCCGGTTCGGAGGTAGTCGAGGACGCATTGTGATCGGATCTCAGTGTAATGTAAACGCAATCCAGCCATCGTGTCTGCATTCACAGGTGAACGTATTTAAATCCCCGCCCAGTCTCCCCGCGTGCCTGTCAGAAAGTAATGGCCAGACGCAGTTTAGACACGAAATTAAACTTATTTGAACAATAAACGTCAATCTTTAAAACAGTTTATTTATGTGTGTCATTTTTCATTTTAATTGTGCAACATTATCTGAACGAGGCGATCGCCTGTACACTCACAGTCAGTCATGAGATCTTAATGAAGAGCTGCACTTGCCAGAGGAATAATCGGAATTTTTTAATGTTTTAAATGTTTAATGTTTTTATTGTTTCAGCATGTTTATCAATCTCCCATTTCTGTCAATATAGTCATTGCACGCAACCTTAAACCCAGATAATGTGACTTGTTTAACATGATCAACCCAGTTATTTTTGTAAGATCAACTCTGGAAGTATTCCTTCTTTCAAAAAATATAATTTGATCTAATTAATGGAGATTGCATATGAAAGTAAAGTGAGTGAGTGAAAGCAATTGGGATGTTGTTTAATTTGTATCATCTTTACTATTAATCTGGTGTCGTGCCACAGACCTGATTTAAATATTATGCGGGAAACAGAAATCTGATCGGTTATCCAGATACAGAGGCTGCTTAATGTGAACAAATATAAATGCACCATGTCCTGATTGGCTAATGATCCGATCTGCTTGATCGGATCACGGTGATCGCATGTTAATGCCAAGTGTAAACGCAGCCAAAATGTTGCCGTGATGAGCATTGAGCAGATGAGTCTGTTGATCGCGAGAATGAAGATCTTATCATTGCAAAGCAGTTTCTGCACTCTCTCTAATGCTTTCACCAATGCAAACATGATGATGTACATACAGTAAGAGCTTTGTTGTGCAGTGTAACGTGCGCAATTGATTTCATAACGAGTTGTCCAGATAAACTCGCGCTGTTTGGAAAGATTGTTCTTTGATCGCTTTCTGTATATAATTTGTTCACAATTTAAATAAGATTATTTTCATCCTACTAACAGAAACGATGTGAAGTTGATATTTTAGTCACTGGCTTGACTTACTGATGCATAAACAGTATTGAACGATTTTGAGAGAAAGATTAACTTACCTGTCTGAACTTGAACAATTAGGCTAACGTACACATCAGAAATTGTTGCTTTGCTCAATCGATTTATTTTCAGTCGTTCATCGAGGCCAGCTCTGTATTGGCCCAAGTTGAGGAAACAGTCGTCGGTGAAATGTTTGGACCATACAAAACTTTGGGAAGTTGTGTCGGCGCATTTCCAGAGAAAATAAAATGAACCCATTGTTTCTTCAGAGGCTCGGATGAAGGAACTAAAAAATACTTTTGTGTTCATTTGTACATCCGAACACTGATCAACTGCCATGCTTCGCTCGTTTGCAAGCCATGATATCTCTCGAGGAAAAACTCAAATCGCGTTCGTACTTCCTAGTTCATTTTCTCATGGGCGAGCCAAATTCTCTGGGCGGCAAAGCAGAGAAAGGGGAGGTTACCTTTCCTACGTATGACCTCATACGGAGGAGATTCAAGATCAGCCCGTCTGAGCTTTCATTTTCTCAAAGGCAGAGAAAGATAGCCAAAGCTCGGTTTACACCGATTGAAATTTCTAGCCACTGGGGGACCATATACAGGCTAGGGGAACTCATATTAATGTTAAAGCTCCAGTCCGTAACTTTTTTAAGTTAAAAATAATCCAAAATAATTATATAAAAAAAAAACGTATTCTGCCAGTGGTCAAAACTATCTGCTTGCCATAGCTAGATTCAAAACGGTTAGCTTGTAATAATGATTTTAATTCCAGTGGTACTGGTGGGTTTCCGCGGGAAATTCGAGCATGTCTTTGCGTCATGACGTCACACCCGTACACATAAAGAAGGAGTTTCGGCTATAGCCGGCTATACTGCGCGTGACGAGATGTTTAGATGTATAGGCTTTTCTCGCAGCACTTTACATAATTAAACTTATGGCATCCAGAAAGATCCAAACAACAATCATCAGTGTCAACTGGAGATTCAGCAGTTATAAAACCCAAAAGACTTCGTACTTCGGATTTAAGGTGGCTAGAGAAAGAGAAAGAAACTGTCTCATGCGAACACAAGGCTTTAAACATCGGCGGGGCTTTTGAAAAGTGCTTGAACTCCGTGTTTTGAAGGGGTTCAAAACGGAAGAAGAGACGGCCTTTTTCTGCTGAACAAGTAAGACATTTCAATAGTTCAATCGTGTAACAGTACGTTTTCTTAATTCACACAGTTATGGAGTTTCCTTTGTTGTGCCTTTCTCGTTTTGCTATTATGGAGAATATGAATTCTGAACTACACAGGTAGCTGCTAACCATAAAACACATTAAATTTAACATTAGTAACGCAATGCTGATGTTGTTAACATGAACAATTTGAGAACAAAGTAGGCTATAATTTGCACGGTTGCTGTAAATCACGTTGATTAAATCTAACGAAGCTTATCATGTCGAATGCTTTTTCCCCCTTAGTTGGTCAGAACAAAAATGGATTTTACTTACTTGTTCAGAAGACATTTTCTTATGAAAATTCTTATGTTGGTCAAACTTTCAAAAAGTGAATCTGTGATTCTGTATGACATTATATCCACACAGCGCGGTGACTGACAGCAGCACTCGCCTCAAAGCACTGTGTTCATCCGCGCTGTTTCATGCCGATTTACAACCCACGTAAAGATAATAATTCCGCGAATCACTGCAGTTACAGATTTCGAACAGAGAGATGGCAACAAAGAGGAAAAGTTCCGGACTGCAGCTTTAAAAAACCTCAGAAAGTGAAAATTTCATGTCATGGGACCTTTAAGGGTCACATCTTGTGACATTACATCCTGTTTTTGGTTAATTTAGATGTCTTTGGTCCGTGTTGCATTCCTATTTCAGTCGGACCGCACTAGAGTTTGTTTGGAAGCGGACCGAGTCCCACTGAAAAGGATAGCTGCGTTCACAATTAAATTTACACTTCAAATGAACCGAAATAAGAGGGATCACGCCCAGTGTTTGCTTTAATCGAACCAATCTTGCCAAGTGTGAACACACCGTAAAACTGTATTTTCTACTGGTTTGTTTGGTGATTGTGATGTTTTATTTTAGCCTGGATGCCAGCCCGAACCCAGCACACAACATTTTTTGGTCGGGAAGTTCGGTCTGGACTCGATCCATTAAGGAGTAATTATGATCGGTTCAGAAATCGTCGGGCCAATCAAATTGCCAGGGCGGGCTTTATACGATGATGGACAGATGATCTGCAGTTACGTAATCATCACGTTATCAAAGAGCGCTTGGGTTGAACTGGTTTCCCTCACAGATGACTGCAGCTGGAGAACTGAGATGTAGAGATTCCGCTATCGCGTCTGTTGTAAAAGAAATCGACAGCGCATTCATTTTAAAAGATGAACAGAACTGCAATCAAGGCATTTGTCGATCGGAAAGATGTGTTTGCCGTCCTTCCTACGGGATTCGGCAAAAGTTTATTTTATCAGCTGGCTCCGATGGTCGCTAAGAAGATGGGACGCAATGAAAACCCTGTGGTCGTTGTGGTTTTTCCTTTGGTCGCACTCATGGAGGACCAAGTAAAAGAAGCAACACTCATTATTTTACTACTTCTTCCAGCGTGCGTGCAGTTGAGTTCTGATGACAACTTTGTAGCTCATAAAAAAAACACTTACTGCGTTGCTGCGGTTTTTTTTCCCCTGGTTCGGTTAAGACACGCCTCATAATCAAAGCCCTATGGAGCAGTATCAGACTCACATTCTGACTAGAATATGAGTATGACGAAGTCAGGCTAGTTTTATTTATTATAACATGGTAATATTTTTTTTCTCAGGCTCTGGAGCTGAACCAGTCAAACACTAAAGCGTTGTTCAGGAGAGCTCAAGCCTGGCAGGGGCTTAAAGAATTCAACAAGGCCATGGTACAAACACTACACTGAGTGAAATACACATTTATCTCACTCTAAATCGGTGGTTCTCAAACTTTTTAGGATGGCAAGCAAAAAAAACGAGTAGACCGCAATTTTGGGGAAATAGTTTCTTACAGTTCTAGTGCTCATTGTAGGTAAAGAGACTTTAGAAGAATGTTAATTGATCTTGGTGCTTTTGGTCAATTAGATTTATTTTATTTTACTTCTCTGATAAATAGTTTGAGAACCACTGGCCTAAACACCTTAAAGCAAACAATGAAATTCTGGCATCACTTACTCGCCCTCATGTCGTTCCAAACCATGTATGACTTTCTTCCATGGAACATAAAAGAAGAAATTATGAAGGATGTGGTATTTCTTTTTTATCCATGCTGGTGGAAAATAGATTGGAGCTTTCAGGCTTCAAAAAATGATGCATTATTAATTATCTTTGATAGTTTAATTTAGAACTAGTAAACAGGACTTGTTATTCAGGAAAGTCAATAGGAAAGACTATTTCAGCTAGTTACCAAGGAAACATTTCTCATTTTAATTTAGTTAAACTTGATGTACTAAAATAAAAATGAATAATAACTACGGACATTACACACACACACACAAAAAAAAACATTTCAAACTATTAGTAAAAACTATAATAGCACAATGATACTAAAATAACATTCTGTTAGACCGAATCACTCCACTTACTCAACTCAGCACAAAGACCCGAGGTAAAATGTCAGAACGTTTTACTGTATTTCAATGAATCAGTCTTTCAATATTAGAAAATTGCTCTCATTTACATGACAATTTGTTTCTGGGTATTTTCAGAGCACTTACCTTTTGTCTTTTTAAATGCAGATTGATCTGAAGAAAGCACAGGAGATTGCACCAGATGACAAAGGTTAACCAGCTCTTTACAAATCTATTTGTTAAATTTAGTTTAAAAATATCTTTGATTATGATTTGTGAATTGTTTTCTTCTTTAACATTTCCCTTTCCCTGATTCAAGCAATTGGAAATGAAATGCTGAAAGTGAAGAAGCAAGTGAAAGAAGAGAAGGAGAAAGAAAAGAAGATTTACGCCAAAATGTTTGCGTAAAGGAAACTGCAGTGACCTCACTCCACACCGCCCTACCTGCATATGTTCACTTACTAAGACACAAGTGCAACGTAAGTGTATAGCTGGGTTTAAAAAAAAAAGCCTTGAAGTCTCTAATTTAAGTTAAAAATTAAGGTTTGGAAAGAGCTTCATATGATCTGTACCATGTGTGAGATGAGTTAAGGAACAAAGTTTCAGTGCATTTTTAGTGAGCTGACCAAGATTGCTGACCCTAAAGAGTGACTTTGCAAAAAGAAAAATTGCTGGGTTCATTTGTCTTAACTGCTGTTCATTCATTCTATCGAGCGCTGAATAAAACAGCAAAACATTTGTTTATTTGTGAAATTGGAAATAGCCATGTTAGTTGTGTGGATGGATTAAAACAATTAATATGTTCAAAGATTCATGTTTAAGATTGTGTTTGTAGTTCTAGAAAACAAACCAACAAACAGATTGTGACAATTAATTTATTTCTCTACCAGTTAGTTTTCCAACTTTGATAATATATACAAAACTGTCAGTTTACAGTTAACTGGATCATGGTGACCTAAAACGTCCCTTTGGTTGTCAATCCAACACGATCCTTTGTCTTTTATGACACATTCCTTAGACAGATGTTATATGTAAAATTCATACAATTTGATCAAACCTGAAATATGCAAAGCCACTTTATGTAATTACACTTCAAGCTCATATCACAGGATACGAGGACATTCTGTCCCTTAGGCACATCAGAAGGACTCTCAAGTCTTTAAAAGCATTGATTATGAACCTGTGCAATGTTCCCCAGTAATGATGATAATAAAAATATGTAATGCTGAAATCACATGCCGTTATATGCTGGTCCCCCGCTGCCCTCAGGCACAACCCAGTTGATGTTCTGGCTGGGGTCTTTTATATCGCAGGTCTTGCAGTGGACGCAGTTCTGTGCGTTAATCTGTAATCTCATGCCATCGCCCGTCTCAAGAGGAACATACTCGTACACACCTGTGGAACAGGAGGGATCAAATGTGGCAGCTTGTTCACCAGAATTTTCCATCAACTTGTGGAGCATGTTGATATTGTATTATTGTGTGCAACCAAAAGTCTAACAAGGAGGTTACCATTTAGTTTCCATTGCTAAGTGTTGCAGAAACGGTTACATACCAGCCGGACAGAACCTTTGCTCGGGACCGTCGTAAATCGCAAGGTTTTGGGCCACAGGAACACTGTCGTTTTTGAGCGTCAGATGGGCTGGCTGGTCATGCTCATGATTAGTCCCACTCAAGGCTACAGATGACAACAGATCAAAGCTGATCTTCCCATCAGGCTTTGGGTACTCAATGGGTGTACAGTTCTTAGCCGGCTTCAGCTGATCACAGTCCAGACCTACAAGACAAGCATTTGTTTACCATTAGAAATAAAATGCACTTTTCCCCATTTCCTGTGCTCAATAAATATATACAATCAGTTAAATTAAATAAATCCAAATAAATTCACATTTACATTAATAATGCAAACAAATGCATGTCCATATGTCCATTCAATGATAATCAAAATAATTAGGTCATAATTAAACTTTTCAAAATGTAATTTTTTTACCATAATCTTTGTGTTCAATGATCTTATAGCTCAGAATACTGAATTTGCATCTATTTGCAATGTTGTCTTTGATACAATGATCTGAAGGAAAAGCTTTTGTTATTAACAAGCAACCAGCTTCTCAGTTCATACCATTATGCTTCAGAGTCCATGGTTCTTTTCCTCTAAAAATCCAGTAGAAGATTCCTGTGTATACCATTCCTCCGTAGAGTCCAAAGTAATTATGGAAAGATGGTCTGATGTTCCTCACAGAATACAACTCCTTCCAGATCCAGGACTTTTTAAAAGCTTCCTCATATTCAGGAATATAGAGACCTAGCAGAGAAAAATGCACACACAAAAATACTCTAGGACACCTTGAGTTACACCTCAGCTAATTTGCAAAGATGCCTGGGCTGGCTACCTGCTGTTTCCGACTGCAGATTCTCATCTGTGATTTTCATGAAGGCTGTCTCGGCTGCCAACATGCCACTCTTCATGGCCGTGTGTGTGCCTTTGATCTTGGGCACGTTCATGAAGCCCGGACTGCACCCTATCAGCATGCCGCCTGGGAAGGTCAGTTTAGGAATCGACTGGAGGGGAGATCATGGATGTGAGAAGTTAAACAAAAGAAGAAGAAGAATTTATATTGAGAATTTCAAGTTGCCGACATGCCTGGAAACCTCCTTCATTAAGGGCTCTGGCTCCATATGCTATCCTGTTGCCACCCTCCAGGGTAGACATTATCAAGGGGTGATGTTTCCAACGCTGGAATTCCCTGAACGGGCTCAGGTAGGGATTACTGTAGTCCAAACCTACCTGAGGAGACAAACAAACATTTGCAGTTCACCACAGCAGAATAACTGCACTGACCCTTCGCAAAGCTCCTTACTGTTGCCTGCTAAGACGAGCTGGACAACGGGGCTTTGAGGATACAGCAATATTAAAGACAAGATGAGAATGCACAATTAAATATAAACTGACATACACACCACTGTTTTTGAAAGAAGTCTTATGCTCACTAGCTGAATTTATTTGATAATACATACAGTAAAAATAGTACAATTTTATTACAATTTAAACTAAATTAAATTCCTTTTATTATCAAGCTAATGGAAACTTTAGATTCTTTGATGAACAAAGTTCAAAAGTACAGCAGTTTGAAATTGAAATCTTATGCAACATTATGAATATATTTCTGCCAATGGTGATCACTTGAATGCATCCTTGATTAATACAATTATTAATTAAAAAAAAAAAAACTACTAACCACAGACTTCTGAAGGGTAGTGCATGTTCAACACGGTATATCTCAAAACTGCTCAGTACTACTAACAGCTCAGCAAGCGAAATGTACTTAAGGGAAAATATTTGAGAGCAATCATGAGATTTTACACAGTTCTGTCAATCAATGTGTGTCATTTCGCAGAGATAATGTTAGGGTCACCAGGGCTTCTGTAAGAGCACTCAATTTAGGAAGACAAAATTTGGTCAATCAGCTTTTTCATTTACTATAGTAGAAAAGTGGAACTTAATTCCACATTATATTAGAGATTGTGCAAGTCTCAGCAGTTATAAAATGTCCTTAAAGACTTGGCTGAAGGAGAATCAACTATGTGATCATTGACCTTTTTTATAACATGTATTGTATATCTGTACTTTTGTTTTTATGCAAAATGTTTGTCTATATTGTCTTTATTTTCTTTGCCCAGGGACCACAGATGTAAATTAGCTGCATAGCTAACTCTGGTACATGGCCTGAACTGTGCATGGTCCCTGACAAATAAACAAACAAATAAATTAAAATTAAAATCAAACGCTGCACTGTCTCTCCAGACAACTGTGACCAATCAGACTAGTGCCATCCTGAGTATCCGTCATTACTGCAGACCTCCTCAAGACTTCTGGAATTGAGACTAGTTTCTATGAATCACAAGCATTCCATGAAATGCCTCTTTAAAAAGCGATTGAAAAAAAAAAGTCATTTTGATAAGCTATTTTATCAGCAGGATGAGGAAATGTCCTCATAACCAGGAACAATTTCAAAGTTCAAAGCTTTTTCACACTCTTGCGCATCATTTTAGCTCATGAAAGAACATGATGAATGAGGTCAATAATGTCTCTACAGATCAAAGCAGTCTGACAAAGACATCAATCCAGAACATTTAGTTTTAAGATTAAGGCTTCAAAGAGGACTCTTCCAAGTCCATTGAAATACTTCAATCAGGGTTTGACCCATAAGGTTCAGGAACAAGAGGACTTACAACAAAGCCCAGGGCCACCAGTGGTTCTCCCTCATTGAGGTGGTACAGGAAGGAGCCTCCATATGTGTTCCTGTTCAGAGGCCAGCCAACCGTGTGCTCCGTCCGTCCTGGGTGCCACTTCTTCTCATCAATAACCCAAAGCTAGAAAAAGCAGTGTTTTTTTGTATATTAAATAATGTTAATTATGTATTAAAAGCGTATAATATAATAATAAAATAAATGCAATTATAATTACTAATATATTAATGATATTAATCATTATTAATAATATAAATTGTATTATTTTAATATGAACAATTTATATATGCACCAATACTAAGTTTATATGCCAATAGCAAGAGCCGATTACTCAGAATGATATCTGACGATATCGATAGTTTGATTTTCTTAAGGAAAGAAAAAAACTCTCCCAACTAATGCTGTAAACTACAAAGATAACCATCTCATTTGGTACATTACTATAATACTAGAGGTTAAAATTAACAACAAAGCCCAAACTTTTATATTCAACTGCTATTTATTTTCAGATTTAATAATGACACTCAAATAAAAACTGAAATGTTGTATACAACTCAGTTGGACATAAGTTAGTTTTCATAAACAATTGTCCTCATGAAAAATGTATTCAAGCATACATATAATTGACAGTAAATAAGCTCCTCTATGGTATTTGTATAGCTAACTAACAACCTGTGAACATTGGATGACATTGTTCACAAGCTGTTTTATTGACATCTTTCCACGGTTAAAAACTGCTTGAGCGATTACAGAAGACATGATACATTTCTGTAAGTTGTACTGTATCTTTCAACATACCTTCTGATGTTCATTCATGCTTTTTTTTGTGCTATAACTTGCGCTAACTGAGATCTGTCGTCGCATTTAAGACCGAAAAGCCATTTATTGTTTGAAATTCTTGATAAAATGGACAGAATTTGAAAGCTGAGACTTTAATCAGAAGTAGCACAAAGCTCTTTGCGATCATTGAATCGGAGGGACGCTACAAATAAAGTTTGGTGTAGGGAGAAGCCACGGACCTGGCAAATAGAGCCAAAGTTGTAGTCTGAAATGTTTTTCCAACCCCTTTTGATTGACAGGATATAATCGGCACCGATCATCGGCTGTTTTTAAACAATCGTCCGATGGCCGATAGTAAAAATCATTGCTTTTATCGACCAATACTGATTATTGGTCAATACATCAGTGCATCCCTATAACGTAACCCTGTATTATATATCAATATAAAATATTAATAACATTAACACTACATGCTGATGAGACTAATGAGCTCAACTTTTAAATGAAAGCAATGACCCATTGTGCAAATATTAACTAGCTGATATCACTACAACTGTCAGTGAAAAGGGACATCAAACTGAACATGGAAATGTTTATGTATGCACGTTTAAAGCATCACCCAAGCAAGCAAGTTCTTGTACCTCTTTGAGTCCAATAGCGTATGTCTGGGGCTCACAGTTCTCCCTGAGATTGAACTGCTTGTAGAGTTGCTTGGCCAGGTGCCCGTGGCAGCCTTCCCCAAACAGAGTGACCTTAGCGTGGAGCTCCATGCCTCTCTCAAACACATCCTGTAGAGTTCAACAGAGCGTGAAATGTGGTGGTAATAGCACATGAATATGCTATTTGCACATCAGAATCACTTTAAACAGAATTACCCTTTTATATATTATTACAGTGCATCTTCCGCTGTGATTCAGATCATTCTAGCCTTGACGTGGACATTCAGCAGACTTTTATAGCATTTTTCTTATGAATATAAATCACATAAATCAAAAAGGTGTGTTTGAAATGTGTATTTAGGGGAGAAAAAAACTGTTTCATCCATCTTCCATTGCATATTCTGTTCTGGGAGGTATATTGATATATAAAACCTTATGGTGATGATGACAAACCTTTGGAGACCCATCTTTAGAAATGCCAACATCATTGGTTGCAATTCCTTTCACACTTCCATCCTCATGAAACAGCACCTGGTGTAAAAGACAAATTCACAAGAGTTTACAGAAGTCAACAGGATGTTACAATAAGAAATCAATTTACTTATTTAGCGATTTCTATAAGTCCCCACCTCCGGGTAAAAGGGAAAAAAAGGTAATTTTGATTTTATTAATTATAATAGTGACTATAACTCACAGATGCAACTTTATATGGAATAATGTAACTATCATATAGTAACTTTGTCTTACAATGCAACTTTTTATCTCTCAATGAGAATTTTAATCTCTCACAATATGACTTCATATCTCATAACTGCAAATATTTCAAAATTATGACTTTCTATCTCACAGTGACTATCTTTTTTTCATCTTTTTATTGTGCAGCAGCGAAAACATTGTTTTAAATCATTACTTTTATCTACAGCAACTTCCCCTTATTAAGTGTTCCCTCTGCTTTTAACCAGTAAACTCCTATATTCTATGACTTCAGTTGTTTTTGATTCCTGTATTTTTTTCTTTAAATAATGTGTTAGAGACTGCAGTCACAGAGTGTGATTTCAAGACAATCTGAGAATAACTACACAAATGTACGTCACAGACATTTCCATGACATTTGTAAATCACCATTTAAAAATTTCCTGATATTTCCAAGTTTTCCATGACCATGAAAAACCTGCTTACTACAGGAACAACAGTACTGAAGTTAAGTAACTTTTTCCAGGGCCAGTGATTATAGTGAATGGATCATCTTGTGGGGTTTGAACCTACCACTTTTTGGTTACCAATCCAGATCTTTAAAAAGTAAAGCACATAACTCACAATAGAAATTACAAGAAATTACAGTACAAAAGCAGGTCTAATTAATAAAAGTTAACTGCATCATTAATATAAGCATTCATATAATGAAGGCATTCTGACCTCAGATGCAGCATAGCCTGGATACAGCTCCACTCCCAGCTCCTCTGCCTGCTCCCCAAGCCAGCGTACAAAATGCCCCAGACGAACTAAGTAGTTTCCATGGTTATTCATTGGAAGTCCTGCATTCACAAATTGCATTTAATTGCATTCATATGACTGAACCAGTACTAAAAGCTCTAATAGTTTGTATAGAAAACCATTTAGGACACTGTGACACATGAAGACCATTTATTAGTTATGACATTTTGAAAGTCTCATTGTTTGCAGTTGTATAACTCTCTAAATTGGGCCATATGCAAGAATGTCAATCTCCTACCTGGTAATATTGGAACAGGAATGCGGTATTTTTCTGTCAAAATGGAAAATTTGTCTTCTGTAACTGGAGTGTTCAGTGGTGCCTGTTGGACATTAATCAAAATCAGTGTCTTGGCCTTCATGGACATTATTTTTTGTGTCAAGACAATCAGATATTTTTGAAAGTCATTTTAATACATGTTTATTTTTCATTTAAAAAAGCAATATAGCATTTACAAATCTTTGTGTGTTAAGTTAACAGACCCCAATTGGGACAGTATGTATGTGTTTGTTTGTACGTACCCCTCTCTCCTTCCAGTCTGGAATAAGCTCATTGAGTGAAGTGACCTCTAGACAGGCTCCAGACAACGTGTGCGCTCCGATCTGAGACGCCTTCTCCACTACACAAACCCGCAGCTCTTTCTCGTGCTGATTGGCCAGCTGCTTCAGCCGAATGGCTGCTGACAGGCCGGCTGGACCGCCACCAACAATGACAACGTCTGCCTCGTCAGCGAAGCGTTCCATTTCCACCCCTGTAAATATGAAAACAGACTATCACAATCATCTGAGCCTCTTTTTAATACAAAAATCACATAGAGAATTGTCTATTATTTACTATATACACACATTTATTAGTAAACTCAATATTATTACTCTCATACTGACTTCCAAGGCAAAAAACTTTGTAAATTATTTTATCAGTGTGTATGTATTAAAGATTCTGTACTAGAATTTGTGACTTACTGTCAACAAGATAATCTTACACTGTGTCTACACCTAACCCTAAACATACCTCAAACTCAGCAGTAAATGTGGGAATTTTCCAGAACAACATTTAAGTCCATAGTCTCGTAGGTATTTAATATTAGCATATAGTATATAAGGTCACCTAATATACACTGTGACCAATGTTTTAATTCTCTCATAAATTCCAAGGTTTTCCAGACCAGTAAATAAAATGCATTCTGAATATCTTTGTTCCATCCAAAAACAATGTAAAATCTTCATCTCTATCCTCCTCAGCATGTGGCAAAACTTCTCCAGCCTCTGTGTTCACTCTCACCTCTAAAGGGGATCATACATTGATGAGATAACAGAACTGACCTTCCCATCGTGGGTCCTTATCTCTGGGGTACACTGTGTAATGAGTGGTAATTCGTGGCACAGATGAGGAGGAACACCGTGAGGAGTACAACTGAGGTGCGACATGCTCCGCTTGAACCGCCTTTAGTGCATGTATACACCTCCGTGCTGCAAGAAAAAAACAGGTTGTTCTGTGACAGGTTGTTCTGCCCTCGCGCCAATAAACACGGTATCAGAGAAGAGAAGACATGTTGCTGAGAGAAGGAGGAAGTTATTTTCACTAAAGATTGCATGTGAAAAAAAATTGTGTGCACGCCCGGATAAATCATTTATAATAAATACTGCAATATTCCATAAAAAAAATTCAATTTTGATTTCATGGTGACTTTACATATTGAATTACCCCATAGTATAGTTTTACAAACACACTGTGTATATATATATATATATATATATATATAATGTATTGGCCATTCAAAATAAATCGATCAACTTTGTATAACAGGATAAGCTGCCTGTTACAAAATCCACTCTTAAGTAACAGGCCAACTAAGGTAACTTACTCATCTAAAAGAAGCAGACAGACTTGTAAGCTGTATTTTTTTGCTCACAAAATTCTGTTTCATGCATATGTTTAATGCAGGAACGCGTTATCAAACTGTTCACTTCAGACACAAGGCCACATCTGACCTGTATTCGAGTGACCTTTGCCCTACTTTCCCTGTGTACTGAACAGGGTTGTTTTAGCTATCTAGCCGAATAAACCTACAGTTTAAAACACGAAACATGGCATGTCCCGTGCATGCATGGATAATAACAACTTAACAGGACAGTAAACATGCTTTCGGGTTAACAGAATCAAAGGTTTACAACGTTCTGCTAGCGTTCAGGCTACATGGTATTGAAAGTGTGACAGTACCTTGGAGGGAATATCTACAGGCTGGAAACATTTACGGAGCTGAATGTGCAGCTGTGGCTCTGGACAAGTGCTTCCCGTGGTTTTCCAGATTAAGTGTGGACAAACAAATATCACCCCTGTTTACCCTGTTACAAAATAGGTGTCATAACAAACGTAAGTTGAGCAGCGCGTCTATTGCGCAGGTCAGAATGACGTCAGAAAAACGCGCCGGAAAAAAAAACGGGAATTTACTGCTGATCATGAGCTCATATTGATAAGAGTTACAACGTGTTCAGGATTGCGTGGCATAACTGTAATTCTGTTTATCTTTCAGGCAAACATTTAATTTCGACCGCAGGAGGCGCTCTACAATCTGATATCAGAGAGAGAGTAAAAATAAGATTTAAAAAAAATAAAAAAATAAAGTAAAATAAAAATAATGAAGAAGCCTATTTTGGGGACCATTACAGAATTGTTTTTGCATTGTGATCTAATATTTTAATGAAAATTAGCGTTAGCCTTACCTTGTATTCTATTGAATATTGCAGTTTATTTAAAAAAAAATATTAACTCATGTGCCCCCGTAATCTTTGAAGTCACCTTTAAATCAAAATGGACAATTCTCGTTTATCTATGGAGTATTGCAGTATTTATTATAAATGATTTACCCGAGTACGTCATAAGTTAAAAACAAAATCATCATCATCCTTCTTCTTGCAAAATAAAGTCCATCTCTGTATTTTCACTCGGATATGCGTTTCAATAGGAAAGGAAACAATTGCACTTTCTTTCATTTGATTGTGTATGCACGTAATGTTCTAAACATTTTATTTAATAATCACTCATAATCATCATGTTGGCAGTCAGTGGAGTTCTGTTTTTCCACTTTATTTAGTGTGCAATAGGGTCACCTTGTGTTCTGTCTCCATGCCGAGGCAGACTTGATACATCTGCTGCGTCCCAATTCGCCTACTTATACTACCTACGTTTTTGTGGAGAAAAAGAAAAAACTTTTGAGTGTGTAGCAGAAGAGTAGACAAGCGTACTTGGGACATACTGTCACGTTGTAAAATTGTGTCTTTAACAATTTTCTCTTTATTGTTTGTCGCATAGTATGCGCATCCTGTCAAACTGGCCTGTCAATCATTTTGTTCACATCACCTATGGAATGCCAAAGCTGACTTAAAGGTGCTCTACGTAACTTTTAGCGGCCTCTAGTGGTGATGTTTCGGATTGCAACCAAATTTTACAAGAGCGCTCGTGCTCAAACTCATAGACAATACCGTCTATTACGCAAATATCTCGGCGAATACTTGACGGATTCGGCGAGCACCGAGCTCGTTGGGACCATCTAGTCGAGCTGAAAAGAACCATATAAGTTCCATAGTTTTTGGTGGTGTTTTCGCGGAGATATTAGCAGAAAACCATCGGGCGCGCTGCAAAATTGCGGACGCCGGTGACGTCACGATCTCAAAAGAAAATCGCTCGTATCTCTGGAACGCAAAGACCCAGAGAGCTCAAATTCGGGGGAGGAGGTCCCAGGGGAACCCTTGCCCGAACTCTTGAGTGGCGGGCCTCGGGGATGCCTCCTACCGGATCGCCGTTCGCTGGGACCCCCGATTTCGAACGGCTATAACTCGGGGAGCCGGGCGAGTTGGACCTCGGGGGTGGGCTCGTTCGAAAGGCCCCGTCCAGCACTACGAACGATTAGAGTCTTGGGAATATTGATCAAAGATTGACTGAGATATAAGCCGAAAAACGTGCGCCTTTAACCGGACGTAACTCCCTGACCGTCTACAATAGACTGTATTCGTTCGGGTCACATGATGACGTCACTGTAGCTTTGCGCCGCCATCTTTACGACCGACGGTCTCAGTAATGCCTGCAATATGTTCTGCAGTTGGCTGCAAAAACAGCCGAAAGAGAAACCCCGAACTGGTATTTTATTATATAACAAAAGAAAAGGATAGAAGAAAGAAGTGGTTAGCTGTCATTCGAAGAGATCATCGCTGCATGTCTCATATTGTATCATCATGTCTCATCTTTCTGTGCGCACACACACGACCCGACGCGTGCGGCCATACCCCTATACAGCGCGCGAGTAATGAATTGAGCTCTGTTTCGTGTCTGAATGGACAAATACACACAACATTATGTTTAAATGTCTGTTTTGGAGAGTATTCACGTAAAATATGTCGGTTATGTCTTAAACAGAGTTGTCATCCAGTCTCTTTGGTAGAGAGAGAGAGAGACGAGGAAAACAAACAAGCATGCAAATGGAAATTATCGCGCACATTTTTTTTTCCGTGTGATTAATTGATTTATTGACTATCGCAAGAGGCCTAATCCAGATTAATGACAGCTAGCCGTGAGCCGTGGCTAACAGCGGGCAAGCTACCAGCTGTTAGTCACTTACCTAGCTAACAACTCGCTATTCAGAGCAAAATACCACCAAAATCATACATTTTAATTTTTTTTATAATACCTACATTTCCCATGATTAAATATAAATCCTTGGTGGCCAGCGCCGCACTTTTACGTCTTTTACCCATCCAGCTACAGCATATTGATATGCATCGGAACTTTTGACAGCCTTCAAGCGATCTCCACTGTATGGGGAGGGGTTATGCACAAGATATATATATATCATGGAAGGCAAGTCTGGGGCAGATAATAATGGGCAAAAGAAAACTGGGGGTAACAAATAAGGATCGGAGCCTAAAATTAAAATTTTCTCAAGGTATCTCTGTCTCTCTCTCTTATTCAAATAGGCAGTTTGGGCGGCCATACCGGGCGAGATCGGTCGTAAATATGGCGGCGTTCTATTGGTAGTGACGTAGGTGGCATCTATGAATATAAGGAGAGAGGCTCAGGAGCGCGCATGCACGTCACATCCGTTGGATCATTTCGCGGTAAATCCGACCCGGAGACTACACATAGAAATAGGAAAACTGGCCTTCAGAGGTAATAGCAAAACTCGACAAGTGGATCATTTTAATGTGTGATTACAACCCCTTCACACACAGGCAATAAAAAAAGGATTCATTTTAGTAGAAAAGTTACATAGAGTACCTTTAATTAAAAATAAATAAATACATAAATAAATAAATATACGAAGGAATGTAAAAAAAACAAAAATACATAAATAAATACACAAATAAATATACAAATAAATGTAAAAAAGTACAAATAAATGAGTATTTATACTTTTATTTCCTTATTTATGTATAATTGTATTTCTTCACACATTTTTTTATTTTTTTATTTATACATTTATTTATTTCCACTTTTATTTATTTCCACATTTATTTATGTATATATGTTTTTATGTCTACATTTATATATTTTCACATTTATTTATTTCTACATTTATTTATTTCCACATTTATTTATTTCTACATTTCTTTGTCCGTATGCTAATGAGGGGGGCGTGTTTTACCTCAGACATCAGCAATCGAGCTCAGAGTGGCAGTGCTGAAGCTTTGAGGCCACAGTGACACCTTGTGGTGTGTGACCAAACGAAACGCAAGAGGTGTATATTTATTTATTTGTGTATTTATTTATTTTTAATTAAGTCAGCTTTGGCATTCCATAGGTGATCTGAACAAAATGATTGACAGGCCAGTTTGACAGGATGCGCGTAACTATGCGACATAGCGTCCTTTAAAGACACAATTTTACAACGTGACAGTATGTCCCAAGTACGCTTGTCGACTCTTCTGCTACACACTCTGTCAATTTACTGACAGAATTTTCATTTTTGGGTGAACTAACCCTTTAACGCCAACACCCTGTGTTAATGCACCGTTTTAGTAGAAAATTAAGTTGTACTTCTGATGAAACAAGGAATGGAAGAAAATTAATGACAAGTGTATTTGAAAAAAAAAAGCTTGTTGAATTGCACAAATTGTAAAAAAAAAAATGCATTGCATTAACCATGCTTGCATTTTAATGCATTGCATTTTTTAGGGCTGAAATTCAACATGGTCGTATATTTATGCTGTGGATATTTAAATTCAAAATATTTCACACACATTTTCATTATTAAAAATTATATAATCCATATTCACCTTTCAGACTTCACTTCCAAAATATTTGGTCTGTTTAAAAATACAACCTATTATATTCGACAGGCAATCTTCAATCAATTTTATTTCAATATACAAATTCGCTTTTCAAATTCAGTGGGTCAAATTCAGTAGTGTGTTCCTGCACAACCAGAGGCTGCAGTTTCAGGATCCCAGTTTTAGGACCGCAGTTCCAGGACCCTAGTTTTTTATGACAGCGCCACTTACCGAACTGGATGATAGCGGCGGCTGTGGTTTCAGGACCGCAGTTCTAGGATCCAGGTGGTTTAGTTTATACATAGTATCAAGATCCACCTATTATCTTAAGTCTTGTTAGAAAAAATATATATATTTTCACAAATAAGATTATGGAATAGAAAAGCTCCTGCAGCAGGTGGATTAGAGCAAGAACCATCAAGCTACATGACACAATTTAAAAGATTAATATTACACTTTTACTTAAAGCTCACTTTAAACCACCATCGAGTATTTGTATCATATCCCGGTCGCGGTATTTTATATGCAGCTAATGGCTACACCTTGCTTAGCGATACTGTAAACATTCTTTATTCATATGAAAATATCCAAAATCACACGAAAATCACACACAAACCACATATACTCGAAATCATGCATTTATTAGCTTCTTGTTTCAGGTGAAGAGATGTGTCTTAGCTTTGTTATCACGGAGGTCAGAATCAGGTCAGAATGAGGAAGTGTACACACAGCATACACAGTAGCGCATCATGATGCAGAAGGGCAGGATTATTGTCACGTTCAACCACGTGAGATGATTGACAGCTCTATGGCGAATAAGAGAGCGCTGAGATCATAACTGACGCAAATCAGGAAGAGACACAGATCTCGTGTTCGCTGTTTGAGCTTCAGATCGCATAATTTGTAATTTCAGAAGTTGTAAATATCTAATTTCTGATAGCACGTGAAGGTATGCCTTCATTGATCACTATTGGCGGGCAATAAGAAAAAAATAAGAAGATAGCTAGCCCAATGAATCACTAAATTCGTCGGAACGTTGCCTTGGTACCCGTGTCGAACTAAAATGTAGAATAAAATTAGTTTAGCGTTAGCTGTACGTTAAGGAAATAATATCAGTTGGTTGTTTGAACTGATGTTTAACGTGTTCTTTATTAATTAAAGTTAAGGGTAAACATTGGGGTAATTTGGGAGCCCAATCTGTAACATTCAACGTGTAGGCCTAACGTTATTTCCCCCCACATATATCCCACACATCGCTGCATTCAGAATAATGCAAGATTCTTAGTTGTCCATTTATGTTACGGAACGACAAAGGCAGGATGCAATTGCAAAGAACGCTATTTATTATCTCAGAATGGTCAGGAAAGTACACACACACAAATGGCACAACACAGAGGAATGGTCGAGCGGACACCAGCGCTGATAGTGAGGTGACGCAGGGACCTCGGTGGACAACAGGTGGTGGTGCTCTGTGATCCAATGATGGTGCTCTGTGATCCAACGGTGGTGCTCTGTGGTCCAGTGGTAATCCCAAGACGGTGCTCTGTGGGCCAGTGAAGGTGAAGGATATCCAACGAACCGACACGACGAGAGACACAGGGAAATCCACAATCCAGGAAGACAGACACGGGAACAGGAACAGGAACACGCCAAGGATACCAAACAACGATCTGACAACATGAGACAGCAGTTACTGACATATAAAGGGACAAACAAGTGGAACCAGCTGGCGCCGCTAATCAAAGATAATCAGCGGCCACACCCACACACACGCAACAGCACGCAGGACGAGAGAGAGACGGTGAATTGATCAACCGTGACAGTACCCCCTCCCCTAGGAACGCCTCCTGGCGGGACCGGCGGATTAATGGGTGCATGAAACACAGGTTTAATTTTGGACACATGGAAGGCGGGATGAATTCTCCTGTACGCAGGAGGAAGTTTGAGTCGGACTGTCACCGGACTAATGATCTTGGTGACAGGGAATGGGCCAATAAATTTAGGAGCAAGCTTGTTAGATACGGATCGGAGAGGAATGTTCTTAGTAGAAAGCCACACTTTTTGACCAACGACGTATATCGGAGGCTTCGACCGGTGGCGATCTGCCTTAGCCTTGGTGCACGCCCTCACTTGGAGAAGAGTCTCACGGGCTCTAGTCCAAGTGTGGTGGCACCTCTGGACGAAGGCGTGAGCAGAGGGGACCGTGACCTCGGATTCGGTACTGGGAAAAACTGGTGGCTGGTAACCTAATCTACCTTCGAATGGTGTAAGGCCCGTGGATGACACTGGTAACGAGTTGTGTGCGTACTCCACCATAGAAAGTTGCTGGCTCCAGGAGGAAGGATTCTTGGAAACCAAACATCGCAACACTCTCTCCAAATCTTGGTTGGCTCTCTCGGTTTGACCATTGCTTTGGGGATGGAACCCCGAAGAAAGACTGACAGTCGCCCCCAGAAGTTTACAAAACTCTTGCCAAAATTTGGACACAAATTGGGGACCCCTGTCAGAAACCACGTCCATCGGGAGGCCATGTAAGCGAAAGACGTGATCAATAACAGTTACCGCTGTCTCCTTGGCGGAAGGTAATTTGGGCAAGGGAATAAAGTGAGCCGCCTTCGAGAACCGGTCCACGACGGTCAAAACGACTGTCTTGCCCTGGGAGGGCGGGAGGGCGGTGATAAAATCTAGCGCAATGTGGGACCAGGGTCTCGAAGGGACAGACAGCGGTTGGAGTAACCCATCTGGGGGTCGATTGGAGGATTTACCAGTGGCACAAACCGAGCAAGCCAAGACAAAACTGCGGATGTCACGAGCCATAAGTGGCCACCAGAATCGTTGCCTTACCAAAAAACTGGTGCGATTACCTCCTGGATGACAGGCCACGCTGGAACAATGCCTCCACTGAATAACGTCGGACCGACACTCCTCTGGCACAAATAAGCGATTCGGTGGGCAATCGGGCGGAGGCGTTACCCCTTCTAAGGCCTTCATGACCTTCGATTCGACCTCCCACCTAAGAGTGGAGACGACTAAAGTCTCGGGTAAAATACACTCGGGAGTAGACGGGCGTTCGGAATGATTAAAAATACGAGATAAAGAATCGGGTTTGATGTTTTTGGAACCCGGGCGGTACTAAAGAGAAAAGTCAAAACGTTCGAAAAAAAGTGCCCACCGAGCCTGCCTAGAATTGAGTCTTTTAGCGGTTCTAATATATATCTAGATTCTTGTGATCGGTCCATACGATAAAAGGTACCCCTGACCCTTCTAACCAGTGACGCCATTCCTCCAGCGCCAGTTTGACTGCCAACAACTCTCTGTTACCAATGTCGTAGTTACTCTCGGCAGGTGATAAACGATGGGACAAAAACGTGCAAGGGTGCATCTTGTCGTCTGTGGAAGAACGTTGGGAAAGAACTGCTCCTACCCCCACCTCTGACGCGTCGACCTCCACCACGAACTGACGTGATGGATCAGGGGCAACGAGGATGGGTGCCGAAACAAAGCGACTCTTAAGTTTAGCGAATACAGCCTCGGCTGTATCGGACCACCTGAACGTCGTTCTGGGGGAGGTCAAGGCAGTCAGAGGTGCGGCCAGTTGGCTGAAGTTGCGAATAAAACGCCGATAAAAATTGGCGAACCCCAGGAACCTCTGTAGGACCTCACGGGAATCTGGACTTGGCCAATTAATCACAGCCTTAACCTTGTCAGGATCCATACCCATTCCCTCAGACGAGACGATGTACCCTTGGAAAGGAACAGACTGTGCATGAAAAACGCATTTCTCCGCCTTGACAAAAAGCCCATTCTCTAACAACCTTTGAAGCACTCGTCTGACGTGCTGAACGTGTTCCTGGAGAGAAGATGAAAAAATCAATATGTCATCCAGGTAAACATATATGAATTGGTCGACCATATCTCTCAACACGTTATTGACGAGTGCCTGGAAGACCGCCGGGGAGTTGGACAGCCCGAACGGCATGACCAAGTATTCAAAGTGCCCCCTAGGGGTATTAAACGCGGTCTTCCATTCATCACCCTTCCTTATGCGAACCAAATGATAAGCGTTACGTAAATCCAGTTTTGTGAAGATGGATGCTCCCTGTAACCGCTCGAAGGCTGAAGAAATCATCGGCAAAGGATAAGTATTCTTCACCGTGATGTTGTTCAACCCCCGGTAATTAATACACGGTCGCAGAGATCCATCCTTCTTCCCCACAAAAAAGAATCCCGCCCCCGCAGGAGATGAGGAAGGACGAATGAACCTGGATGCTAGAGAATCAGAAATATACTTCTCCATAGCCTCCCTCTCTGGAACAGAAAGTGAATATAACTTGCCTTTAGGCGGAGACTTACCTGGCACTAAGTCTATGGCACAGTCATAGGGACGATGCGGAGGAAGAGAAGCAGCACGAGACTTACTGAACACTTCCCTCAGGTCCTGGTACTCCTCGGGCACGTTTGACAAATTCACTGCCTCCTCCTGGAACACAGAGACTGGTACAGACGAACACGCAGACACTAGACATGACTCATGACACATATTACTCCACATAGACACAGAGTTGTGACCCCAATCGACTCTGGGATTGTGTTGTGTGAGCCACGGATGGCCAAGTACAATGGGTGTAAGTGGAGAGTCCATGAGGAGGAATGTTATTGTCTCAGTGTGATTGCCAGATGTAGTGAGAGTGATGGGTTCAGTGGCATGTGAAATGTTAGGAAGTTGTTGTCCATTGAGAGCATTGACGGCGATCTTGTGCGTGAGAGTAGAAACCGGAATGTGAAGACGTTGTGCCAGTCCAGAGTCCATAAAATTACCTTCTGCCCCCGAGTCCAGTAAAGCCTTGGTGTTGTGCGTGTGGGTTGCCCACCTAAGTCTTACCGGGAAGAGAGTAGATGGTGGTGATGAGGTCTTCTTGGCGGAGATCCCACCCGATAGTAGCCTCATTGTTACTACCGGGCTTGATCTTTTACTGGGCACGAGTGAATAAAGTGCCCCATCTTCCCGCAGTATAGACACAGTCCATGGGATCTCCGCCGTTCTCTTTCCTCCCGGGAAAGCCGAGCTCTACCCACCTGCATGGGCTCGTGATCGGAGACGGGGCTGACCGTGTCCAAGTTTTCAGCGCGCGAACTCTCCGCACCACGAAATGGCTGGTTCTGTAGGAAGCGACCCATTCTACTCAGACGGGCATCCACTCTCAATGCCAGTTCGATGAGTCCATTCAGCCGAGGTGGCAGATCCAGCATGTAAATCTCCCCCATGCAGGAAACCATCCCACTGCGCCTCCTCATTCCATCGGCACTCTGCAGCCAGGGTGCGGAACTGGATAGAATATTCCGACACCGAGCCGTTACCTTGGCGGAGATCAGCGAGTAGTCTGGCCGCCTCCCTACCCGCTACCGCGCAATCGAAAACCCTCCTCATCTCCTCGGAGAGTGCCTGGAACGAGGCGCAGCATGGGTCTTGATTCTCCCACACCGCCGTTCCCCAAAGAGCCGCCTTGCCAGATAGCAGAGTGATAACGAATGCCACCTTTGATTGTTCTTGACTGAACGTCTGGGGCTGTAAGGCAAAATGCATGGAGCAACGAGTCAGGAAAGCTCTGCAATATTCGGGTTCACCTGCATATCCTTCTGGTGTGGGAAGTCGTGGCTCTCGCTGATGGTGCGGCTCCGGTGGAATGGGTGGAATGGGTTGAACGGGCGGTGTGGGCGGCGCAGTGGGACCTCTTAGTTGTTGAAGCTGTTGGGTGAGCTCGGACACCTGCGTCACAAGCGCTTGGACCGCCCGACCTGTGCTGGCGATCGACTCTTGCTGTTGATCCATTCTCGTGATGCTCATGGCGGCAAAGTCGTCCCAGCTCGTAGCGCTTGCTGCATCCATGATGTGGTCAGATCGTTCTGTTACGGAACGACAAAGGCAGGATGCAATTGCAAAGAACGCTATTTATTATCTCAGAATGGTCAGGAAAGTACACACACACAAATGGCACAACACAGAGGAATGGTCGAGCGGACACCAGCGCTGATAGTGAGGTGACGCAGGGACCTCGGTGGACAACAGGTGGTGGTGCTCTGTGATCCAATGGTGGTGCTCTGTGATCCAA
This sequence comes from Rhinichthys klamathensis goyatoka, assembly GCF_029890125.1. Classification (NCBI taxonomy): domain Eukaryota; kingdom Metazoa; phylum Chordata; class Actinopteri; order Cypriniformes; family Leuciscidae; genus Rhinichthys; species Rhinichthys klamathensis. Next base: position 205,114 of record NW_026606671.1, on the reverse strand, counting down.
CGGTGGTGCTCTGTGGTCCAGTGGTAATCCCAAGACGGTGCTCTGTGGTCCAGTGAAGGTGAAGGATATCCAACGAACCGACACGACGAGAGACACAGGGAAATCCACAATCCAGGAAGACAGACACGGGAACAGGAACAGGAACAGGAACACGCCAAGGATACCAAACAACGATCTGACAACATGAGACAGCAGTTACTGACATATAAAGGGACAAACAAGTGGAACCAGCTGGCGCCGCTAATCAAAGATAATCAGCGGCCACACCCACACACACGCAACAGCACGCAGGACGAGAGAGAGACGGTGAATTGATCAACCGTGACAATTTATCTATGTCTGGGCCTAAGTTGTGATTCAAGTCAAGGTTCTAGTGCTAAAATTATTTTAATCATCATAATATAATCTACACTAGACTAATGCTTTTTGTTTTAGGCAATACGTGTTTCTTTTAATTGCTAAAAAAAGGCACACCACTAATAAAATGAATACTGAAGACACACTGCTACCAGAAAATTTCGTATTAAAAAAAGAAAAAAAGACACCTTGTCATCAGGTGTGGTAAACTGGAACTCCTTTTCAGAGGACCATAGAAGGACCTACAGAGTTCCCTATGGTCTCCCGTTGCATTCTATGCAATGACCTGTACAAAGACTGTGAAGGATACTGGGGATGTGGACAAAGAGGAAACCTACAAGGGTTCTACTGTGAAAATGACTTTGCAGGACACTGCAGCATGGACTGTTTTTTTGCGGCTGGAGGCACGGTCTGATTTTCCAGAAGTTCAGAACTTATTGTGTTTGCATAAACCCTTGTTGTCCTTCAATAAAAGTTTTTGTGATGACTGTGCTTGTAGTTAATTTGTCTCAAAGTATCATAAGATGTGTTTGACAGCGGTGCATTTAACTGTTCATTAGTGTTGTCAAAAATGAATTGTCAGCACATCAGGCATACAATACGACATGGAAAGATGTTTAAAAATATTTATTTAAAAAAAAACAATACATTGCAATATGGTTTCTAGCAATACATTATCAATACATTGGTGCTAATGCAGATTGCAACTTGCTTTGCTGTATACAGACAAAACAAGAATTTTGAAGATATCATCTCAGAGGTTTCTGTTATGTTAAATTCGTGCTAGAGCATATGAAACTGTTCTGGAGATAATTAACTGTTCTCGTTTATGTTAAACTCGTGCGAGAGCATATGGAACTGTTCTCGCGGTAATTTGGAAGTAGGCGTAACTTGAAGGGGCATGACTAAAAGTGGGCGTAACTTGAAGGGGCGTAACTTGAAGTCTTGCTAAAGTGGGCGTAACTTGAAGGGGCGTAACTTGAAGTCTTGCAGACTGCAGACAGATACTATTGGATCTTTGCCACGAAAGGGGTTAAATTTGTGTTTTGGGTGATCCAATTCGGTAGGTGGCGCTGTAACAGAAAACTAGGGTCCTGAAACTGCGGTCCTAAAACGGCAGCCTCCGGTTGTGCAGGAATACCCTTCTCGTCAAATTCGACAGAAAATTAAAAATTGCACACCCGTTAGTCAGTCTCACCAGCAGGGGGTGCAAGCGGCTGTTGACGCGAAGAACAGAGCAACAGGTGAGTGAGTCATTCGTTCACAAAATTAGATTTACAGAAATTGAACAAGATATGATTATCAGGGCCAGTAAGGCCTATATGCAGAAAAGCCGATAAAGACACAAAAGCTGTGTTTAGGCCTACATTTAATTCAGTGTCTTCACGGTTACTTTCCCTGTGTGCATGCAATCAGCTTTCTCTACCGTGAACGAAATTATAATGTTATTCCCCGATGCTGATATACAGATCAAACTTTACATCTGAGGAATTACATCTCGGTTTCAATCATATTCAGCTCCTCATCAACAGCTTCAGCGATTATTATATGACTGTTCGGCTGAAAGAAGAAAGTCATATAGGCCTAGACCTAGGATGGCTTTAGAGTGAGTAAAAATATGGGACAATCTTCGGTGAATTATTCCTTTAAATAAGAAGCAAAAGACCGCGGACTTCAAACACATCCCAGTATAGCTCAGTCAGAAGACAACAAAAAAGACAGTGTCCCCTTGTATTGGTGAGTAGCTTTGGTGCCTTGAGATTAATGTGGAAAGCCCCTGATCTTTTTGAAGATTCACTCACGTAAACGTCAAATAATATAGATTTGAATATAAATTCTTTCACTTTGTTTTCCCTATAGCCTAGTGGTGATGAAAAAGAGAAAATAATGTTATAAAGCCCTAATTATCTTTTCCAGCCAGTAGGTGGACTGTCAGTCGGCAGGTTTTAATAAACCGTTATTGATTCAAAGAGATTTGGTATAGATGTTCAGTGAAATTGATAACATGTGCTTAATAACTGTGCACACTTTAGGCCTACTATGTGACTTTTAAATGTATACTTTTAAATGGAAAATTAAAAAATAAAATGCAATAAATGCAGGATATTCATTTAGTTATTGATTCAGGCACCCTCAAGAAAACAATCCTGCAGGAATTGTGGAACTGCTTATTCTCTATTTAAGGACTAAGGACTTCTTATTTTTAAAATGTATTTATTTGTGTGTGCATCTGGTTCGGTCTGCTTAGGCTTTTAATGGACTGGCTGGCCGTGAAATTGAATGTCCCGGTTTTAAACTGTGTATACTGTGAACCTCTGATGATCCAAGAATAAAGTGGCCTTATCACTTTGTTCCTCCTGTGGCTTTGAAAGAGAAAGATAATTAAAATGACTCTAATTAAAACACCAGTACTGCCTTTGCACCTCACAGTATAAGTAATGATATGTCCTATGGAAACCAAAGATCTCCTACAACATCAGTTAAGAACCTAAATGGTGCTTAAACATGATTAGCTATAGATAAAAAAATAATACTATACAATATACAGTATATTTATTTACATTTTGTACAAAAAGCAGCAGTCGTTAACATACTGTACATACATTTTCAGATGGACAAGAAACATTTTCTGATTAACAGGAAAAGCATTTTAAACACTGAATAGCTGCTGATATTTATTTATTTTTTGTAACACTCTGCGTCGTGTTTAGTGTGATGCTCACCTAACTCTTTCCCACCTCATAGAAGAAAATTTAATTCTAGAATGTTATAACCCGTCTTCACGGCATGTATCAGTCCCACAAGATAGAAATTGTATTTATATATATATTAAAATACATGAATTAATGTTATAGGGCATTTGTGTTTTTTTATTACTAGAAACAGTGATGATTAGTGAATAGCACAGAATGTATGTATGTTCAGTATAAAGATATCACCTTTGGAATGAGTGAATCACATCCTTATAACGTCATACTTCTTGACACCCATAGCACATTATCCCACCTGTGAATCATTTGGAAACTACACATTTACCGACAGGTGAGTTTTGCACAAAGCAATATATAACAGCTTCATCACTGACAAACACTTTCTGATATAGTGAGTTGAGGGAGCATTGCATTCGAACAGTGAAATGCCAGGAATGTTTATTATTATTATTATTATTTTATTTGTCATCTTTACATTCATAAAATTAAAGGTCTCTTTAAAATACTTGTCACAAACATGAAAGTATCCTCTTCATTTGGTGGATTGGCAATGTCAGAAAACAATATTTGTAAGTGATCACAGATGTAAATTATACACTTCCACATGTAAGAGAGGAGCACTGCAAGAGTCGCATGGCGTTTTATCAATAATTAGGCGACAGCTCTTTTAAATGTGTCCCCATCCAACATAAAACCCCTAAGTCCATGAACTGCTTAGAGGTCTTAATTATTCTATCAATCAAATAGCATCTGGGTTACTAAACATGAACAGGTCATATTTCACTCCATTGTTTTTTTTTTTTTTTACAATTTAAATCTGCATGATTAAATATAGTACACTAAATACTATAATTTTGAACACTTAACTATTTAAATCAAATATTGTTTTTTACATTATAGCAATTACAATTAGATTTTTTTTTTTTTGCATTATGGTAATGAGAATTTGAGTAGAAAATGTGTTTAAATGGCACAGTGCAAAAATTCTTTTTAATGTCCTAAATATGGCTTTATTGTACTTTCATAAAACAAAATATAATTTCTTATTTCTTTATTTAAATTTTTGGGTTGAAATATAGCTTGAAATATAACCTCTTGACGTGAAATTCATCCCAATACATCTTTATATATAACTCCCTGAATGAAGATGGCATTGTGTGCATGCTGGCAGAAAGTTTCAAATTAAAATATTCAAATAAGGATGACCAAATATAATGCATGGGTTTCTGTAAAGTGAGTTATTTCAATAAAATCTGTGAACTAGACCTTCTAATGATCCAAGAATAAAAACAAGGTAACAGAGTGGACATTATCACTTTGTTCCTCCTGTGGCTTTGAAAGAGAAAGACAATTAAAATGACTGACAGAATTAAAACTGAATTAAACAGACAGAATTAAAAGTCTCTAAAACACCAGGACTGCCTTTGCACCTCACAGTATAAGTAATGATATGTCCTATGGAAACCAAAGAGCTCCTACAACATCACCTTTGGCGCACGAACCTTTGGCTAGATAAAAATAATTCTATACAATATATATTTACATTTTGTACAAAAAGCAGCAGTCATTTACATGCTACACACATTTTAAGATGGACAAGAAACACGTTTTAAACACTGAATAGCTGCACACCACATTGAAAAGACAAGATGTCAATCAATACAACAGACAGGGGCAAAAGTCGAATGTATAAAACAGGCTGATGATAAAACACTAAGTAAACACTTTTATTAATCAGCCATGTCTTTTAAGACCCTGCATGAGTCACTTCTTGTAAACAAACTGATTAACCCTTATCAATGGCTTATCAATACAATACAATCAGATGAATTGTGCTGTTATGTCCCTGTTGAAAAGATCCGCTTTGCTGGCCACTAGCTGTATGTTGTATTTTGGATGCTGGTGTGCTGATGCTGTCAACATTTACTAACCTCCATGTTGTTACAAACTTATACGATGTTCTTGCTTTTCAGCTGTTTTTGCCTATATATGATGATGAAAGTCAGTGGGGTCTAAAAGTTTCAGCGCTCCAGTGGTTTTCCAAGGTGTTACTTTTATATCCTTTTTTGAGCTTAAAACCTTTTTCATTTTCATTTTCATACAATCCATTTTAATATAGTTAAAATGTTAGCAATCAAGTTTTGAATTAAAAAAAACCTTTTGATTAATTTTATTTCCGTTTCAGTTATTTTAGAACATCAAGATGAGCTCAAGGATGATGAGAAATTTTGCAAAGGAAACTATCTGAAATCAGCTTAATTTTTGTTTTATTTTATTCAGTCAATTTTTATCTAATTTCAAGAAACAATGTTTTTTTTTTTTTTTTTATAGGCTTAGTTTTAGTTTAGTTAACTCTAAAAGCCCTGTTTTGGATCCAATTGACATTCATTGACAAAAACACACACAAAACATTATTTTGTGTACTGCAGAAGAAAGAAAATCAAACGAGTTGGAATGACATGAGGCTGAGTAAATGATGTCAGAATTGAACAATCCCTTTGACCAGCAGTTCTCCCTTTATAAACCAGCTAGACCAGCACAAACCAGCAGGGGTTGCAAAGATCTTGCTCTCCATCTTCGTCTCTTTTTGTCATTCTCTCTCTCTCTCTCTCTCTCTCTCTCTCTCTCTCTCTCTCTCTCTCTCTCTCTCTCTCTCTCTCTCTCTAACTTTTTTCATTCTCACTCTCTCTCACTCACTCACTCACGCACTCACTCACAACATGCAGTGCATCATTATTATCCCTGCATGGAGACATCCACAAACATACAAAAAAAATGTAAATAAATGTATGTGCTGTCGGATGCAGATGGCAGGACCACATCAGACCACCTCATGTCCCGTTCGGCCCCTCCACGTGAAGTAACTGGGTGGTCCCGGAGTTGTGTGACATTTCAGTCGGATGTGCCAGGTCGTCCGGGGAGCAAAGGGTTTGGCTGTTTTCCTGCAGAGGCCACATTTCCTGCCAGGTAAAGGAAGGTAGGTGAGGTGGATGGCTGCTGAACAGGGGTCTCCGCAGCCTGTAGTTGGACCACACCTGCAGCAGTGTCTCTTTAAAGGGCCGTGTGGTCAGCGTGTACAAGATGGGGTTCAGAGCGCTGTTGATCGGCAGAATGAAGATGACGACCCACGAGCTGATGGTTCCTGCAGAGGGTTCAATTCAGAAGAGTAATGGGGAGGAAAATTATGCATTGAGGGTTGATATCTCAAGTCATTTTATTGCTGATTTCTTTTCTTTGAAAAAAGCATTTTCAACAAGGCAGTGCACTTCTCAACTGCTCTCTGGAAATGTAATAATTCAGAGAGAGGATGGGAACAAAAACTATAATGTTTCATTGAAATGTCCTAGAAGTAATCATAGTGAAACACAGTGTCATTTGCCCAGCCATTGTTAAATATTATGTGAATGAAAAGAGCATTAAATGTTTTTGAATAGCAAACATACTTTGAAGGCAAAGTTCTGAAATGCAGTTCAAAATCTGTAGGATGTGTTCACACTTTTTCCCCGTTATTGTTTAATTCACGGGACCGGACACCAGTTATTTTGCCAAGAGATCTCTTTTTTTTTTTTTTTATGTCGAGACATAGGAGAGAAAGACAATTTTCTGGAGAAATGGTCTTCATTCCAGCTTTCTATGTTCCTCTGGACAAAGAGGTTGGGTTTTATATGTTGCTGACATTACCAGAGGAACGTCTGGTTTCTATTTAAAATGCAATGTACTGTATAGTAAATCGTTAAGTCAACATATGCATTGAAGCTTAGGTCCGTGTTGCGTCTATATTTAATTTGAACCGCACTAATTGGTTTGGAAGCGGACAGAGACCCATCTTTTCAGCGGTCTTGGTCCACTTGTTTGGTGTGCACCGGGGTTCGGATGGCAGCGTTCACACTTATTCAAATGAACCGCACTAACAGAGCATTAGGAACAGGGTTTGTTTTAATCAAACCAAACCTGCCAAGTGTGAACACTTCCTAAGACTTTCTTTCTTCAGTGGCAGACAAAAGGTGAACATTTAAAAAAAAAAAAAAAAAAAACGAAAGTCTTCTAAAGACATATGATGGCTTTGTACGAGGAACTGATATTGACATACTTGACATATGACAACTTTTTTGGAGTTTCTCATACAAATCTATATCCCTTCAGATTGGAATATAATCATTTGAACTATGTTTATGACAGTTTTATGATACTTTTGCATCATCTTTGAAGCTTCAAATCTCCGGCCATCGTTCATTGTGATTATATACAAAATAACATTATTCAAAATGGCCCTTTTTGTGTTCCATGGATGAAAGAAATGCATACGGGTCTGTAACAACACGAGGGAGAGCACTGTACAGAGATTATGAAATAATTTTTCTTTTTCTAGCCCCGGATAAATTTTAATGTCAAGTAAAAGTTTTGCATACCCTTTCTGTTACTTGCACATGTTTGGACCCCTTTAACCTTTTCAATACTTATAGACACTGATGTTAAATGAAAGAGCATGATGAATAAAAAAAAACGCTGAAAAAAGATTCTGCTTTGGCTCAATTTCAGACTTATCCTTGAAAAAAAATTGAAAACCCTGAAGACTTTAAAAAGCCTCGTGAGGCACTTACCGGGGATTTCGACCTCCATTAGTGAAAGAATCTTGAGAATGAAAATGGGAATCCAGCACAGTGAATCGGTGATGACAATGGAGAAGAAGCGTTTGGCAATGGTCAGCTCTTTCTTAATGTGGTTGGTGTATTTGGTCGTCTGTGTTCCTGTTCTCTGGATATTGTAAAACATGCTTCCATAAGAGAGAACGATGATGAGAAAAGCCACCAGATTGAGACCTATTTGGAAACAGGATATGTTTTTGATATGACGTATAACAGTGCAAATTGTTCATCAATGTGAAGGATGACCTCAATACAAAACACAAGCACCACAACAATACACTTTAAACACCTTTCAGGTAAAAAAAAGATTAAGTTATTGTTAAAATGAATGGACTTGCTGGACCCCACCACATTTCTTCAATGCTCTCTAAATAACGTCTGTTCCCTACTGTCCTTTCTTCCAATCTAAATTTAGACCTTTCGATATGACCTCTATCATACAAACAAATTGAGCACTCACAGAGAGAACAATTTCCCAACCAGGAACAAAAGAGTCCAACAACTCTGACTGCTGTTAAAACAGGAAATCTAGTAAAAAAGAAGTAAATGTTTGAGGGGGGAATCATTGTGCCTCAATGTCTTAGTTTTAAATCTTAAAAACCTTTAACAGAGTGCAACAACCAACCGCTTTTTCACAAGTCTTGGTTCCAGACATGTTTTCCCATTGATTTTCTCCATAAGGATATCAAACAGGATATCAGTAAAAAGGGCAAAAGACTGTATCTAAATATTGTCAAAAAATGTCATTTTTGTTTCAACTGCCAGCATTGTCTTTCTCCAACTGTAAATTATGTATTCACATAAAATAAATATAAACATTGATTTAAATTTTTGATTGATTTATATATGAATATTTTGAAATAAATAAATAAAACAAAGCAACATATTAGAAGGATTTCTGAAGGATCATGTGACACTGAAGACTGGAGTAATGGCTGCTGAAATAAATTAGGCCTACATTTTAAAATATATTAAAGGTAGGGTAGGCAATTTTTTTATAAACACTTCGATATATTGGTTGAAACTCTCTTCACATCCTGATAGCAATCAATAATAGAAGTGGTCCGAATGCAATGGTACGTTGTCCTTCTTTCCTATCAACATGTATTTCCATACCTCTGTAAGTTGTTTACGTTCATTATTATTGTAATGTTATTTACTTTGAGACATGAGGTAATTTAACGCCATCTCTCCTGATGCTTTGCAGACTCTGCTGTGTGTGTTCATGTGTTTTGAAGGAGGCGTGGCTTTGGAGACGCTCTGAAGGGAGGGTGGGATCTTATGCTTTCAAAGCTAGCTTGCTATTGCTAGCCTCTCCGCGTTTGCCTACCATACCTTTAAAGTAGAAAACAGTTATTTTAAATTTAAGAATATTGCACAATATTAGTGTTTATTCATTTTTTATCAAATTAATAAATATCCTGAAATATATACACACACAGAATTGTATTTTTTTAAGTTGAAAATTAAGTATTTTCTGTTGATTAATAACCTCAGAGCTCATGGTAGGTCTGTCTTAAAAGATTTATACGGAATCAATAAAAATCTATTATTCTGTGGAGAAAATGCCTGAGATTAGGCCAGAACCTGACAGTTGTCCAAAAGAACATATTTTCAACAAAATGAAGGGATTCTCACGTACCCAGAAAGATCACAATGGAGTAGATTTGGGCTCCGAGAGTCTCTGGCTGCTCAGAGTGCAGAGGGAAACAAACGCCATTGGTACCATAGAAGTTTTTAAAAACCCCTTTAAAGACCAGTGGCAGGAAAGCAATAACAAAGCCCAAGATCCAGATGACCACCAAAATGGTAACAGTGCGTCTGCGGCCAGGGGTCAGGTACCGGAACGGGTAGACAATGCAGATGTATTTCTCCAGGGTGAGGTATGTGAGGAGCAGCACTGACACCTCTGTTGACAGCATGGCTAGAGATCCAATCACCTGACAGGGTGCACTATCCATCCAGGCCTGAGCGTGACGGTTATACTCGCCTCGGAACTTCAGGTCATAGGCGCCAATCATGAAGAGGTAGACACCCATCAGACCATCTGCACCTGTGTAGCAGAGAACAGAGAATGAACTTGTAAGCTAGACAAATACGGATGAGGTTAACACATCATTTTTATGAGTTACTTATTTACATTTCAGGAAATACAGCTTTAAGTAAAAAAAAACAAAAAAACCCAATTGTTTGTGTGTGTGTTTCTCCAACTACCTGCACTATTCATTTAAAATATTGATTGATTTACATAATTATGAATATTTTTAAATAAATAAAAACTAAACCAACATTTTAGAATGTTTTTTTTTGACACAACAAAACAGTTTTCTTTTTTGCAGCACAGGTTGCATCAACCAAGCAAGCACAATGTATAATAAAAGTTTGATGAAATCTGACAGCAGGCTGAACATCAAGAAGCCTTTATTACCAGTCTGCCACTTTCCACGTCTGACTCTTTCCCCCCCTCCAGCTGCCCTAAAATTGAGAACATTTCTCACCCATAGACATTTAACAGAAAAACATTACCTATGACGATCACACTGTTATAGTCACAGGAAACAATATTGAGCGATTCAGCCACCAACAGCTATGAGGTGTCGAACAGTAAAGAATTAGCAAATTGCGTATTATCTCAGCAATACCTGCCCATGCCTAAGGCCGGTGATGGGTCAATTATGATTGACAAAGAGCAAATTACATGACCAGCTCAGTGGGGCGAGTTCCCAAGAAAACGAAAGTTTCCCAAGAAAATGCATTAATGTTACCCATTTACTGTAATAGCAACAAATGTGCTCTAAAGGGCAAAAGACCAGACCACATGTTGTGGTATTTTTTATTATTTTCCTATTAGTTTTGAAAGAAGTTCACATTTTCAATTCAATTCACATTTATTTGTATAGCGCTTTCACAATACATATTGTTTCAATCCAGCTTTACAGATAATAAAAGTGAATACTTTTATTCAGCAAAGATCCATTAAATTGATCAAAACTGACAGTAAAGGCATTTATAATATTATTAAGGGTTTCTATTTCAAATCAGTATATTAGAATGATTTCTGAAGGATCATGTGACCCTGCAGACTGGAGTAATGATGCTGAAAACTTAGCTCTGTTATCAAAAGAATAAATTATGTTTTAAAATATAAAAATAAAATAAAAAAGTTATTTAAAACTATATTGTAATGATATTTCAGCCTTGGTGAGCATAAGAGACTTTTCAACAACATAAAAAAATCATACTGAACACAAACTTTTGAACAATAGTGTGCGCATGTATACAAATAGAATACACTAAAAAAATATATTATTATGATCATTTATAAATATGATATAATATTTAACTCACTTTCATTTTCATTCAACTACTCTCGGGTTCCATATACACTGATCAGACACAACATTAACACCACTGGCAGAAAAATGAGCAAGTGAAAAGATCTGATTAACTGATTAACAAGGGCTTAATAGTGATGGCTAATGGCTAAATACTGGGTCACAGCGTTTTCAAAACGGCAAGTCTTGTAGGATGTTCCATGTATACAGTGGTTAGTATCTACCAAAAGTGGACAACCAGTGAACCAGCATCAGGATCATGGGCGCCCAAGGCTCATTGATGCACGTGCGGAGCACAGGCTCACCTGTCTGGTCTGATCACACAGAAGAGCTACTATAGCTCAAATTGCTGAAAAACGTAATACTGGCCATTATAGAATGGTGTCAGAACACACAGTGGATCACAGTTTGCCATGTATGGGGCTGCGTAGCAGCAGACTGGTCAGAGTGCCAATGATAACCCCTGTCCACAGCCGAAAGCGCCAATAATGTGTAGGAATGGTGTTGCCTTGGCCTCCAAATTCCCCAGATCTCAATCCGATTGAGCATCTATGGTATGTGTTGGACCAACAAATCCGATCCATGGAGGCCCCACCTCACAACTTGTAGGACTCTTCTACTAATGTCTTGGTGCTAGAATCCCACAGGATGCCTTCAGAGGTCCCGTGGTCTGTTTTGGCAGCACAAGGGAGACCTACACGATATTAGTCATGTGGTTTTTAAGATTGTGGCTTGTGGCCATGTTAGTAGGTGAATGTAAAAAAGGAATGAATTATAACTGTAAAAAAAAAACCTGTAAATGATGTTGCTACATCTAAGTGTTGTCATCTACACTTCAAAGTGAACACTCTGAACAATTGATTTCCATGTATTTTGAATTAGGCTACACACTCATCTGAATTGCCCATGGCAGCTCTCTGGAGCATACAGATGCCCAGTGCACAACTTTGATATCCTCTTATTTAAACCATATCAAAGGACAGAAATGAAAGAACTGCTTTTCTTTTCATGGCTCGCTATTTCCTATTTCCTATGGGAGAAGGCTATAGTGTGCGCAGTATGAATTAGGAAAGTTTTAATGAAACACAGCATTTGCTTCATTCATCAGTGGTCAGTTTGAATGGGTGACCTCATACGTGGTGGTACTTCTGTCAAAAGTGAACAAAACTGTTGGGTGAAAACAGATTCTGAATGCTGTTGGCCAGCTATAAGCTGCCCTCATGCTATCAGCCAGTTTCTCTAAAGAGCACCATTGACTTTTTTTTCTCACCTGAATAAGAAATCTTGAATCACACAAACGTCTCCACTTTGGGGAACCACTTTTATGTTAATCCATGTCAGGCTAAACAGTATTTTATGGAAGCTCGTTTCCGCCATGGAATAAAAAAATTAAAAAGGTAATTGTAACTTTTTATCTCACAATTCTGATATTTTTCTCAATTTATTTTGCCATTCAGATTTTAGAACTCACAACTGCATGTTTATTTCTTACAATTCTGGAAAAAAAATCTCACAATTCTGACTTTATTTCTCGCAATTTTGAGTTTATTATTACTTTTATTCCTTTTTTATGACAATTTTATGAATAAAAAAAAAAACTCCAAAAAAGAAAGTTGAGACTAATTATGTGTGAAATTGCTTTTGGAGATGATGAGCAGTGCACTGCAACCTGCACACTTAAACTCCGTGTAAAGTGCCAAATCTATTCAGACAAAGGGGACTTAAGTGGACACTACTTACTGTAAGTCACACTTTAAAATGACACTGCATGATATTTTGTATCTAATCTTACAGCATAAAGAGATGATGCACATGGCGTGGAGCTTGTTCTCCGAGCGAATGTAGGATCGCATGCAGATCACAAAGATGTTGCCGAAGCATGTCGTTGCCGAGACAACCCAGACAAAGACACGCAGCACGATGTTTGCCAAAAGGTCCTCGAAAGATGAGATGCCATCAGTGTTGGGCTTGCAGCTGCGGACGTGAGGCGCATAGCCACAGTACTGAAACTTTTTAAAGTAGCTAAAAAGAAAAAAGAAAGAAGCACAAATGACAAACATAATCAGATCATCATTTCAGTCCTGTCACGACATGGCTACGAATATTGATTCATTTATGCTCAAAAAATGTCAAGTCTGAATCCATCCATCCATCGAATTTGAGAGATAAAAGATCAGAAAAGCAAGTCTTGAGTTGAATTTCACAGTCAACAAAAAAAGCATGAGAGGAAGCATCATAAATTACCTGCAAAATTCATTGAGTGTTCTCATTTTTCCCAGTGTAATTTATATACTGCAATATATGTGCAAAGCAGAAAGACACAACACTGGGGCTTCAAGTAGCTGAAAAGATTGACAAGGGAATTGCAAACACTCCAATATATATTCCAAACACCCTTGCATATTTTTTTCACGTTTTCAGGCGATACATCGTAATCACTCCCAATTACTACACCAGGCCATGGGAGAAAATGATTACCATAAATAATTAATAGAATACAAAATATTAGAGTCAATTTCTGGGATGAGAACTAAAGAGTTTGTCTTTATCTTTTTTTAATGAGGATATTCCAGACATTACAAAACATCTGCATTCGATCTCCACGATCTGCCATCATTTGTTTAATGTTTTAAAGTACGAATAATTCTAGAGATGTTCAGTTGTCAGGCATTTCAATCAGAATATCTTGAACATCCATCTCAAGACTTTATTTAAACATTAAAAACCGAATCATTCTCAATGATAACTTCAGAAAATAGAGATTTCAATCAATTTTCAGAAACTGAGCAAGCAGAATCTAAAGCATTTTGATATTAAAACTTTTAAAAAAGCAGCACTCACATGTGAGTCAGGTTCTTGAGAGGTTCAAACATCCTTCTGTGGATGTTCCCAATTTCGATTCCCTCAATGCTCCTGTGACACAAAAAGCTTTCTCTCAGAGTTCACTCTTTAGAAAACTACCATTGCATTTCAGTATTCACACCTCTTTTTCCTACAACTATGCAGTTTTGTGCCCAAGATGCTATCTGGAAGCCTTTGAAGCATGACCTAAAAGCAGATCGTTTTTGTGCTGTTGAGTAGAGACGAGGGCAATGTTCACTGCGTGAAGTTTGGGTAAGACCATTGTACTGTGCTGAAAGGGGCCCGCAAACAGCACATTATTATTATAATTGCAAGGTTTTCCTGTGGATTCATGTGAATGTGCCTTTTTTTTTTCAAACAAAACAAAACAAAAACAGAGAGGTATAAAAGGGGGAGAGGGCTTGTGTGTGTCTTAGTATAGTCAATATTCACTGTGGAAAGTTACAAAATGGATAACATCACTTGCAGCATCTTTAAAACATACTTCAGACTTCCTCTATTTCAGCTTCAAAACCTTACAGTTTATCATTATAGAAAATTATAAGAAGACTTACAGTGACTTTAACTTATGCAGCTTGTCAAAGTGGTCCACTTGGAGGTCCATAATAGGGTTATATGAAATATTCCTACAGACAAATTAAAGGCAAGAGTCAACTGAAAAATCACAAAATATAATATGAAATATCATGCAAAAGCAAATTCACACTGCATTGACAGACGGCAACACTTCGTCAGGTTTTGACGGATCGGTGTGTTACCCCAGTCTGCGTCTTTTGGTGTTGGTCGGTTCTCGTTTTTGCCGATTGAACATGTTGAATATGTGTTTGTTGGGTCTTTGAATGTCTGAGAAGTGATGTACTGTAATCTGGTGACTGTCGGCGTTGGCCGGTGTCTGTCGGTGGAGCGTGAATTGGCCTTAAAACAATCATTTTTCCATTCCATCACACAATGATGGAACCAACATCATCGACAACTCGGGTTAAATTAAAGGTGCACCCGACCTTCGTGTTTGATGATATACTGTAAAATTTCTTGAATATAGCCAAACAACACAAAAACTCCACAAAATATGCTTTGTTACCGTATTATTGTATTTATTTTAAAATAAATAAATAAATAAAAAAGCATACATTACCGTTCAAAAGTTTGGGGTCAGTAAGATTTTCTAATGCTTTTGAAAGCAGCTTGTATGCTCTTAAAGCACCTCTTTTGTCTCGTATGCTCACCAAGGCTGCATTTATTTGATCAAAAATACAGTAAAAACAGTAATATTTTGAAATATTATTTTCTATTTTAATATAGTTTAAAATGTAATTTATTCCTGTGACGCCATCATTACTCCAGTCTTCAGTGTCACATGATCCTTCAGAAATTCTTCTGATATGCTGATTTGTTGCTCAAGAAACATTTCTTATTATAATCAGTGTTGAAAACAGTTGAACACTAGTGTAAGCTAAATGAGATTTTGATATGACTTAGTTTTCATAAATGGTTAATAGATGATCCTACAAAATGTTAATATAATTCTACAAAAAAAAAGACTGGGAAACGTCTTTAACTGGGAAACGTATATACATCAAATGGAACTGGGGCACTTTATATTGGAATAAAAAATAATAAAAAAAAAACAGTTCAACAGAAGCTCATCACATGCCCCTGCCATACAGCCATTAGAACCAGTTTGGGGTTTGTAATGTGCATATTAATGGAAGACTCACAGCTGAAGCAGGTCTCCAAGATTGACAAAAAGATCAGGAGGGATTGCTTTGATTCTGTTATTGGACAAATCCCTGTGGAGAGAGAAAATATTAGTGCCTTTTGCATTCAAATAGGCATCTGTTGACAGAATTGATGAGCAAGACAGTCTGATGCCAAACTATTTGAGGACTGATGTCACATGTTACTAGTCGAGCTGGATGGGAGTAGGACCAAACCGGACTTTAAAATTGATAAGGAAATCCATTTTAGCTTAGCTTCTCAAAAATAGCACAGAAATGGGTCACGAGTAAACTCCAGAGAACACTTTGTGGTGATTATTTTGACAAATATTTATGATGGAATGGAATGCCTGAGGACTTACAGCTCGCCCAGTTTACGAAGCAGAGAGAAAGCCTGCAAGTGTATGTAACTAATGCAGTTCCGCTGGAGGACCCTGCAAAAAAAAACAAAAAAACATTTATCTTGGTGGACAGAAACATGACGACCCTTTCAGAGGAATGGAATGTGCAAGAAATACAAAAGAGTACACAACAGTGTCAATGGTGATGAGTGCAAAAACAAAAATCAATTTAGAAGGTAAATGGGATCTGACCTTTAATCAACAGAGTAACTCATGCGTATAATCAGTGAAATTATAATCTGAAAATATTGCATAATATTCATTACTGAAGTCCACACATATCACTATTCTACTTAATAGTCTAATAGAAACTAAGTTTCAAAATGAACAAAGGCAGATAAGTCTGTTGCTCTGATTTCTGCAGAACAGTGATTAAAAATAAAAAAAGCAAGAACCAGGGAGATGAAAATACTTTGCCTAAAAATATATTTTGACCTAATTATTATTATTTTTTTGGCAAGAAGGACCTCAAACTATGCACATTAAGAGTGGGGTACAACAGGGCTAAAAATCCCCCTATAAATATGATTATGTGAAAATAGAATTATATATTATGATTTACTTTATATTATGATAAACGGTATGCCATAAAAAAAAAAAACTTTTCCGCTCATCTACCATAGAACATCTTAGAAAACATTTTTACCAATCGCAAGATAGCACAGACCCAATCAAATCTTACATTTACAAACATTTACATAAGTTTAATAATCCACAATCATCTCCATTTTATTTATTCATCCACTGAATAGCGCAATTATATGAAAATGGATTGTGCATTAAATATATGAAAATGTTCGTGAATTTTAGATTTGGTTGGGTCAGTGCCAATACTTTTTCCTGCTGATCATAAACATGGAAGATGAGCAGAAAAATTAAATTAAGCACTTTGTGAAATAGTGTGCTAAATATATATATTTTTTTATTATTATTATTTTAGCATTTCATAACTGTAACAAGGTTAGTTGTTATGGGAAGCAGGAGGCGGGAACCGGCTGTTGTGATTCATCAGACTCAGTCAGATCCATTTGCAACAGTTTATTGTTTGAATGCAAAATCAACAGATAAGGGTCCAATACCAGCAGAATCAGTGTAGCAGAGCAGGCAAGGCGTACAGGGAACCAGGCAGGGGATCAGGGGCAGGCAGCAGACGATACGAGATCCAGGAAACAGGCAGAGGATCAATGGGCAGGGAGGACAGTCTGGAGGAACTTCTATCTGGGCATTGGCCTGACTGAGCTCGGTTTCAATATCCCACTGGATAGGGCCGAAGACGAGGTCGGGGTTCAGGATTGTTTCAGGGGTCTGGGGGGTCAGGTCCGGGTCATGTTGACAAGATATAGCATCGACCTTAGTATTCTTTGAACCAGGACGGTAAGTGACCGTGAATTGGAATCGACTGAAGAGCAGAGACCATCTGGCTTGTCTGGGGTTCAGCCTATTGGCTGTACGGAGGTATTCTAGATTCTTGTGATCCATGAATACCGTGAAGGGGTGTGAGGCTCCCTCCAGCCAGTGCCGCCACTCCTCGAAAGCGGCTTTGATAGCCAGTAGTTCACGATCACCTACATCGTAGTTCCGCTCTGCTGCGTTGAGCTTCCTGGAATAGTAGGCATAGGGGTATAAATTGGGAGGAGATCCCTGCCGTTGGGATAGGATGGCGCCCAGGCCTGTGTTAGAGGCGTCCACCTCAACTACAAACGGCAACTCGGGGTTGGGATGGGAGCCGTAGTGAAACGTTGCTTGAGTTGGTTGAAGGCGTGGGTGGCGCCCTCATTCCAGGGGAGACGCGACACGTCTTTCCGCACCAGAGAAGTCAGAGGCCCTGCCACCGTGGTGAAGTCTCTGATGAAGCGGCGGTAAATGTTCGCAAACCTAAGGAAGCGTTGCAACGCCTTCAGTGACGTGGGTTGTGGCCAGTCCAAGACTGCCTTGACCTTACTCTCATCCATTGCTACGCCTTCTGTGATATGTTCATATTTTCTGGTCCTGCTCAGAATCCTGGCAGCAGCATTCTGTATGAGCTGCAACTGTCTTATGGTCTTTTTAGGAAGGCCAGTGAGGAGTCCATTACAATAATCCACCCTGCTGGTGATAAAAGCATGAACAAGTTTCTCTAAGTCTTGATTGGAAACAAAGCATCTAATTCTTGCAATATTTTTCAGATGATAGTATGCTGATTTAGTTATTGCTTTGACATGACTACTGAAACTAAGGTCTGACTCTAGAGACACACCAAGATTCCTGACTTGATTTATAGTTGTTAGACCCCTAGCGTCAAGGTATGCATTCACCTTGGGAACTTCGTCTTTGTTTCCAAACGCAATGACTTACTTCAAATGTTTACTTCATCAATGCATTGGCACAGGGAGTCAATGGGGCTGTAGTCGTTAGGCGATAGGGCTAAGTAGAGCTGTGTGTTGTCTGCATAGCTGTGGTAAGCAATTTTGTTCTTTCTCATTATTTGGCTCATTGGGAGCAGGTTGAATAGGAGTGGTGCAAGAATTGAGCCTTGAGGGACTCCCCATGTCACGGATGTCCACTCAGACTTATGGTCTCCTATACTCACATAATAACCTCTCCCTTCTAAGTATGACCTGAACCATTTTAGGACTATCCCAGAAAGCCCCACCCAGTTTTCCAGCCTGTCAAGAAGTATGTCGTGATCGACAGTGTCAAATGCACCACTGAGGTCGAGTAGTACCAGTACCGATAATTTTCCTGTATCAGTATTTAAGCGAATATCGTTTATTATCTTTATGAGCGCTGTCTCTGTGCTGTGATGCGATCGGAAACCAGATTGAAAATTGTCAAAGAATCCATTCGAGCTTAAGAATTTGTTCAGCTGATTAAAGACAACCTTTTCAATGATCTTGCCTATGAAAGGGAGATTTGAGATCGGTCTATAGTTGCTTAAGATGGTCTTATCCAGATTGCTCTTTTTCAGAGGGGCTTGACAACTGCAGTTTTCAGGGAGTTTGGAAAACTCCCAGAGAGAATTGAGGCATTTACCACTTCTAGGAGATCTGCTTCGAAGCTGTTTAACACACTTTTGAAAAAAGATGTGGGAAGTCCGTCAAGGGCGCAGGTTGATGTTTTAAGGTGCTGTATGGTTTCTTCCAAAATTGTGCCTTCAATTTCTTCGAAAACAGACATAGTAACTACTTTCTCAGGTTGTGGTCTGATCTGTCTGACCCCAGAGCAACTCAAGGATGTGCTGATCACCTTTCTGATAGTATTGATTTTCTCAGAGAAGAAAGAAGCAAACTCACTGCACTTGCTGTCTGAGAGCATTTCACTGGGAATCTGGCTTAGGGGGTTTGTCAGTCTCTCTACAGTAGCAAAAAGAGTGTGTGTGTTGTTTAAGTTTCTGTTTATAATATTCGAGAAGAAAGTCTGTCTAGCTTTGCCTAGTTCAATATTAAAAGCATGGATGCTGTCTTTGTAGATGTTATAATGGACTACAAGTTTTGTCTTCCGCCACATGCGCTCTGCTCTTCTGCATTGTCTTTTCATATTTTGCCCAGCTGTTGAGTTTCTCCAAGGTGCTTTTTGTCTACCACTATTCTTTCTGACTTTCACAGGAGCAATATCATCAATTACACTTTTAACTTTTGAGTTAAAAGAATCAAGGAGAAAATCAACAGTCAGCAGATATGCTTGGTTTTAGAGATATAGCCTTCATAAATAGCACACTAGTGTTCTCATTTAAGCATCTCTTCTTGACAGACACAGATCTAGCTTCAATGGCAGGAGAGATCAATATATTAAAAAAAATACAGAAATGATCAGACAGTGCTACATCCTTAATAACAATCAATGAGATGTTTAAACCCATACAGATAAGTAAATCTAGAGTGTGTCCACGATTGTGTGTGGGACCATGTACATGCTGAGTCAGATCAAAAGTTTTTAAAACAGTTTTGATTTATTTTGCCATATTGGTTTCTGCATTATCTATGTAAATGTTAAAATCTCCAGCAATGGCAAAACAATCAAACTCTGAGGAAATTGTTGATAGCAGTTCTGTAAAGTCCTCAGCAAAGGATGGAGAGTATTTTGGAGGCCTGTAAATAATGATAAGTAAAATACGTGGAGCACCTTTTAACACAATACCTAGATATTCAAAAGATGGGTAATTCCCAAATGATATTTGCTTACATTCATATACATCTTTAAAAAGAGCAGCTAAGCCCCCGCCTCTCTTACCCGCTCTGCAGACACTCATAAAAGTAAAGTTAGGAGGGGATGTTTCATTGAGGACTGTTCCACTGCAGCTGTCTTCTAACCAAGTTTCATTTAGAAACATAAAGTCCAGGTTGTATGTGGTTATTAAATCGTTGACTAGAAGTGATTTATTTTTAAGTGAGCGGATGTTTAAAAGTGCTAACTTAACAGTCTTACTTTTTGTCCCCACAGCAATCTTAGTTTGGCGCGTAATAGGCACCAGATTAGATGGGTTTGCTGTACGGCTTTTGAAGGCCTTAGATTTTCTATCATGTAATTGAACAGCAATAGAGAAAGATTCAGGCACACTGGGTTCCCGCTTGTTTTGTAAACATTTAAGAAAGTTACTGTTATCATAGCGGGGACCCGACACATATCACTGAGAGCTGGTATCAGTTGTTTTTGGTTCACCTCGAGCAGATGGAGGGTGTGAGCCCTTGCGCTGTGGCAGAGGCCGAAGAGCTCTCACAGGAGGAGGGGGAGGAGGAGGGACTGGGCCCGCAGGCTTTGGGGGTTGTAGGGCCTGCCGTTTTTTGGTTGACATCTGGGGGCTTGCAGCAAAAGAGTGGGATAGTTTGGTTCCAGCATACACCAGTTTTTCCATTTTCTCTGAGAATCACAGAAGTAGAGATGCTGGAGAGAGGGATAACGTGTCTGGGGAGAGGCGCTGTTGCCCTGGTGTTATCGGAGGCTGTAATATGCTGTCCTGGTTTCCCTCGCTGTTTTCCGGAATGTTGTCCTTGGGAGCTGAATCTTGGAGCAGTTCTAATATATCCCGGTCTGTCTGTGGTGAGCTCTGTGGGTGGGGCTCTGCTGATATTGTGTCCGTGAGCAGAAGTTGTTGTGGCTGCATGGTGTCATCCTTGTCCTTGTGTGATGTGTCAACCGCATGTCCATTCAGGTGCTGAAGTGAAGTCCTGTGGTCATTCATACTGTGTCCAGGTGTGTGTGTGCTATTCAGATTGAGTAGATTGTCGCACACTGCAGAAGGATGATTGAGGGAGAAGTAGATATTGCCCTTTAGCACTCTTGAACCAAGTTTGTTTGGGTTGAGCCCATCCTGTTGAAACAGTTGCCTCTGACTCCAGAAAAGATTGAAGTTGTCAATGAAGTTCACTCCTTTTATATTGCAGGTTTTTTGCAGCCATGTGTTGAGCCCAAGGAACCGTGAAAACCTGTTAGTTCCTCTTGCTGGGAGTGGTCCACTGATGAATGTCTGAACTTTCAGTCTTTTAAGTGTTTCAAAAAGTTCACTGAAATCCTTCTTAAGGAGTTCTGACTGCTCTTTATGAATATCATTTTTCCCCACATGAATGATGAGTCGATTTGCAGTCTTATGTTTCATCAGAATGTTCTTAAGTTCCCTATTTACATCAGAAGTCGTTGCTTGTTGAAGGCAGCACGTAGTTGTATCCCTGCTAATAATGTTTCTGATTATGGAGTCACCCACTATCAGAGTCCTGTGCTCGGCTGCGCTCTAAGCTGAGTGCCGCTGTCTGCTCGACCTTGAGCGCCAGATAGCAGTGTTAGCTACTGGCTGGTTCAGTCTGTGTTCGATCACATTCATCACATTCAGGGATTCCTCATTCATTAATACTTCAAATCTGTTCTCAAGATGTATAGGCGGTGGTAGGAGACCAGTGTTTGCAATCCTTGTCAGAGCCGTATCTGGGGTAGAGGATGCTACTGCAGCAATATGTGATGCTCGTGACAATCTGATGTCTCGAGTGCCTTTGGGTCTCACTCCCTGTTTGTGCCATCGATTTGTAAGTCGATTGGCTTGTTTCTCTACACTCAGTATGGCCTGTATTGGAGCACTAGATTCATGGGACTCACCGGCTGTATGCTGAGGATGTCCATGACGGTCCCACAAGTAACTTTGTTTCAAGAACTGCAATCCTTTGTGAAAGTCTCTGGCAGTTAGTGCAGCAAGTAGATTCCAGAAGAGGCATTTTCTCTTATCCTTTAGAATGTAGGCAGTTGTGTTTTCCCTTCCCCAGAATGTAAGCTTTCAGTGGGAGGCTGGTCGGAGAAAAGAATTCTGCTTTTTTGTAGTAATCAAGCGTTTGTGCTGATTTGCTGAAGTTAAAATTAGGTGATAAAAGGAGATAAAATAAAAAAATATAAAAGCGATTGAGGGAATAAAAAATTTAAAAGCGATAGAGCAAAGCGCGGAGCAGTAAGCAAGAGCGTCCGAACAGTAGCTGAACAGGAAGCGGAACGAAGCACTATGTGAGCAAACGAAGGCCATTTTACTGGCATCAGTAGAATAAGACGTGGGTTGCTGGTCAAGATACAACGAGCACTGGAGAACAAAGCCCTTGCATTTATTTGGGTTCCCCTCGAATTTCTCAGGAAGAGCAAGGCGGGGACTCGCGCTCGCAGAGGGTTGGAGCTCGGGAGCGTGGGCAGCAGGTGGTAGCGTAGGCACCGGAGGCGGATCTGAGGCAGAGGTCTGTAGCGCTCGGACCGCTTGAATCAAATCTTCGGTTAATGAAGTTAGGCGGTTTAGTTGGTGCTGATGAGCAGCGAGCTGGTTGGCTTGAGCGGAGAAAGCGGCTGACCAAGCAGATGCCGTTGCTGGATCTTCTGTAGGCGAAGTCTTCTGTCAGATCCATTTGCAACAGTTTATTGTTTGAATGCAAGATCAAGATCAATTGTATTGGACAGATAAGGGTCCAATACAAGTAGAATCAGTGTAGCAGGGCAGGCAAGGCGTACAGGGAACCAGGCAGGGGATCAGGGGGAGGCAGCAGACAATGCGAGATCCAGGAAACAGGCAGAAGGTCTAGGAACTAGGAAACGCTCAGAAATGTACACAACGGTGAAACAAGACTTCGCACTGAGTGTGCTGTGAGTGTGGTTTATATAAGGCTGGGAATGAGTAACAGCTGTGTGTGTGATCATTACTCACAGCTGTGAACGGAATCAGTGCATGAGTGAGGCATGATGGGATTTGGAGTTCGGGAGACAGTCAATATTCGGGTGAAAGAGCTCGTTGGTGGTTATTGGGCGGGGTTGCAGGGCTGGTAGTCGTGACACCGGCGAACATTCAACACTTTAATAATCATAAAATAAACCAACAACAAAACGAAGGTAAAGGCGGCACTGCCGCCAGGGGCGTGGTAGCGGGGGGGAAAGCCCAGGGCCCGAGGCGGGGGGGGGGGGCCCTTAGAAGTCGCCGAGCTCAAGTCAAAAGTCCGTCCACCCCCAGCCCCCCCACCCCGTTGAAGAAGTCGCCGCACTCAAGACAAAAGTCCGTCCATCCCCCCCCGTTGGAGAAGTTGCTCTCCGTCTCTACCCCCCCCCCCCCCCGTTGGAGAAGTCGCCGCGCTCAAGTCAAAAGGTCCGTCTCCGTCTACCCCTACCCCCCCCACCCCCCCGTATTAGATTTTTTTTTTTACTGTTTCTATTTAGTGTTTTGGGAGAAAATAAAATAAAATTAAAAGGACCTTTGACACCAGTGGGACTTGATTACCTGTTGTACCCTACTTTTTAAAGGGTTAGTTCACCCAAATAACGAAAAGCATGTCATTAATTACTCTCATATTGTTTCAAACCCATAAGACTTTCGTTCATCGTCGGAACAAAAATGAAGATCTGTTTGATGAAATCTGAGATCTTTCTGTCCCTCCATTGAGAGCTATACAACTACACTTTCCACTTTGACTCTTTAAAAAGTTCATAAAGAGATCGTAAAACTAATTGGTTTAGTCCAAATTATTTTGAAGAGACTCGATCGCTTTATAAGATAAACAGATTTAATTTAGGCTTTTATTTATATATAAACGGACACATCAGTTGTGGTAAACGGAAGCTCAAGGATGTTCACTTGACGTGCTAGAACCAATGAGGTTCATTCTCGTGCAGCACGTTTGAGCTTCAGCAAAAGGTTTGTACTCGCGCTTCAAGCCGGTTCGGTGGAGGTTCTGTTCAAAGTTGATAAAAGTTTAAATGTAAATAAAAGCCTAAATTGAATCAGTTCATCTGTTCATCACAAAAAGCGATCATGTCTCTTCTAAACCTCTCAATTCATATGGATTAGTTTTACGATGTCTTTATGAACTTTTTGTGTCAAAGTAGTAGTTGCGTAGCTGCCAATGGAGGGACAGAAAGCTCTCAGATTTCATCAAAAAGATCTTCATTTGTGTTCCGAAGATGGGCTGACACGAGGGTGAGTAATTAATGACAGAATTTTCATTTTTGGGTGAACTAACCCTTTAAATACTGGAATACATTTGTAATGTTCATTGGGGTCATCTGATCATCACACAGCGGAAAGAGAGGAAGAGAGCTTTGAGAAGCTGTTACGGGAGGGTGGGAATACTCACAGCACTGTTAGCATGTTACAGGACCTGAAGGTCACATTTCCCACAGTTTCAATCTTATTTCCCTCAACGTCTCTGCAGACACAAATAGAAATAAGAGGGTGTATGGAAAATGTAAGAAAGAAAAGGAAAAGAAAAAGTCAAATCAATTCTACTTATTGATTAGCATCAGCTTAGAGGACCAAATAATTTACATTAAAGGGGACCTATTATGCCCCTTTTCACAAGATGTAAAATAAGTCTCTGATGTCCCCAGAGTGTGTATGTGAAGTTTTAGCTCAAAATACCCCGTGTTTTGTGTTGCGAAAGACACGCAAGCTCTTTCGCTCGCTTACCTCTCTGCTGTCGTGCGCGTCCGCGGTTAGGACGGCGCCGTTAGGAGCTCAACACATCTGTCTCGCATGCACGCTCGCTCTAGATTACAGGATATTTTAACTAGTTTGCGGTAAAACTAGTCGATCACGAATGGCTCAACTGGTAGATCTATAGATAAACTTATCTTTCAGGCATTTGACCGACCCGGTTGACACTTCAGCGTGAGAAATCGCGTGTGTGGCGTGAGAGCGTGAGAATTGGCTCAATTGCGTGAGTCTCACGCTGTATACAGAAACTCACAGTAACTGTGTTCATTTCGACTCGGACAATAATGCCTACAGAATCAGAGAATGATGTATGGAGTTGGAACAGGTATAGTTTGTTTAATTACGGTTATAACCTGTGTCATTGATTGTAGCCACTATTAATACAAGCCTGCTGTAGTAGGACCATGTCTGAATGATGACACAAAATATACTTTTTAATAGAGTTTAATAAAGTTTATTGTATGTCACACCAAAGAATAAGCGTCAGTTTTACTCCAGAAAATCACTGTAAGAGCTGATTAAACAGTAGCAGCTATAAGAAGTGAGTAGGTAAGTTACATAAACAAAATTCGGTAGAGTTCAGGGAGCATTTTTCAAAGACAAAATGAACCCACCTCATCTTCAACTGGTGGCTCAGATTTCAGGAGTAAATAGAGAGAGCTATGTGAATGAATACATCAGCCACAACACCTTCAACGCTTGGGAGACATTCTCATTAGTGCAGCAATGGCGGATGTGTACAACTTGCTGTGAACTCGATCAGGGCGGGTCTAAGTTAAAACGGCAATGTCTGTCAACACTCGTGGGCGGGGCCAGTGGCTTTAGTGACGTCACTAAAGCCGCATTCTGAAAACAGGTCGTTAGGAGACACTGCTTATGATTTATGGGGATTTAAAAAAAGGAGTGAGTGGATTTTTATCACTGTAGGGTGGTTGTGTACACACATTCACTTTTGTAAGGTGTTTGGACATAAATGTGTGTTGGCAGTGTCACACTGCCAACACACATTTATGTCCAAACACCTTACAAAAGTGAATTTTGCATAATAGGTCCCCTTTAAAGCAAAATGCATACATTGATTTACTGGGAGCAAAATTTAAAGTGCTCTCTACAAGCTCTGCAACCATAAAAATAAAATAACAACACAAGTGATTTTATCAGGACAGTGTTGTATTCAAACTTACAGCCAATTTAACCGTGGCATCTCCAGGCAAATATCGTCAAGCTTTGTGAGAGCATTGTTCAACAATACTCTGAAACACACACACACACACACACACACTCTCTCTCTTAGAGAATGGCTCCTATGCATTTGTTAAAACATAAGATTTACATTTGAAAGGCAGTAGATGTGTCACCAAAATAGCAACAGGCTGAAACTCACAGCAGCACAAGGGAGCGCAAACCAGTGAAGGTCAAAGAGGAGATGTGATGAATATTGTTGTTCTCCAGAATCCTTCAGGAAAAATAGGAGAAACTCATTCAAAAACACTGCAGCCTCAGAAATTGAAGTGCTTTTTCCAATATTTGTTCCGGGGACACTAATGTATGCATAAGGGTTATGAACCATAATTGGCATTCAATTAGATGTGTGATGGAAGTTCAAATCATTCCTTTTACTTTAGAGCAGATCTTTGGCGACTGCAAATGAGAGCTAAAGAAATCACTCCTTAGCTGATATCACATAGAAATTAACATCAGTTTTGTGTTTTCTATATGGTCATCATTGCAGAATGTTTATTGATTGCGACTCCTGTTGCAGTTAATTGATTTGAAGCATAAAAGCACTGAATGAGGAAATCCATCTGGTTTTAGCTGACATTTAGAAAGCAGATGAGAGAATGACAAGAAACACTTACAGCCATTCTAGTTTGTGCAAATCCTGGAATACATCAGGAAGTAGGGTGGTAATTTGATTAGAACTGAGATACCTGAAGAAAAATAAGAGATTACACCTGTCTGAGGGTAGCCAAAAAACATTTAAAAGCATTTGCCCATAGAAAAAAATAAGCAAACTAAAGTGTCTGTCATTCACTGAGAGACCATTCGTCCCTCTCTGAAGAAAGGCAGCAGATGAGGCTGATAAGAAAGTTTTATGCTAAGAAGGGACAATAGAAATGTCAGCTGACTTTTAAAACTCACAGTCTCGTCAGATTGTAAAGCCCTCTGAAAGCATGCGGGTGCACCGCTTTAATGCGGTTGTGCTGGAGATACCTGAAACACAGTTTACAGGAAGCGTTAAAAAAGAGAAGAGAGAAGATAACACAAAATGTAACTGTATTAAAAGTTTGGGGTCAGTAGGATTTTTAATGTTTTAGAAAGAAGACTCATATGCTCACCAAGGCTGCATTTATCCATGCATCATTTTCAGGATTTTATTTTTTATTTTTAGCATCATTACATATATTGCTAATTTGCTGCTCAAGAAACATTTCTTATTATTATCAATGTTAAAAACAGTTGTGCTGCTTAAGATATCAGTGGAAAAAATCTTACTGACCTTAAACTTTTAAATGGTAGTGTATAATCCCATAGAAAAAGAGACTACTATTGGTACCAGACTGTCATATATTTCATGGGCTCACGGTTTTGACTTCTGCCAGTAAGCAATCACCCACATCACCTTGTGGCGCTTTTCCACTGCATGGTATGATACGGTACGGCTCGCTTCGGGTCACTTTAAATGGTACCACCTCTGTTGAGGTTCCAAGCGTACCGTAAAATGTGACGTGAACACACTGCAGATCACTGATTGGTCAGACAGAATCGTCACTACCAGCGTCATTGTATTTGCAAGACATCAAATCCGCTAGATTTAAATAGCCAGTAACAGCCACCACTGTAGCACCTGTTTTAAAACTGCTTGCTTGACTTGCTTGAAGAAAAAAGAAAGAAAGAAAACTTCCAAAAAAGAAATGGCTGAATCGTGGTCAGTGGACAAAGTGCAAAGTGCTTCCTCTCGTTGGTTGCCGAGGAGCGGATAAACTATAACGGTCAGACTATAATCCCATCCACTTTGAAGCGGTACTAACTGCAGTGGAAAAGCAAACCGAGCTAAAGCGAACCGAGCCGTTCCGTGCCACGCAGTGGAAAAGCGAAGCGAGCCGAACCGTGCCGCGCCGAACCTTACTGAGCCGAACCAGTGGAAAAGCGCCATTAGCAGCCATATAACAAAGCACTAAAACTACTCCTTAGCAACCACATAGCAACAGCGCTGAATTCTGCACAACCAAGCACCAATAAAATCCGGTTAAATTTACTCTTCAATACGCCTTATTCACCTGGCGGCCATTTTGAAAACTCAAACGCCGTTGAGGGGTACACAAACCCGGAAGTTTGACTCTGACGCAGCAGCACCAGCAATGGAAACTCCAGTGTGAACCACCAATCTTTCCTGTCTGCCCGAATTAACAATGCAAAATGTGGAGCAGTGGGGCAGTACCGACTGCAACATCCCCCGGGCTGTGTTAATTAGGGGTACAGTAACTGGATCAAAGGTTTTATTCACGACATTGAACGTATGAATGGACGCCAATTTACCTCAGTTTCTGCTAGCTTGTAGCAGCTAGGGGTAGTAAGCTTAGCTTTGATATGAATGAATGAATGAATGAATGAATGAGGCATTTATATAGCGCTTTCATATGTACTACTGTACACCCAAAGCGCTTTACAATCATATCAGTGGTTCTCTCCTCAACCAGCACCAGTGTGCAGCATCCACTTGGATGATGCGACGGCAGCCACAGTACAACGGCGCCAGTGCGCTCACCACACATCAGCTATAGTTGGAGAGGAGAGAGAGTGATAGAGCCAATTCAGTGGATGGGGATTATTAGGAGGCCATGATTGGCAGGGGCCAATGGGTGGAATGTGGCCAGGACCCCGGGGTTACACCCCTACTCTTTACGAGAAGTGCCATGGGATTTTTAATGACCACAGAGAGTCAGGGCCTCGGTTTAACGTCTCATCCGAATGACGGTGCTCTTTGACAGTATAGTGTCCCCGTCACTATACTGGGGCGTTGGGACTCACACAGACCACAGGGTGAGCACCCCCTGCTGGCCTCACTAACACCTCTTCCAGCAGCAACCTGGTTTTCTCAGGAGGTCTCCCATCCAGGTACTAACCAGGCTCAGCCCTGCTTAGCTTCAGTGGGCAACCAGTCTTGGGCTACAGGGTGATATGGCTGCTGGCCAGTTATGGAGTAACTGGATATGGAGTTGTTGACTGTGTACTATGTTAGATTAGAATCTATACAAATCCTTAACCATCATTATTGTTCTTCTTTATGAATCTATGCAAATCCTTAATCATCATTATTGTTCTTCTTTATGAATCTATACAAATATGTGAACTTGTATTGTTACCATAGCACCTTATCATGGTCAGTGTGTAACAGGATCAGTCCCTGTCAGACCTTATAATCACTTCTCATGCTCTTTACTTTTACATACCTGTGAGTGATTTGATTGTTTTACGTGTATGTGTGTGTATGTATAAGCTACTGGATGTGTATCTATCTGTGTATCTATCGAAAGAATATAGTACAATTGTATTACACATGGATGACGTGAGAAGTAAATTGGCGTCCATTCATACGTTCAATGTCGTGGATAAAACCTTCGATCCAATTACTGTATCCTAGGGGTGTAACGGTACATGTATTCGTATTGAACCGTTTCGGTTCGAGGCTTCCGGTTCGGTACGCATACAAACCGAACGATTCCTTGGATAATTTTTCCTGCCGACAAAATTCGCGCTGGCGCGATCACCACAACGTTGCACACCATCAAATGGTAAGCGTAATGAAAGCGGAACGAAACTGCGTTACTCATTATGTGCTTCACGGATCGTTTATCAGTTCGGACCAGCAACATCTGTGCAGCGCGAGCCGATCTCGATCAAGCGACACTGGTACAACACAGCGCTAAGATCCAGTAAAGAAAACATTTGAATTCGCCACTGAAGTAATAACATCGCTGCGAGATCTAGTGAGAAGCATTCACATTTCTCCGTTATTAACCGTAGATCTCTATTAGATCAAACAGCGCTGACGTGGACACCAGGTGAAATATTATGCCGTGAATGAACTAGTAATACTTTACGTCCACAGACCAGCAACATTCACCATGGATTTAATATAGTAACACTAACTGTAACCAGTTTGGCTGGAATAGTGAAATGCTTTCAAGTACTTCACACATCTTTTTCCAGCACTTCAAAACTCAAATATTATATAAATAAATATATGAAGAGTTCAGAAGCAAAAGCCTCTAAGTGCCATTTGAAATGTTCTTCTAGAATGATCATTTTTGCCATTTAAGTGAAATTACTGAACTTAAATATACAAGCTTGATAAAAATTATCATTCTAGAAGAAAATTTCAAATGGATTTTGCATCTGAACTCTTCATATATTTAAATGTTATTTTTAATGTGATGACCAAAACATTATTTGTTCATCCTTCAAAGATGACACCCATTTATAAACCTGAAAGTTTCAAGATGTAGGAAAACTCACACTTATTTAAAAAATATTTTTTCTTTTAACAAACAGGAAATTTCTCTGGCATTTCTTACTTTTTGCTGTATCGAAAACGTACCGAACCGTGACTTTAAAACCGAGGTACGTACCGAACCGTGATTTTTGTGTACCGTTACACCCCTACTGTATCCCTTAATTAACACAGCCCAGGGGATGTTGCAGTCAGTACTGGCCCACTGCTCCACGTTTTGCATCGTTAATTCGGGCAGACAAGAAAGATTGATGGTCCACACTGGAGTTTCCATTGCTGGTGCTGCTGCGACAGCTGCGTCGGAGTCAAACTTCCGGATTTGTGTACCCCTCAACGGCATTCGATTTTTTAAAATGGCCGCCAGGTGAATAAGGCGAATTGACTAGTCTTTCTCACCTCATTTAAACCTCATTGCACTGCTAACATCAAACTTTTCTGTATTCATATTCATTCCCAATGGCTCAAAAATAAACTAAAAAAATATCCAAATCTTACACAATTGTGTAAGGAAAGTTGCATTGTGGCTTCTATTCCCATACCATTCTTTTTTTTCTTTTTTTTTTGTGCCACTTCTGAGATTAAGTTTGATCATACATTGAAGCATCTGTCACTAGATCAAGTGTAGTGTTAGGGCAAGGACAAAAATATGGGACTGATTTTGTTCGACTCAGCTGGTACTTCTGAACGAAACAACTAGACGATATACGCACAACAAGAGAGCATGTCAGATTAAGACACACTTGAAAAATTCAACAGCTGGGGAAAGAAAACCATTGAGCCATTTTTGTCAGGTTAAAAAAAGACAACTCTCTCAAGTACTTCAGTTCTCAGCTCGCTCCTGTGGAGAGCACTGAATGTTTTATTCCACAGGGATTGTTTAATCTCACTCAACATCTTCTCTATTTCCACACATTTCTTACTACAATAGCACCGTGAAGACCAGCAAGCAACGTTTTATTAAACACCTGTGATAATGCCAAGGCAGCATTCATAGCATTACAGCATCCACACAGTCCAATGACAAGGCGGAGATATACTTAGTGAAGCAGAGAGGCTCTTACAGCTTTTGAAGGCTCTGGTACATAAAGAACATGTCAGCATTTAGCTTCCGCAGCCGGTTCCTCTGCAGAGACCTGCAATATCAACGAAATTGTGAAATTTACATATCATAATAGAGCGCAACAGTCACCACACACTTTTACAGTTTGTATACGATATAACAAAAGATAGAACATTATATAGATAGAATGATAGAAATAACTACATAGATAGATAGATAGATATTCTCTACACCAGATGCGGCGTGTCGTGACATGATAAATCCTGACAGTAAGCTGATGCCCCGTTCTGTTTCTGACATGCTCGAAGCACTTGCGCTACTTCTGACACAAAGGACAAATTGATTTTGCAACAGTGTCTAGTGTAGACAGCCTCAAGCTGTTGCGGCGTAATGCGTCGTGACTACGGTTGCACCAGGTGTAGACATAATGTAGACATAGTTAGGCACCAATCTACTAAGCAAACATATGATGTCAAAGCTATGCTATGAATTACCTGACAACACTTCAATAAAGTGATATGACATGAAAATGGAGACATTGATATCATTATTTAGATCATATTACTTTAGACTGATATGGCCATCGCACTAATCCAGTTACATGCACTCATAAACCTAGGAATAACATGCATGTAACACACACACACACATTGGTTTAAGAGGACATTTCCTGAGTCCTCGTGTGTGTGTGTGTGTAATAAAAACAGGATTGAATGGCAATGTCTGACTTTATGAAAAACCAAAAGATGTTTCACCTAATAAAGAGATGCTGTTTTAAAGCAATGATTTTCATGATGAGACCTTAGAGAGAAGGCACACAGTGTGTCTACTTGAAATCAGAGAGTGACGTTGCATTAATACACCTTGCCACATTCTCTGCATTACTGAAAGGTAGATGTGCACTGTTTGGCAGTGGCATACTAATGAACAGCGGAAATTCAAATAGCCGCAAAACAGGAAATTGGTCCTTAAAGAAGCAGCTTCAACTGATTCATAAATATGCATTTCAGATCCACATATTAAACTGCTAAAAAGCTTTATATCAGCCAGTTATTATGTGAACAATAGATATTTTCACGAGGCACTGAGCGAAAAATGAGAACCAAGCTTCACAGTTATGTTGTGTGGAGAATAATATTGGCACGATTACCTTTAATGCAATTATCTCAGTTTTCAGTGCTCACAAATTGAAGGCACTCAGTGTTAATTAAGACTCAAAATCAAATACATCACACTACTCTTTGATGCAATCATCTCTTGTTTTATAAAGTACTATTTTGAGACAAATCTTTATTCAGTCCCCTACATATTCACCATGTAGTGTAAAGTAGGTGAGCAGTAGGTAAGCAGCTTCTGATAAGCCACAGGGCTTTGGCATCTCATGCACATCCAAAAAGTCACACAAACTCAACAAACTGCAGCCACGCTCCACACATAGGGCATGAAACTCACATCATGGTGACATTAATGGATACTGTGGGGACATCTTTAAAGTGTGCACCGTCACAGTCCAGCTCCAGGTCCCTGCACTGGCACTCGGCTGGGACGGTCCCAAGCACTGCGTGACAGAAAGGGAGAGAGAGAATTTTAGATACACCACTTAGCATTTAAAAGCATTACAGCTTGATCTGCCATTTAAGTAGAAATACATACTATGCGAACCGTCATGCTGAACTAATAAGCACTAAATTATTGGTCTGTGTCAGCTAGTGTTAATTATAAATTCCTAAGAATTCCCAATTAAATTAATTTGAGCTCTCAAGAGAAATTTAATCTTTAAAGGTCAAGTGTATAATTCAATGTTAATATCGCAGCTTAAGTAAGCCATTGGTTTGGTGATGAATGAATGGATGAATGAATGAGGCATTTATATAGCGTTATACTAAATACTTGTGAACAACTGAAATGTAACAAACATTTGTACAATATTGGGGGAGAAAGAAATGGCAAATTCCCTGAATTTTAATTGCCTTTAGTTAGTTAGAACTAGAAAATTAGTTAGAAAATTGTACTCAAAATAATGTTCAATTTATTTTTTCATCACAGTAAAAAGTGATCAGTTGACTTAACTTAAAAAAGTGAGGAAACCTGTTGCCTCAAAATGATTAAGTAAATAAACTTTATACGTAATTGAAAAAATTAAGTTATGTGTAATTGTCAAGTTTGTCAAATTGCCACGGGTTTCCCCACTTTTTTAAGTTAAGTCAACGGATCACTTTTTACAGTGAAAAGATAAAGGACTTAAAGTAATAAAAGTCTATTTTATGTGAAAACTGAAAACAAACGTGTAATCTGATGGTGTCAGCAGTTGGACAGTTCAATACAGTCAGCCAGACAGAACTAAGCACACGAGACACACAAAGTCTTTATCGCAGTTAAACAGAGGAAATGGTCGCCCTGAAATCCAGGGAATGCAAATGCCTCGACAGGCCATCTGTGGCCCAACACATTATTCCAATAGTCTTATCTGTGTTGAACATTGGAGAAGGAAGTAAAAGCACAAAGACAGAACAAAAGACGCAGGGAGGCGACAGTGAGAAAAAGAAATCAAATTCCGACATACACCAGGATGGCCCACAGTGACTAATTTGGACAGAAAGGAGGAGAAGGGATGGTAATGAGGAAGGAATGCTAAATTTGCTGGTAATGAGGGGACGAAACGAATACAGCAGAGTCATCACTACCAACATGGGCTGGATTTTAATTGGTTATTCAGGCCATTTTAGTGCGGATTGCTTGGTTCTGCTTGTAGTTAATTAATTAACAATGGTCCATGTGCTGGGGTGCATGTAGGGAATGTTTCCATCACATCTGATATAATTGAAACAGCTTAAGCCGTTTTTCCTATGTAAATGAGCTACGTTCCTTGGAGGACAATATTAGTGACGTAGTTAATATTAGTTTGGAAAATTATAATTATGAAATAAAAAGGTCACAATTATGATACAGTAAGTCATAATCATGAGATAAAAAGTTGAAATTACCACATACTAAGTCATTATTATGAGATAAAAGTCATAATTACTATAATTGGGAACACTTTAGATTAGGTACAAATATTCACTAATAACTTTGGGTATTAGCATGCATATTACTTGTGTCACAGTCGTCGTCTGCACCATTCTGTCTTCGTCTTCACTACACTTCCCAGAATCCTTCTTGTCTCCACACCTTAACTCACTCCCTCAATCACCCACCTGTTCTTCGTCATCATCATCCCTGTCACCTGTCCTCACCTCATCATTGTTCATTGGTATCTGTATTTAGTTTCCTTCTGTTCAGTTAGTCTTTGTCGGTTCTCGTCAATGTAAGGTGTCTCTGTTACGAGTTGTTATCACCAGTGTTTACCTTCTGCCCGTCTGCCTGTTTGTACCCTGTGAGTTTATTATTATAAGTAAATTTTATTGTTATTGGAAATTCGACTTCTCGTCTTCCTCTGCATACACCTCCCGTGACAACTTGCATGTTGGCTGTTTATTAGTACTTATAAAGCACATATTATGCCTTATTCTGCATGACCATATTCTAGATCCCTTAACCTTACCCTAGGTGCAGTAATAAGGAGTTTGAGGGAAAACTCATAGTTAATAGTAAATTATGTGTACCCCAATCTAAAGTGTGACTCTATATTTATCTTATCATAATCTCTTTATGACTTAGTATGTCATAATTCTGACTTTTAAAGGACTTTATCCGATAATTTAAACTTTTTATATCATAATTAGAATTTACTGAGGGATGTTTTTTTCTTATGTGGCAGAAATGGGCTTCCATATGAGTTCATGCTGAAACCAGAAATCCTTAAACTTTAAAATAACTTTCATTGATTATATTGCAAAACATTTTTACATTATAGAACACTGACATATCATTAGTTAATGTAAATTCATATGAAAACATCATTCAATTTCAATTCTCATATTTGTATACAGTGGTCATCAAAAAATTATCTGGATATTAAGTCATGTATAAATGTCATATTATTAAATAGTAAAATTACAATTATTTAAAAGAACAATAGCATAGGCACACTTTTAAAGCAACACTAAAAAAGGTAACACTTTATTTTACAGTGTTTACTTTACTTGTTACACACGTTTAATGCATAATTACATGCAACTAAACCTAAACCACACCCTAATCCTAACCCTATGTAGTTCATTTTTATTACTCAGTATAAATGTATAATTACACTGTAATATGGACACCTTAAAATAAAGTGTAACCAAAAATAAATAAATCATACAACAATACACATATTCCTAATTAAGACAAAATCAGTGCTTTGAGACTTTCTGGTTGCTGAATGTGAATGAACATGTCCATCGGGTCCATAATGTGATGTGAAGAAGATATTTTATACATACAGTCAACTCCGCGTATACAGGCAGAAGCCATCTTTGAAAAACAGTCTCTACCAGTTGATCTACGAACGCCGATCCAAGTGCGCTGGTGAGATGTGAACGAGCTATAAGTTGTGATAAGGTGAGCGCGAACAGCAGGCTTGGATCGGCGTTCGTAGATCGACTGGTAGAGACTGTTTTTCAAAGATGGCTTCTGCCTGTATACGCGAAGTTGACTGTATGTATAAATATCTTCTTATTAAACTGTCTGGACACTGACAAAGTTCTCAATGTTTCGGTTTGAAGGTAGGGACCCTCATTATGCTACCGTGCTAGTGTGGGGCTATTTTGAGCCTTGTTAGTGGTATTAACAAGCGATTTTTATTTGTCATTACTCTATGCCCAATACACTAGCGTTATACTAGCTTTATAGGTATGGAGCTAATAATATGACAAAATGATTTGAATTTGAATTGTGTAAATTTGAATTATTTGCAAGTGTAATCTAACAAAACTGAATTTTAAATAGTTCTGAATTAGAATTTTTTTGGAACGAATATTGAACATCTGAAATTTAACAAACTGAAAGGTTTTTATGGCTGAATTTTATAGACATGTATTTTCAAACAGCTAATTTTTGTGTTCTGAATTCAAATACTGCAAAATTTCAGTTAAAAAAATACGGATTCAAGTTTTCAAGATGAAGAAATTCGGAACGTCAAATTCAGTTTTCTAAAATTCAATGTCAAAAATTCAGGTCTTACAGAAAGTCGGTCACAGGGAAGAGTAGATGATCTCGGAAAAGTCGAACAGAGCATTTTGGCCAATTAGGGACTGCAGAAGTTTTCCAGTGCGAACGTGGTGGTTCAAGAGGTTGCCGCTCTCTGACTCTGATCATGAATCGCCCGGAGGTAAGTTAAACAAGAATGATTTTGTGTTTGTTAGGTTAGCGTTCTCAGCACGTGATACATTTGTCTAAGCGGTCTCTGGTGTTTGTTTTAAAGTATATTTTGTGTAATATTTTGTGTAAAATTGATTAGAACGCCACCGTGTCTTTTTGGTGATTTTTTTAAACTGAAATTTTGCAGTATTTGAATTCAGAACACAAAAACTAGCTGTTTGAAAATACATGTCTATAAAATTCAGCCATAAAAACCTTTCAGTTTGTTAAATTTCAGATGTTCAATATTCGTTCCAAAAAAATTCAAATTCAGAACTATTTAAAATTCAGTTTTGTTAGACTACACTTGCAAATAATTCAAATTTACACAATTCAAATTCAAATCATTTTGTCATATTATTAGCTCCATATATAGGCTAAACTGTTTTTAGAGATAAAACTATTTACATTCGATAATCATGAAAACAAATCTCAGATAACGGTTGACTAGGTAACAATGTGTAATTAGACCAAAGGTTCATTTTGCGCCGGAGTTCTCCTTTAAGCCTGCATAATTAAGGGCGTGCCCACTTGAGTGACAGGCGGATTGCGGCCGTTTGTCTGCTGTCTGTTAACGTCACTCTGAGCTTATTCCAGCAGCTGCTGTACTTGCCATCTCTGCCGTGTTTGTGCTTTTTCGGGATTATTTCATACAATTTAATACACGCATTATACCTTCGCCCACGCCGTTGGATTCGACGTTGTCGAGTATGGAGAGAACAACTAGCGCTGTATTTCCAGTTGTTTTCCTCGCATGCACTAACGTTAATGGATGTCTAAAAAAGTCTATAGATATAGAGACCATGCACACTCGTTATGCGGTACTGTTGCTCTCACGGAACAGATATGCTTATAACTTTTTAGTGAAAGTACCGTCAGATGAAATCCTGCAGGTGTCAGTGCTTTCTCTCCGTCCATGCAGTAGATGCACACCCTTGAATGAGCGCGGATTTCTAGTGCATTTACTTGAACTTCTGAGGTAATATCTTTGGTTTAACCCATTTGAATAATTGAGAGGCGGCCAAAATCAGATTTTGAAATGGACTGAACAAAGCTCTTTACGAACTTGACGTGTGATGCCATGCTGACTGACATGTATGCGCATGAATCACTGTCACACGCACAAGCTCAGAGCAATATTGTTACTGCATGATAATACATTTTTATAGCAGAATAATAATACATCACGATACACAGTCTCACTTTTAGTTACGTCTTTTAACTATTATAATATTTTGAAGGGCAATAACATGAACTAAACTATTGGCTTTAATTCTTCAATCAGCTGCCACTTTAACGCGAGGCCAGTAGCTCCACCCACGTCCTGCCTTTTTGCCCATTTTCTGTTATCTGGTAGTGACGAAAGGTGACACGTTACCAAGATGGCGACGGCCGGCCCCGCCCACTTTAGGCTTCAAAAACGCTCTTCAGAAACCTACGGGTGACGTCACGGACACTACGTCCATATTTTTTTACAGTCTATGAGAAAAACAAAATAATGACTATTGTAATGCTTGACGTAAAGCAAGTCAAATTTGTAGTTTTCTTATGTCTCATTAGAACTACAGAAACGCGACCCGATCTGGCAATCTTACATAGTGTGGTTATAGCAGATATAGGACCGCAAAGCGGAGGCATAAGTGCCTTTCACCCTGTTACGACTAAATTAACCACTGAAACGATTTTGGAAACATTATTTTAAGGTAAAAAATCTTACTTCGTGTTGCTTAAAAGTTTATAATTTGGACATGTTTCGTCTTGCCAATTTACACATTCAAACAATTTTAAACGCGGAAAAAGAGAGAAGGGTATTCCTACACAACTGGCGGCTGCAGTTTCAGGACCCCAGTTCTAGGACCACAGTTTCAGGACCCTAGTTTTGTGTTACAGCGCTACCTACCGAACTGGATCATCAAAAACACACATTTAACCCCTTTCGCGGCAAAGATCACAGACGGCCCCAGATTATTGTTGTTCAACATTCATTACTCGTTAAAACATCACACTCTTACTTATTTGATCAGGACAAACTGAGCATCATTCGAAAGATTTAAGACTCGAGTCCAGCTTCGATAGTTGACCACTGTTTATGATAAAACTGGTTTGCAGTGACATTAATTTCTTCATTTAGGACAGGAGTGCAAAATTATTAATCTGTAACGTTCGTTATTTTGAAAAGAAATCATCACTCATAAAGCAGTCATTCACATCTTATCAGGTTTATTTGTGTTCACATACATGCAATATACAGCACCCGCCAGGGCTCTTAGTCCAATGGTGCGCATATTTGGAGAAATAATGATTTATCATCACATGTTTGTAAAATATTTTATATCTGAAGCTCAAACAGCTAACACAGCGAGATATGTGTCTCCTCTTCCTGAATCCTGATTTGCGTCAGTTATGATCTCAGCGCTCTCTTATTCGCTATACAGCTGTCAATCATCTCACGTGGTTGAACGTGACAATTAATCCTGCCCTTCTGCATGACGCGCTCCTGTGTGTATGCTGTGTGTACACTTCCTCATTCTGACCTCCGTGATAACAAAGCTAAGACACATCTCTTCACCTGAAACAAGAAGCTAATAAATGCATGATTTCGAGTATATGTGGTTTGTGTGTGATTTCCGTGTGATTTTGGATATTTTCATATGAATAAAGAATGTTTACAGTATTGCTAAGCAAGGTGTAGCCATTAGCTGCATATAAAATGCTAAATAAAACATATTTCAACATCTTTTTTTTTTACTTAAAACCATTTTAAACCACGACCGGAATATGATACAAATACTCAATGGTGGTTTAAAGTGATGCTACTTGCTCTAATCCACCTGCTGCAGGAGCTTTTCTATTCAATAATCTTATTTGTTAAAATATATATACATATTTTTTTTAACAAGACTTAAGATAATAGGTGGATCTTGATACCATGTACAAACTAAGGACGTTTTCACACCTGAAAGTCCGCACCAAGGTCCGAACCAAAGTTCACATTTTGATACATTTTATACTTTCAGAAAGTTTTGGTTTGGTTCCACACTGCAATTATGCGAGCGCACTAAAGAACTTTACGTGACATTCTTGCGTCCTGTCGTCATCATCTATGTGGGCTGCATCTTGACATTGATTGGTTTTGTAAATGGACGTGCGTCTGACGTCAGCGTGTTGTCAATTCGGCGGGTAACTTTGACAACATGAATGAACAGACGCATATCGTTGCAACTATATTGTTATTTTTATGGCATAATTACCTGCAGCACCAACTATACACAAGGCTAGTTCAAATTCGCCAAATGAACGTCCTGGTCGTGCAAACATTTTATCGTCGCCGGCAGGAAAAGGAGGAGAAGTTGACTTCTTATTATGTCATCAGACCATACTTCAATTAAAAACCTCGTCTCCTCCTCTCCCCATGTGCTACCACGGCTCATTTTTCCTGCCACCTTCTGTTTTTTCAGCTATGCGGGAACCACCGGAACTTCCTGTAAAAGGTCTGAAAGTCCGAACCATACAGAAATGCTTTCACACTAGAAACGAACCAAACCTTTGTTCAGTTTGATCCGGACCGAGACTACCTCTTTTCGTCGGACCAAATTTCATCTGTTTGGTCCGGACCGTGGTCCGGGGAGGTTTCACACCTGTAATTTTGATTCGGACCAAACTGAAAAGTCCGAAAGTCCGGACCAAACAAGGTGGGCCCTAAATCACCTGGATCCTAGAACTGCGGTCCTGAAACCACAGCCACCGCTATATCATCCAGTTCGGTAGGTGGCGCGGTCACAAAAAACTAGGGTCCTGGAACTGCGGTCCTGAAACTGCAGCCTCCGGTTGTGCAGGAACATCCTACTGGAAAAAGAGGCAAAAATCGGGACTTGCGCACAGCACCCGAAGCACGCGCGCAGAGAGAGAGAGAGAGAGAGAGAGAGAGAGAGACACGTTTCATATAGAGCTCGAACACCGAATTGATTCCTCTTTCGCATTTCCTTGCCCTTGAACGGACACATAAACACAAAATTATGTCAAAATACCCTTCTAAATACCTGTCTCGGCAAGTATTCTCTTGTTTATGTCATTTGTGAACAGTTGAGAAAGAAACCGGATGTTTGTCAGTTTTTTCGGTCCGTGCATTCGGTCTTAACAAAGATTAAACTGCATTTAATTTTAAATTATTAATTTCTGTACCTGAATACTACTACTGTTAGAGTTTTTTACTTTGTTATTTAGTATTCATCTCTGCTTGTAATTTGTGTATTTGTTATTATTTTATTACTGACCGTTCACTTGTTTTAAATAATGTGTGAACTTTATCAGTTAGGCTAGTAGTTTTTGATGTAGTATCGAAGAACTTCAAGTGAGCTTTAAGTAATAAATGAAAAGCAAAGTGACCCCCCACCCCCCCAGACAGCAATGTAGTGTCGGCCCAGATCCGGGCCACATCTGGTACATGTGGATTCAACGTGGCCCAGATGTGGGCCGGATCTGGGTCGACACTATGTTGCTGTCTGTTTTATATATATTTTTTTTTTTTTTTGCTGATACGAAAAATGATCTGATCCGTGGCTCAAAAAAAACATATGATTCGAACCGTGAATTTTGTGATCCGTTCCACCACTAATACTGCCTATCACCTCCAAGCATAAACCTATAAGCCTCAAGATATGAGCTGTCTAAGAGTTATGAGAGGTTGTGCTAATCTTCTTTCATTTCCTGCTCAAGTCTCAGAGTAATACAACTTTGAAACGATCAAACAGCCTTTTATACCTCGTAAAAAAAATGCATTTTAACATTTTTCTTAAATGAGAGAGAAAACTCTTTTTTTGCACATAGGAGAAAAGTGAGTGATGGTACCAGCAATATACAGGCCGCTGCTGTCCATTCTAAGATGTTAATCTTTCTTTCCAATCATGTTTTGGCATCAACAGAGCATTACACATGACTCCAAACATCAAGCCTTAAAATCTCCAAACAGAGTAAATGATGACTG
This sequence comes from Rhinichthys klamathensis goyatoka, assembly GCF_029890125.1. NCBI lineage: Eukaryota > Metazoa > Chordata > Actinopteri > Cypriniformes > Leuciscidae > Rhinichthys > Rhinichthys klamathensis. The sequence continues at coordinate 163,325 of NW_026606671.1, read as the reverse complement.
GAAAGGCTTTAATAACAAAAGCACAGCAGGGATTCATAATTTGATGTTTGGGAATGATCAGGTGGTTTTGTTTGCTCTGAAGTAAATACAGCTGAACTGACAGCATCTGACGGGAAAATGTTGCTTGACACAGCAAGTCAGCCAGATAACAGAATATCAAAGTGGGACCTGAATTGACTCCTAAAAGAAGTGTTCAATTTAAGATTTTTTTAACAGTTAGCATGAAAATCAACTGTAGGTTGTTTGTTTTTAATCATTAAAATTGAACCAATTCAGTGAGCATATAGCATCGCAGCTATAATATTATGTATCCACATGTATTCATTATACCCTTTAATTTCAAGACAATTGGCTGTTTATTAAATCTGGTGTTCAAGTGCTTGGATTTGCTAGAAAAATATATATTTTTCAGCTCTTGCAAACTATAGACTAATAAAGCTCTGCTCTAACAAACCAGTTACAGCTTATGAATACTAATTAAGCAATTTTCTCCATCGTACATTAGGATAAAAGCAAAATGCCTTAAATGCATAAAGTGATGATACTGTACACTACTGTTCAAAATCCCAGCAGTGCCTATTGGGGCAGTTGTGGCCTAATGGTTAGAGAGTTGGTCTTGTAACCCAAAGGTCGCGGGTTCGTGTGTGTGTGTGTGTGTGTGTGTACTTGGATGGGTGAAATGCAGAGCACAAATTCTGAGTATGGGACACCCTCCTTGGCTACATGTCACATCATTTTTACTTAAAAAGTTTGGGGTCAGTACGATTTTTTAAAATCCTTAATCCTTTCTCTGCATTTATTTGATCAAAAATAGAGTAAAACAGCAATACTGTGAAATATCACTACAATTAAAAATAACAATTTTCTTTGTATTTTCAGCAGCCAGTACTCCAGTCTTCAGTGTCACATGATCCTTCAAAAATCATTCTTTTTTTCAGGATTCTTTGATAAATAAAAAAGTTTTTTTTTTTTATTAATAGATATTTTTGTAACGATGTAAAACTCTTCACTGTCACTTTTGATAAATTCAAAGCATTCTTGCTGAATAAAAGTAATAATTTCTTTTCAAAAGACCCCCAAACTTTTGAACAGTACCGGTAGTGTAAACAGTATATAAATCAAAAAGATATCTCAGACAATCTTTTTTTACAACAAAATGGCTACACGTGCACTCGAGGGACTCTCTTAAACACCTTTAGCGTGCTTATTTTAATAATGTGAATGGCAATATACATGTCAGACTGAATTTTGTTTTGAAAAGTGCGTGTATTATTCTAACAGTCCATCTCTCACTGTTGTTTTAGCATGTGAAATAACAAAATACAGCTGCCAAATGTGTTAAACCAGATTGTACATGCAATAAGTAATTCTAAAAGAAACATTCTCTACAAATTCTCTACAATGTTCAAATTCTCTGAACTGTTGCAGAGCTTAAACCTCTGAAATATAAAAATGAGAGAATACTCACAGCAGGCATTTGACTTAGTCCCAATGTTATTACTGGGGATGCCAAAATAGTTATCAAAGAGATGTGGCCAACCATTATTGTCCCCTAGAAGAAAAAAACAGGAAGTAAAGGGTTACTCATTGAAACACACGCTGCTTGTCATTGCAAGCAAAGCCATTTGCTGTGGCATAGGTCTTCACAGGTGTGACAGAGTAATGGCACATTGATGGCACAGCAAAGACCACAATAGAAAATTAAAATTGCTAAGAACCATTTTGCAGGGTCTTCGGTTTAACAAATGTGCCTCCACTCCTTCACTCAGGGGAATATGCATAATACATAACAACACATTTGGGTTTGTTCTTTTTAAGAATCACGTTAACCTACTCAGCAACCCCTGTCAATCATCTTGACACTGGTTGGCAACTACAAAAGTTGTGGAGGAAATGAAGCAGGTGGCATGCAAAATAGGTGTGACTTTCGTGGCGTTTCCTGTCTCCCGACGCCTCACATTTAACATCTCAAACAACCTTCCACCTTTCTCAATCCGCCTTCATTAGTCACTGTCAGGAAGATCTCCTTTGATTTCTTAGGTATTCAAACGCAGTGTACATGCACACTATTGTTCAAGAGTTTGTTTTTAAATAGTTTTTCAAGAAATCAATACTTTTTTTCAGCAAGAATGCATTAAATTGATCAAAAGTGACAGTTAAGATTAAGGGCCCTATTTTTACAATCTAAGCGCATGTTCTAAAGCGCACGGCACAAGTGCACTCAGTGTGTGTCCGAATCCACTTTTGCTGGTTTAATGACGGGAAAAATGGCCTGCGCGCCCGGCCCATGGTCTAAAAGGGTTGTCTCTATTCTCTTAATGAGTAATGGGTGTGTTTTGGGCGTAACGTGCAATAAACCAATCAGAGTCTCATCTCCCATTCCCTTTAAAAGCCAGTTGTGCTCGCGCCATGGCGGATTCGCTATTTACATGTCGGAAGTTGCAAGCGGAAAAACTGAATGCTTCTCTACAGCCCATGGGTACACAAATGGGCGCAAATACATTTGCTATTTAAACAACATGGCTCAGGACGTGAAAATGATAACTGCGTCGGGCTGAAATAGCAAAAAAACACTTGCGTCGCGCCTGGCGCTGCATTGCACCAGGTGTAGGATAGGGCCCTAAGACTTATGTAGTTAACAAGTTAATTGAAGTTCGGGAGCAGGACCACGCCTCAACTAATCAGCTCTCTCCCCATCTGTATATATACACGGAACCCACCTTCACCATACCGTTCGTCTCAGTTTTTCGAAACCCCCCCCCCCCCCCCCTTTCCACCTCTAGCTCTCGACGCCACCCTTCCCCTTTCCAACTCATCCATCCATCCCTCTTTACCCCGACCAATCTCTAAACATCTCATTTTACTTCCACAGGCTGCACCCAGGGGGTCTTCAAGTAACTCAGCTTACTGCCTACCGAGACGAAGCCCCCACTCTGAGTCTCCCGGGTCAGACTCCCTGAGCAGCCAGACGGAGAACCGTAGTTTACTTTTCCCCCATTTTTCCTTCGACCCTTATCCCATTTATAAAGCTAATTCTGTGCAGTTGTGGTGTGGTCCTTGCTAGTGAACTACACTGTTAGAAATAAATGCTGCTCTTTTGAAATTTCAATTCATCAAAGAATCCTGAAAAAATATCAAGGTGCACAACTGTTTTCAACATTGATAATACTAAGAAATGTTTCTTGATCACCAAATCAGCAGATTAGAATGATTTTTGATGGATCATGTGACACTGAAGACTGGAGTAATGATGCTGAAAATTCAACTTTGCCATCACAGGAATAAATTACATTTTAAAATATATTAAAATAGAAAGCAGTTATTTTAAATTGTACTAATGTTTCCACAATATTACTGTTCCCTATTGGTCAGTCACTACAACGTAGGTCAGACTGACCAATAGGAATCTCGCTAGAGAGGCCAATCTACTTCGAGTGAAACTAAAACAAGCCAATGCACATTGGCATGCAATCATTTGCATCAGCTGCGCGTCCTCGTCAGCGCGGGTATTTAACAGCAGCTGTTATGATTGCACACTAGCTTTTTGCTTCGGAGCCAAACGCTTCATGTTTAATTCTACAGAGTGTGACTACGAGCCTCTTCTTTGGACCTCTCCTTCCCGGTGCGGGCGTTACAGCACGGCAGCGCGAGCAGTCTTCTTTTTCTCTCTCCTGTCTGTGGTGTGTTGAGCAAAACCAAAAAGCTGTTGTAACAGCTGGTAAGGTGCGCCGTACGAGTGCTCAAAAGCTGTTTTCACAGCTGGTAAGACAGCGAGAGAGAGAGAGAGAGATCGCGCACAGACAGGTGCACATTCCTGTCTGTGTTCGCAGTGACTGTTCCCCTGCGTGTTTCAGCACCAGTGAGAGCAGTCTCTAAAAGATTTTACACAAATAGAGAGCGTCTTTTAAAAAGAAAAAGATGACTTTCTATTTGTGTGTTTCTGGATGCGGTCGTTACCTGGGCTCACAGGATGGTCACAAACGCTGCCTCGTGTGTCTGGGCATTGAACACGCTGAGGCAGCGTTTGTGGATGAGTCATGTACCCATTGTGGGAAGATGACCATCGCGGAGCTACGGTCGAGACTCCTGTTCCTGCAAAGGGGCGGAGTCCCCGTGCCTCTGCCTCGTTCCAATCCTCCTCAGAGGGTTGCTTCGGGCGGGGGCGCGGGTGATCTGAGGATCACGGTGAGCGCGTCTCCTTCGGGGAACCAACCCCCTAGGAGCCCTCACCCCTCTCATGCTCCGCAGCCAGTTGAGCTTCCATTGGAGAAAGCTGGACCATCCTCGAGGTGTGTACCGGTTGTCTCCTTTGGGGCTCCCAGTGACCAGATGTCGATCGCTGCATCGGAGGGTGGGTCAGACCTCTCTGCGGACGACGACTCGGCACCGCTGCCTCCTTCGGGGGTGCCAGCGGTGCCTGAGACGGACCCGGAGATGATGGCCAGGGATAAGCGGCCCTAGGACGGGCGACCCGGAGATGGAAGGGACTGCTCTCCAGGAGACGATGACCGCATCGCTCCCTCCCCCGGAAGAGGGCCGGGTGGAAAATCCTGTGTTTCGTTTTGTTTGTGTTCCGCCGCTGGCCTTAAAACCAGTGGTACCCAAATTTTCAATAAAAGAGCAGTTTCTACCATCTCTGGGTCCGAAGAGGACCCGGAGAGCAGTGGGGGGACAGAATTCTCACCACTCTCATCCGCCTCCTCTGTCGCCAGTGAGCAGCAGTGTGCAGTTCGAGAACGCCACCGAGCCGCCTCCTGCACCTCCTGCCCCGTGGAACCAGGTAAGTGCTGCACAGCACACACAGACCCTGCTACGGGCCGCCTCCCAGAGAGAGCCTCCCGAGCCGCGTCCCTGTGTTCCACCTCGCTGCCCCACTCCGGGTACGCCTACAGTCCCTTTGGTCCCGCTTGCACGGTCTCTGAGAGCCTGGTTAGCGCTCCCCAGTCCGTCTCGCTGGCTCATTCGGACCATCAGGCTCGGCTATGCGATTCAGTTTGCCCGGCGTCCCCCCAAGTTTCGGGCCATCCACTCCACTACAGTGAGAGCAGCCGATGCCCATGTCTTGCGTGCGGAGATCGCAGTCCTACTTGCGAAGGACGCGATAGAGCCGGTCCCTCCAGCCGATATGAGGTCAGGGCACTACAGTCCCTACTTCATTGTACCCAAGAAAGGTGGTGGGTTACGACCGATCTTGGATCTGCGAGTTTTGAATCGGAGCCTCCACAAGCTACCGTTCAAAATGCTCACGCAGAGACGCATTTTCGGATGCATCCGTCCCCAAGATTGGTTTGCAGCGATCGACCTGAAGGACGCATACTTTCATGTCTCGATTCTTCCTCGACACAGGCCGTTTCTGCGCTTTGCGTTCGAGGGTCGAGCATATCAGTACAAGGTCCTGCCCTTCGGGCTGTCCCTGTCTCCCCGTGTCTTCACGAAAGTCACGGAGGGGGCCCTTGTTCCCATGAGAGAACAGGGCGTTCGCCTCCTCAACTATCTCGACAACTGGCTTATACTAGCACACTCTCGAGATCAGTTATGCGAACACAGGGACCTCGTGCTCTCGCACCTCAGCCAGTTGGGCCTTCAGGTCAACTGGGAAAAGAGCAAACTCGCCCCTGTGCAGAGGATCTCTTTTCTCGGTATGGAGTTGGATTCGGTCGCACAGACAGCGCGCCTCACAGAGCAGCGCGCTCAGTCGGTGCTGAACTGCTTGAACACGTTCAAAGGCAGGACAGCGGTCCCACTGAAATTTTTTCAGAGGCTCCTGGGGCATATGGCAGCGGCAGCAGCGGTAACTCCGCTCGGCTTGCTTCATATGAGACCGCTTCAGCACTGGCTTCATGGCTGAGTCCCGAGATGGGCGTGGCATCATGGCACTCACCGGGTGGCAATCACACCGGCCTGCCGCCAGACCTTCAGCCCGTGGTCAGACCTCTCGTTCCTTCGGGCAGGAGTCCCCTTGGAACAGGTCTCCAGGCATGCTGTGGTTTTCACAGATGCCTCTGCCACCGGGTGGGGTGCCACGTACAACGGGCATGCAGTGTCAGGGGTGTGGACGGCTCCCCAACTGCATTGGCAGATCAATTGCCTCGAGTTGCTAACAGTACATCTCACTCTGAGCCGCCTGAAAAGGCCGCTACGGGGCAGGGACGTGCTGGTCCGTACGGACAACACTGCGACCGTGGCGTACATCAACCGACAAGGTGGTCTACGCTCCCGTCGCATGTCGCAACTCGCCCGCCATCTCCTCCTCTGGAGTCAGAAGCGTCTGAGGTCGCTTCGAGCCATGTATGTCCCTGGCGTGCTCAACCGTGTGGCCGACGAGCTATCACGAGCTGTGCTTCCGGGAGAATGGCGACTCCACCCCCAGGTGGTTCAGCTGATCTGGAGAGAGTTCGGAGAGGCTCAGGTAGACCTGTTTGCCTCTTCAGAGACCTCCCACTGCCAGCTGTTTTACTCCCTGACCGAGGGAACACTCGGCACGGACGCACTGGCACACAGCTGGCCCCTGGGCCTCCGCAAATATGCGTTTCCCCCAGTGAGCCTACTTGCACAGACACTGTGCAAAGTCAGGGAGGACGAGGAGCAGGTCCTTCTGGTGGCTCCCTATTGGCCCACCCGGATTTGGTTCCCAGAACTCATGCTCCTTGGGACAGTCCCTCCCTGGCCCATTCCTCTGAGGAGGGATCTTCTGACTCAGAGACGGGGCACCTTATGGCACCCGCGTCCAGACCTCTGGAAACTCCATGTCTGGTCCCTGGACGGGACGCGGAGGTTCTAGGTGACTTACCCCCTGAGGTACTTAACACCATCACTTCAGCACGGGCGCCGTCCACGAGACGTGTTTACGCCCTGAAGTGGAACCTGTTCGTCGAGTGGTGTTCTTCTCGCCGAGAAGCCCCCCGAAGATGTTCGATAGGGTCTGTGCTTTCCTTCTTGCAGCAAGGGTTGGAGCGAAGGCTGTCTCCCTCCACCCTCAAAGTACATGCTGCCGCTATTTCAGCTTATCACGACCACATAGATGGCAAAACAGTGGGGAAACACGACCTGGTCGTCAGGTTTCTTAGGGGGGCGAGACGATTAAATCCTCCTCGACCCCACTCCATACCCTCTTGGGATCTTTCCCTGGTGCTTCGAGCACTTCAGGATGTTCCCTTTGAGCCTCTGCAGTCAGTAGACTTAAAGCTTCTTTCCATGAAGACTTTGCTACTGGTTGCACTGGCCTCTGTCAAGAGGGTAGGAGACCTGCACGCATTTTCGGTCGACGAATCGTGCCTAGAGTTCGGGCCGGGTGACAACCATGTGGTACTAAGACCCCGGCCTGGCTATGTGCCCAAGGTTCCTACCACTCCCTTCAAAGACCAGGTAGTGAACCTGCAAGCGCTGCCTTTGGAGGAGGCAGACCCAGCCCTGGCTTTGCTCTGTCCCGTTCGCGCTCTGCGTATGTACGTGGACAGAACTCAAAGCATCAGGACCTCAGACCAGCTCTTTGTCTGTTACGGAGGCCAGCAGAGGGGAAAGGCTGTCTCCAAGCAGAGGATGGCCCACTGGATAGTGGATGCCATCGCCTTGGCTTACCAAGCTCAAGGCGTGCCCTGCCCGCTCAGGTTGCATGCACACTCCACGAGAGGCATTGCATCCTCCTGGGCGCTGGCACGTGGCTCCTCGCTAACAGATATCTGTAGAGCTGCGGGCTGGGCGACACCTAACACGTTCGCTAGATATTATAGCCTACGTGTAGAGCCGGTCTCCTCCCGTGTTCTCACCCTAAACGGGTAGAAGCACCGAGAGGCCCGGCTCTGTCGGCTTGCTGCACCCTACTGTGCACCCTTATTGCTCCAGAGTGAAAAACCTGTTGAGTCCTCCAAAAACCCCTCGGCCCGGACATGGCGGAGCGTCCAGGTGCCAGGCCTTTATCCGCTGAATCCTTGAGAACCGGATCTGGGCTGGGTTCCATATGTGTGACCCTACGGGGATCCCATATGTGTATATTTTCCACGGCTGCTCCTAACGGAAGCCCGTGTCTTTCCCTTGGGCTAAGTCACCCACTATCTCATATGTAGTACAGCCTTCGGGCTAGTCCATATGTATTCCCCACATAACTCCTTGAAGTAAGTGGCTTCCGCAGCGTCCTCCTTCCTAACTGAAGGGCACGCTTCCCAGTGTTATCCAATAATCTCACTGTATGGGTTATTACGGAACAACAGTGACAGATACACTCTGTGTGTAGCCTCCTCCTATCGTCCTTCTAGGCAAGAAGGTGTAGAGGCTTGCATGGGGCGCTGGATGGGGTGCAGCAGCTGTGGCGCTTTGGTAGGATTCCTATTGGTCAGTCTGACCTACGTTGTAGTGACTGACCGATAGGGAACATCTCGGTTACATATGGTAACCCTCGTTCCCTGAGGGAGGGAACGGAGACGTAGGTCCCGTCGCCACATCTGCTGCCGCCCGCTGGGGCGGCCAGCTTTTTCAGGTTTGGCTCCTCAGCAAAAAACTAGTGTGCAATCATAACAGCTGCTGTTAAATACCCGCGCTGACGAGGACGCGAAGCTGATGCAAATGATTGCATGCCAATGTGCATTGGCTTGTTTTAGTTTCACTCGAAGTAGTTTGGCCTCTCTAGCCAGATTCCTATTGGTCAGTCTGACCTACGTCTCCGTTCCCTCCCTCAGGGAACGAGGGTTACCATATGTAACCGAGACGTTTTTACTGTATTTTTGAGCAAATAAATCCAGCCTTGGTGAGCATAAGAGACTTACTTCAAGAAGATGAGCATTTTAAGAAGATAAATTGAATAAACTAGAGTGACCTAGTTCTTCAAGGTCCACAGGGCCAAAGGTGCCCATTTGCTGAATTTGAAAACAAATAAAAGTGGACTCTTTACGTAGATAAAGGATAATAGAACATAACAAACAATATACACATGGTTGTAGGGACAACTAAAGAGATTTTCTTTTGAAAAAATGATTTTATGTAATATATACTTTTATATATAATTTATATACATATTTTATGTTACTAACATTTACTTTAAAACTGAAATTTTCTATAAAAAAAAAAAAGCTCAGTAATTCTAACTCTTCTAACTGGTGATCTTTGTGCTCTGTTTGAATATTATAACTTCAGCCAAATTAGACCTGGTTAAATGCAAGCAAACTGCCCAAGAGAATGTATTCTGGGGTCATTAACAATTAACATATTTCATTTTAACTAGCGTTTAAGGATAAAGGAAATGTGATGCTGAAACATCCAACACTTTGGTTGAGTAGCTCATTATCAATAAATTTTCTATGGCATTCCTTTCGTGTCATGCAGATAATTGATTAAGCATGGGTGAAAATGCAAATGTTAATTAAACATCTACTGTAAGCTGTGGTACTAAGACCTCAAACAGTCTTTGAGGTAAATACATTTTCCAAGAAAGTGAGAAATGTCAGGCAGCGGATTTTAGATGACCCTATTTTAGATTACTTTTTATATTGTAACAACAAAAACATTTTTTGTTTGTTTGTTTTATTTACGTTATACCACAATTTGAATCTAGGGGTGTTCATAGTAAGTCAATCTCTCATTTTAAACTGAAATGCCATAATGGCAGAGCTGATGACTTTCATAAACTGTAATGGAAAAAAAATGGATACCTGTCAAACATTCATAAAAATAACGAGCAACCTGGCACCCTAAAGAAATGCATTACTGCACTTTAAAACAATTTACAGGAAATACTGAAAAAACTAACAGAAATATTAAAATATTGCAGGACAAAAAGTAGGTCACATTCAAATTGCATAAATGAATGATTTAGCATAATAACTCTTATCTGGCATCTCAATTAATATTATCCCTTAATTATTACAGGTATCTTACAAACAGGGTACAAAAGGATATTATTTGAAAAGATATGGAATGATTTGAAGCAATATGAGGGTGAATAAATACTGACAGAATCAAACCATTAGGATTAAACTATTCCTTTAAGAGAAAATTTCTGTTCTTCTCATTTAGGGGTGGGGTATTATTAAAAAAACCTAGTAAACCCTTACATCTTGCAATCTTTTCCTCTACTCTACCACTCGAAAAAAAAAGCATCTCTTTTAACACTATACTTCACACAACATGAGTGAACAGCATTGCGATAAGTGTAAATCCACCATTGACAGGCAATTTGTGTCCCAACAAGGCTCTGAAAGGTGATTTCTTCCCCATCCAGCCTCATGTCACAATTACAGCAGCTCACACTGTTGATTATATTGAGCAGCACCAGAGACAATTTATATTAAAGCTGCAGCCCGGCGTTTTTCCTCTTTGTCGCCATCTCTGTTAAAAATCTGCAATTGCAGTCATTCGCGGAATTATCAACTTTACGTGAGTTGTACTTCAACACCCTCGACACGGCACAGCGCGGATGAACACAATGTTTGAGGAGACTGTGAGGCTGTCAATCACCGCGCCGGTGTGGATAGTGTCATTCAGAATAACAGATTATTCTTTTTGGAAGTATGACCAACATAAGAATTTTCACCGGAAAATGTCATCTGAACTAGTAAGAAACATCCACCTTTGTTCTGGTTCTGACATTGCAGTAAATCACGCTGATTAAATCTAACAATCGCTTATAAGTTATCATATCACGCAAGGGAAAGGCTCTCTCCAAGCAGAGGTTGTCTCACTGTTAGAGGACACCATTGCTTGGCATACCAGCAGCAAGGTCGACCGTCCCCCCTTGTGTGAAGGCCCACTCCTCTCGGAGTGTGGCTTTCTCTTGGGCTCTAGCGCATGGTGCCTCGCTAACAGACATCTGCAGAGCTGCAGGTTGGGCGACACCCAACACAATCGCCAGATTCTACTATCTCCGAGTGGACCCAGGGTTCTCTCATGTACTTGCTTCAACCAGCCGGTATTAGGATCTGCTCAGGTGTCTTCACTTGCTCACCATTCCACTCCACGGACTGGATACGTGCGATATTTTCCTCAGGTGAGCTTCCCCGACAAGCCCTGAGTTCCTCCAGCACTGTTGACTTCAAACGCCAGAGTTATGCCACCGGCAGCTTTTGCGTTGGCCAGGTGCCGCCATGTGTATGGTTGCCCCTCTGGGCGATCCCCACATGTGTATTTCCACTGTAAGCCTCTCTGAGCATGTGTCTTTCCCTTGGCAAGCCACCTTTATGCTTTCGCGTTGGCCAGGTGCCGCCATGTGTATGGTTGCCCCTCTGGGCGATCCCCACATGTGTATTTCCACTGTAAGCCTCTCTGAGCATGTGTCTTTCCCTTGGCAAGCCACCTTGCCACCCCTGGGGTTGAAACATTCCACCCTGCGGGCTGGACACTCCAGTGTTTTTTCCACATGCAGCCCTCTCCGGGTCATATTATGTAAGCCCCACCCCCCGGCTCCTCAGCAAGGAACATAACTGCATGTTGCCAGCGTACTTCCTTATATACCCACGAGGTGGAGCGGAGTTACGCTATGCAAAATCCGCAGACCCGTGGCATTTCTTTGCCATTGGCTCGTTTTGTAATACTCGAAGTTGATAGGCTTTCTAACCGAAACCCCATTTCGTTTCGATTTGTGACATGATCTGCTTGAAAGTGAGCATTTTGAATTTGAGCTTCCCTACTGAGCGATTTAACAGGCGCAGATCTAAAATTGGATGCAACCCCCCATCCTTCTTTGGAACAATGAAGTACCAACTTTAATAACCGGACTCCCTGCTAGGGCGAGGAACCCGTTCTATAGCCTTCTTTTGCAGAAGAGCTTTAGCCTCTTGTTCCATTACCAGAGCCTGCTCGGGGCCCACAACTGTGGGCAGGACCCCTCTGAATCGTGGTGGACGAGACCCTGAACTGAATAGCGTAACTATTTTCAATCTTCTTCTTGACCCACTGAGATATATTTGGAAGAGTTTTCCACTTTGCCAGAAAATCTACTAAGGGTACCAGTCTCTCGAGACTGGCCTCTGGAGTATTTCGAGCAGCAGACACATTGCCTTGTAATGGCGCACCGGCAGGGAACAACTGGTCTGACTGCTCTAGGCCCCTCCTCGGAGGGAGCGAGCGCCCCTCGGGAAAATGCTCGCTGGGACCCTCTACACCCCGGCATAAAGGCGGGGTTAGCAGAATGGTCCCCTGAGGGCACAGAGAGAGAACGGGCACCGTATAATGAGGTGAACTTAGTTTTCTCTCGTTGGGGACTGAAGCCTGACGCCGGTGGCATCAGGACTTCCTCTTAGACGAAGCCTTATTCACAACAATAACGGTCCTCAGATCTTGGACCCTTGGAAGACTTAGCCTGAGAGCGCTGCGCCACGCCACGTCCCATTCTTTTTGTGGGGGAGCGTGAGACGCGACACTCTGTTTTTGCTGCGCCCGGTGTGAGGAGCTGGTTGACGGCCGGGACTGCTCCCGTCCAGCAGTCCCAGAGACATGAACACGGAGTGGCAAGAATTTCTGGAACCCTGCCGCCTGTTTTTTTCTTCTTGAAACCTATCAATGACAGTATTTACCGAGTCACCGAATAGGCCAGCAGGGGAAAGCGGGGCGTCCAGAAGGACCGATTTTTCTCTTTCATTCCTGAGAGGCTCAGCCAAAGATGTTTGACGCAGTAGACCATACCATCCTCCGGGACCGTCTCCACAACACAGTTGGACTGTCGGGAACAGTACTGCAGTGGTTTCAGTCCTACCTTTCTGGCAGGACTGAGCATGTTAAATTGGGAATGTGAGTCCAGGATGCTCCCTGTTACATGTGGTGTCCCGCAGGGGTCGGTTCTCGGCCCAATCTTATTCATTCTTTACATGCTTCCACTCGGTTCTGTCATCAGCAGACATGGACTATCCTTCCATTGTTATGCTGACGACATGCAACTTTATATCAAGACTGCCCCAAGCCCCTCCATAGCCATGTCACGACTCACCACATGTCTTGAGGAGATAGAGGAATGGATGAAAAGTAACTTCGTCCAGTTGAACTCTAGTAAAACTGAGGCATTACTTGTTGGCACCCCTCATCAGATTCGCTCCTCTCCCATATCTCAGTTAATCTTTGACGGTCAGGTCATCACTATCTCCTCCTCAGTCGTAAACCTAGGGGTTCGGTTTGACCCGCAGCTGACCTTCAATGACCACATTAAACACATTTGCAAAACCTCCTTCCACCATCTTCGAAACATCTCCAAACTCCGTCCCCTTCTAACTCTTCCAGATGCAGAGAAACTTGTTCATGCCTTTATTTCCACTAGGCTGGACTACTGTAACGGACTCTTCATTGGGATTTCTGGCAGAAATATCCAGAAGCTTCAATTCATCCAGAATAGCGCTGCCAGAGTCCTAATGAGAGTCCGAAAATATGATCATATAACCCCCCATTCTACACTCACTGCACTGGCTCCCTGTTTCATTCCGTATCGACTACAAAATCCTCCTGCTTACACAAAAATGTATCGCCGGACATGCACCACCATATCTACAAGAACTCATCACTTTGAAATCCTCCCCCCGCACCCTCAGACCATCAGGCCACTTGCTTCTTCAGGTCCCCACCACCAGGCTTCGTACCAGCTTTTTGTTCAGCTGCACCGCGGCTTTGGAACCACCTCCCGAGTGAGCTGAGAGCAGTACAGAGCCTGGACACTTTCAAAGCAGAACTGAAGACTTTTTTATTCAGAAAGGCTTTTATGTGCTGATTGATTATGTGCCAATTGATTTATTATTTTGTAGTTACTGTCGTTCTCCTGTGTAGCACTTTGAGATTCTTTGGAATGAAAAGTGCGTTAAATAAAATCTATTATTATTATTATTATTATTATGTCTCTCCTAGGGGTGGGCGATATGAGCAAAAATTCATATCACGATATTTTTCACTGTCCGGACGATATCGATATTATATCGCGATATGAGAAATAAAATTGGAATCACATTTTAGTACACCTTAGTTAAATTACAGGCAAAATATGTATTTTAACAGTAGATAACTAGAAACAGGTGAGGCATGTCATTGGACATAGACCTGAAATGTTTTGGGGGTTTTTTGTGCCATTTTTTTTCTCAAAAAGTGCAAACGTGCAACATGAGGTAGGCCTGAATGCACTTGTTATGTCTTTCCACTTTTTGCTCGTCTTGTCATAATGAGAACCGGCAGCGAATGAAGACTATTGATTTCTGAGTCAGAGCCGTCTTCGGGTGTGCTCTGTCTCCGGGAATATCTGTTGTTATAGTTTTGCTTTTTTAAATTAGTTTTTATTTTAATATCGTTTTCAATTTTGCTTTAAATTTCAGTTTAGTTTTAGCTAGTTTCATTAATGGTTTTGTTAGTTTTTATTTAGTTTTATTTTGCAAACACATTTCTATATATTTTTTATTTTATTTAGTTTCAGTTTTAGTAATTATAGTTTAGCTTTAGCAGAGCGAGCAGAACACTTCCAGTGTAGACCAAAGCGAGACGTTTAATTTAAGTTTAATGTTTGCACAGATTACAGTTAACTCTTATGCAGACATCTTAATAATAAAAATAAAATAATGGTTTGAGATTGAACAAAGCACCAAATAAATAGAACTTAAAAGTATACAAGAAAAAAACAATGAAAATTTTCATACAAACTAATTCATTAGTGTAAGGAGACAGAATAAAGGCCTACAGTTTGTACAGTATAAAACCCATTACGTCTATGGAGAGTCCCCACAAAGATAGTGGACCAGTGTGTGTGTATGCTCGCGCTTATGTGTGTGTCGTGTGTATGCGCGCGCTTATGTGTGTGTCGTGTCCTGTTATTCATAGCCTAACGTTACATTGCGGGGAAATGTCTCCACGTGGATAATATTATTAGCAGTAAATGTTTTGTAAAAACAAAGATAATAATAGCAGCTTTCAACCTTCATGAAAACATGACATCTCAAACATACAGTAGCCTAGAACTTTAACGTTTGTTTGTGCTTGACGAACTTGTTTTGGTGTTGCACCCGCGTCTCGCAAATGAAACGGCATTCTAAAAATGCTGCGCTCCAGTTAAAAGTCAAACTTGCGTCTCATTACCTTGTTATTTCCCATTCCACCGTAAAAGATGCATCCTTTATGAACAGCCGCTTAGCACTAGCGATGTGTTCTACGATACGGTCCTTCATTGAACGTGTCACAGGACAGCGGTTAATCGCCTCAGCAACTTCACGCATGAAGCGCCAAATCAGCCATTTCCTTAAACAGCGTATTCGATTCTGTATCGTCATTAGTGTTAACAGTAAAGAGTTGGCTACCAAATTGAACAAAACAATATAACTGCAAAATTTGAATTTATGAATACGGTATCCTCGGTATTGCAAAATCCATATCATGGCACAACATAATACCGGTATTCACGTTCATACCGGTATAGCGCCCACCCCTAGTCTCTCCGTAGCCACCAGGGCTGCCATATAAGGGCCCACTGACTTGGCCGTCTCCTTGATGGCACGGAGAGATAAATCTGCTGCCTGGCGTAATTCGCGAATCACGTCAGTGCTGACTTTCTCACTCTCGCTCGTGTCTTTTAATAGGTCAGCCTGGTATGCCTGCAGAATGGACATTGTGTGCAGGCATGCCACGGCTTGACCTGCCGCTGAATAAGCTTTACCCACCAAAGCCGAAGTCTTTCTGAATGGCTTGGAGGGTAATGCCGGTGCTTTAAAGGACGATGCCAAATCGGGAGAGAGATGCCTTGCAAGCGTCTCTTCAGACCTGGGCATCGCCCCATAACCGTGTTGTCTAGACGAATATGTAGATGTTTGGGGACTAAACACCGGCTTTTTCCAGGACTTCGACACCTTGGTGTGGAGGTCTGGAAGAAACGGCAAGCACCGGCATGGAGGCTGCATGGAAGGCAGAAAGCGTTCATCTAGCTTTTCTGCCTTGATTCTTGCTTATCCGCAGGCCACTCGATGCTTAATTTTTCTACAGCACAAGTCAAAACGTCCACTAGCTCCTCACATGCAGGAGACTGAAGTGACGAGTCTTCAGTATCTCCTGTACCGATACTAACAACATCCAGCTCCTCAGAACTGGATAATTGCAGTATCGGGGCCTCAGCCTGGGCAGAAGAAACAGCAGAGCGTGCTTCCAAACCCTGAACTGAGGCACTGGATCTAACAGGTGAAGGCTGAGATAGGGCTGGGCCCGTCTCAAACCCCGCTGTCAGATCCATTTGCGAACCCCACGTCTGAAGTCGCCGCTCTGCCGAACCGAAGCGCGAACCGAACCACTCTCCTCAAAGAGCGATCAGCGGGAGCGCAGCGTTCTTAATGGTAAATGCTCACAATGCTCACAATCAGCCCCCTCGAGAGCTGACTGGGCATGCTTGCACTCCCAAACAAACAACATATAGTTGGTGTGTATCTAAAGTCTTTTGAAATGTATAGCGCACGAGTCATATGAACAACTTTACTACATTTTTATGTTCATTTTGGAGCTTGACGTTGTCAGTATTCAACCTTAAAATGATGATAAAATACTAACATTTATTACTCAGAGGTACCATACCATTCAAAAGTTTGGGGTTGGTAATTTTTTTGTACATTTTTGAAAGATGTCTCTTAAGCTCAGTGCTCACCAAGGCTGCATTTATCTGATCAAGAATACAGTAAAAACAGAAATATTGTGAATTATTACTACAGATTTAAATAGCTGTTTTATAATTTAATAGTTAATCATTTAAAAAAAATTAATTTATTCTTGTGATGGCAAAGCTGAATTTTCAGCATCATGACTCCAGTACTCAGTGTCACATTATCATTCTCTTATTTGCTGCTCAAGAAACATTTCCTATTATCATCAATGCTGAAATTAGTTATGCTGTTTAATATTTTTGTGGAAACTGTGATAGATTGTTTTCAGATTCTTTGATGAATACAAAGTTCAAAAGAACAGCAACAATTTAAAAAAAAATAGAAATCTTTTGTAATATTATAAATGTCTTTACAGTTACTTTTGATAAATTTAAACAGTATTAATTTCTTTTTAAAAAAGTATACTGACTCCAAACCTCATGAACAGGAGTGTATATTATGTGCTATGAATACTGAGAAATTACTTTTTATGCTAGAACTGTGACAACTTTAATTGTGCTAACTTAAACACATTAGCCTCATTCACGTATCATAGCAGACTTTTTTTCTCTCTTGGGATAAATATCAAAAGTCAAAGACAACATCGCTGCCTGCTGCAGTTGCTGTTCTGCGACCTCAGAACCTTTTTACACCTGAGCCTTTAAAGTCACCATGAAATCAAAATGAAAAATTCTTGTTTTTTTTTAATGAAATATTGCATTATTTATTATAAATGATTTATCTGTGCACATCTTTTTTTATGTATGTGCTCTCATAATCTTAAATTAAAATAACTTTCCTTCCCTCTTGCAACAACTAGGGGTGTGCCGGTTTCAGAATTGGCGATGACGGTTATGACGTGAGTCAAATGTGACGGTTCGTTACATAACCGTGGGGGGGGGGGGTGAATAACTGTTCGTCTGTTATAGAACAACTAAGCAGACACTGATTAGCTACTGGCGTTTATTTAACATGAACAGCAAGACAACTAGAAGTGAATGTGCTTTCCATTAAATGTATCACACAGTAAACAAATCCTTAACAAACAAAACAAACAAAAGTTGCAATGAACGTGTTTTGTTTTAAATAAATCACACACAGTAAACAAAACCTTAACGAAAAAACTTTGGAATGAACTTTGCGATTTAGACGCGCAAACTGCGTGCCGGTGCGGTGAGACGTGCATGCTCGGGCAGATTCGGCTTGAAGTCGGTCATCCTCGAACGCGGCGCCACGCGCGCTGTTACAAAAAAAGCCGTGCACACAGCCAAGCCAAATGGGGTCTTGCCGGTCTTGCGCACCGAACGCGTCATTTTTGCCGCGCGCACCTTCGCGATCGTGCGGATGCGTCGAGTATAAACAAGGCTTTACTCCGTGTCAGCGCGCGCTCTGATCGGTAAAGGTGCACAGACCTCTCCCGAATCATCTTCAGCAGTAGCAGCCTCCGTTTCCCTCGTAAGATGATATTAGTATTTAAACATTCTCTATGATAAAAAATGTTTGTAAAAAATATTTTAATAGCACGGTTTTGGCGGTTATAGAGTTCTAATGACGGTGTTCAACTATAACCGTCGGTCTCACGGTTATATAATAACCGTCACACCCCTAGCAACAACATCTCTTCTCTGATGACGTTTTTCTTGGTGCGACATAGAGACATGCTTGCAATTCGATTATTTGTTCTTATTTTTTTTTTACTTGACTGTTTGTCTGTCTTTAATAATATTTAAAATTATATATTAGTTAGGCTAGTAGTTTTAGCTGTGGTATTGAAATTGGAATGAAGAATTTTACATTTTCACTGATATCTAAAATGTTTTTCATTACTACCTGTTTTTGCAAAAACAGTTTCATGGCCTGTAAAAAAATATTTACGGCTGGTAAATTGGCAGGTGTGGCAAAAAGTTATATATATTTATATTAATTCTAATATTAACACCAATCACACACACACGTGTCTAATGAAGTACACATGGCTGCTGATTCTGGAAGGTACTCAGTATTGGTTCTATTGGATTTATCATCAGCGTTTGATACAGTGGACCACAAAATGCTGTTGAATAGATTAGAAAAAGAGTTTGGTATCGTTGGGTCTGTTTTAAAGTGGTTTTCCTCTT
Source organism: Rhinichthys klamathensis goyatoka (assembly GCF_029890125.1). NCBI lineage: Eukaryota > Metazoa > Chordata > Actinopteri > Cypriniformes > Leuciscidae > Rhinichthys > Rhinichthys klamathensis. Next base: position 144,643 of record NW_026606671.1, on the reverse strand, counting down.
ATTCGAGTGACAGAACTTTTTCTGTATATGTAAATAATATACTGTCTGAAGCCACTCCATTCTTGAATGGAGTTCCACAGGGCTCTGTCCTAGGGCCACTTTTGTTTTTACTGTACATTACCCCTTTGGGAAAAATTTTGAGCCATTTTAACAATGTGTCATACCATTTTTATGCTGTTGACATACAGTTGTATTGCTCGTTCAATGACTCCGAGTTCCACAAACTAACAGATTTATTGAAATGTTTTTCTTCAGTTGAATCCTGGCTTGCTAGTAACTGTCTTCAATTAAATTCGGAAAAGACTGAAACCCTAATTGTTGCCCCAGACAATAAAATACCATTCATCCTTCAAAACCTTGGTTCTCTGAGCTTCTCTGTCCAGTCGAGCATCAGAAACCTGGGTGTCTGGTTTGACCAGTCAATGTCTTTGGATTGCCATTCTAGACTTTTGGTGAGAAACTGCTTTTATCACCTAAGAAATATTGCAAAATTGAGGGTAATTTTATCAGACTCTGACCTCGAAGTGGTTATCCATGCTTTTATTTCTTCACGGTTAGATTACTGTAACTCTCTTTTTACTTTTTGTAACAAATCTACTTTAAATCGCCTTCAAATGGTTCAAAATGCTGCGGCAAGGCTTCTAACAAGATCTGGCAGGAGGACACACATTACACCCATTTTGTCCTCCTTACACTGGCTACCCATCAAATTGCGTATTGATTTTAAAATATTAGTTTTTAATTAATTATTAATATTTAACTTTTAGAGCTTTACATGGTCAGGCACCTCAATACATTGCTGATTTGTTATGCACATACTCCCCAGGACATGCACTTCGATCCTCAGGCCAGAGTCTGTTAATGGTCCCAAAGACTCGCTATAAAACCCGGGGAGACCTGTCCTTTCAGGTTGTAGCCCCCAGACTGTGGAACGCCTTGCCTTTGTTCCTCCGTGTGGCCGACTCGGTCGATTCTTTTAAAAGACATCTCAAGACACTGTTATTTAGACAAGCATTTAGTTAACTGGGTTTTATTTTGGGCTCTTTAAATGTTGTAATTTTTACTGATTGTATACTGTTTTATTTTGTGGACTTTGTAAAGCACTTTGTGATTTTATCTGTGAAAAGTGCTCTATAAATAAACTTTACTTACTTACACACACAAAATCATTTGTACATTTCAAGTAAAAGTGTTTATGCTTTAGAAGCCTTTCATACATTTATATGAAACGTCACAGTATTAAGATGTATGTGTGCTATAAAGTTTGTAGCGACATTGAGAATGGACCAAACACAATTGAAGCTTTCAGACATAACCAAACAGAAGATGCGGCATATTCCAGATTACCCCGAGGCTATGAAGCCAGAAGACCCTTTTGTTGTTTAACTAAAGGAAGGACGTTGTCAATGTTTTATAATTTGGCAAGAACAGATCTGTTCAGAAATGGTGAAACAAGAGGCCCTAACAAGAAGTCACCTGACCCCTGCGACTAAACAGACTGAACCATTCAGGGTCCCGAGCTAGTTTTCCCCTCATCAATTAGTACGTCTCCTTGTGTCCATACAAAACTACCCTTTGTCTTGAAGACAACCATTTGCGAACTAAACCCTCACGTGGTACATACCACGGATGCGACAAATGCTGACCATAAGGATACACACACACACACATAAGGACTTTCCTCCATATCAAAATCCATAAAACTCATCCCAGAACAATTCTTGACTGACCCATAATCAAAATTATGTAACATAACATAATTATATATATTGTGTTTACAACCCCTGTATGTGTCTATTCTGCTTAGATCACAGCTAAGTCATGTAATTGTTTTAAATATTAGAGATACTGGAATGAAAGTGTCGTGTTTCCTATCATTATGCTCATATATTATTAATTCAGAAGGTGGCTTGATTGAAATCTGTGTAAAAATGTTTATGTTCTTAAAATGGAAATTATGTCTAAACTGAATCCTATGTTCAAGCTGATGACTAAGCAGACCACAGATAGCACATGATTCACGATGAGAGAAAGGGGGGGGATAGAAAAGACCCCCTTCTCAAATAACCATATAGTATCTTATTGTCCGAATTCCAAATTCCTTCAGGAGGCGGGACAAACATTTTGAGTTTAACCCTCTGGGGACCAGAAACGCGCCGGCGCGTTTTGCTCGTTTTTTTTTCACATTGCAGAAAAATAGACTTAAAGTACTACCATCATTTCTGTTCATATAGAGCTAAGAAATATGAGAAAATAATCTGTTAAATGTCTACTTTTTTATGTGCCCACATACAATCGAAATAAAATATTGTGCTTTTGTAAAATAAAGAAAATAAACAGAGTGTGCGTTCTGCCTCTCGGTCACCGTGAACTTTTTTTCTGGAGCACGTCTCTAATCTTCAACACAACTCAGCTAATACTATTCACCCAGCCATAAGCAATATATCTTTTAAATCATTTGAGTTTGTACTTTTAAATGATCCGATTCAAAACTAAAATTAATATTCTCCGTTTATGTCATCTATATAAAAAGAGAGACGTGTCAGCCCGTCTCATTATCGTTCTCTCAGCTGATTATCTCTGGTAATGTGACACGCCCACGGAGAGCACGCGCTATTCAAACGCAAATATGTGAAGCAACACATTGAGACGCGTTAACGCCCATAAACTCTGAAAACACTATATTTTTTAGTCAGATTAAGCTACTGTCATCTTGCGCGGCTATATGAGGAACAATCCTGGGACAATTTACCACAGAACAAGTGCTGGTTTATTTTCACTTCGAGGAGGAGCAACAGATTCAGCTGAGAAGTAAGTGTTTTATGCAAGTGCTTTGTTCTAATCGCGATATAGAATAACGTTAGTGTCTGTAAACGGAAAAATAGCATACTGTTAAAATGTTAATCATGTTTGTGTGTGTGTATGTGAATGAATGAATGAACGCACAGATACGTACTGTTACAGACTAAATAAAAAACAACATTTCGTTGACTAGTTTTGGATAAAGTTTTTACTCTAAAATAGACATCAAATAAGCTTTTGTTAGGAGTTTCTGCTCATATGTTAAATATATAGTATGTTTTGTCAATAAACTAATCAACTAAGATGTTATAGTGTTTGTTCAAGCTATATCAAAATAATGAATCCTCAACTTGAAATATGTATGATCAAACTAAGACATTTATGGAAAAAGACAATTTTCTTTTCAAGATGTTTCCAACTCTAACTTTGAACTTTGAACTGAAATAAAACCATGTCTATATGGTGAAGGGTGTGTGATAGAAGTGTCCAGACGTATGCACCCTGTATTTTCCTTATATAAATCCAAACAATCTAAAAGCCATTCTTTTTTAAATCTCCTCATTCTTTGTGCAAGGCTCCTGTAATGATATGGCCTGATAGCACCTAATAGGGCCATTATGGGAGGGTCTTTGTCTTTCTCAGGTGTGGAATGCCACACATATTAATGAGAGATCACGCCTCCTGCATAAAGCTTTCTCAAACAAAACACGTCATTAAAAATGTAAAATACTTTATTGACTTATCTGAATGAGTAGTCAGGATGATTCTCACATAGTTTTGCAGCAAATATTCTAGACTATGTGATACAATTTTCAAAAGTATTGTGAAGAAATAATCAATATGTGTTTTGTGGTCTTATTTCAGCAACTTTCATTTTTATTTTTTTTCAATAACCACGCATAAACATTATTCTCTTAAAAATACAAACATGTACATACATGTTGCTCACTTATCATGGTAGTCCCGTCTGTGCTATATAGAGTGAATTTACACCTTTGCCATTAACATGTTTATAAATAACTGAAAAAAGCACAAATGTCAGTGCATGTCAAAACATCCCAAGGGCCCCAAAAACACTCTGGTCCCCAGAGGGTTAAAATCTTGGACCCGAACACAGAATCCTCCTCTTGTGATCCGCTCTTGTGATGCTCTTGTGATGCTCTTGCCCTCTGCTCTCTTGTGATGCTCTCTTTCGGCAGAACGAGCCGGGTGGAGCCGACGATGGTTATAGTAACCATGTAGACGCAGAGACAAATGACCCAAATCAAGATATGGGTTAAAACAGATTTAATTCAAGCCATCTCGTCACACTTTTCTTTCTTTTCTTAGTTTGTTTTCTTTTCCGTTAAAAGTCTCGGTTCTAAGTTAAGTTTTGCTGCAAAGTTTCGTTTTAACGTTTCAACTGCAAAACCAGCTTCCAACTTTGAAGACTTTCTTTCATCCGCGCCAGCACACCACGTGACTGGCTGCCCAAGACCTATCCAGGCACACAAGAAGATCAGCAAAACCACGGACCCGGGGAACACCTTCACACCGACAAAAGGGAATCCCCTAAAGCAACGCAAGGACAAGCAAGTACCTCCAGACTTTTAGCTGAAACTGCAGGTGCATTTTAATGTCAAATTGAATTACCCGCCTAAGAAACGATAGGCCTACAAGGGTGAAATTAATTATTGATGGTTCGTTCAGGTCATGTCTTTTAAGTGCATATAGAAACTTGGGATCTCACCATCTAACTCCTAAAACTCATTCTTCCTCACTCTCTGTCTTTCTTCAACTTGTATGAATGCGTGTGCGTGTGTTTGTGTTATATTAGTTTTATGTGTGTTAGTCATAGGCTTATAATCAATAAAGTATTGTTTGTATTTGAAAAGAGAAGCATTACTTGTGTTATGTGCTTACAGATTTATTGTCTTGAACTTCGATCTAAGTTACCTATGCTTTGACCCTTGATTTATTTCTTAATTTAGCTGTTAGCTGGGAATTAGTCTTTCTTGGCCAAGAAGATATTATATTTCCTAGAATTAATAATTGTTTATGCTTTCCGTTCATTGGATGAACTGATAAACTGATCATACTATTGATTTTGCTACAGTAAATTCAGAAAATAATTCAATTATTAATTATTGATCATAATCCGTTATGAATAATAATTAATTATATTTATACGTGCGTATAATCGCTACAAGTTGTATGGCAATAATGAATACTAATGAGATCAGGCTGAAAACTATTATCAAGGATTTTAATTGTTAGAAACCTCTTTTTTGCTGCAGAAGCACAAACTGCTTAAAACATTCATAGTAGCATGTCTAGACATAGAAAAAAAAAGCTGTTTAGGTAAAAAAAAACAATCATCATCATTACCACCCATTAATCTCTCAGATCTTTTCATGTTTATTAAACACTTTCATCTTGATATAAACAAAACGGCCCTCCTTTACATCTAAGATGCAGTATTTGATACATATTTCATTCAAAATATCTAAAATTCATAAACAAAGCTCTGGATGATAGGGTCAGCCACTTGTAGAGCCAAAAACACTGAGCGTTTATGAACATGAAATGATTTCCATGGTTCCAGGTCTTACTATTGTAAGACTTTATGATTCTATCGCTGAAGTCATCATTAATTCATTAAATGCTAAATTACTACATTCACTAATTTTAGATAACATATATCTGTACAACGAGAGAGCAGCAGGTGTGAGTCTGGCCTGAAATTAGCGGTGAAGTCTCATGCGAGAACTTGCAGGTTCTACACCTGGTCCCAAAAGGGAGTGGTAGGAACCTTGGGCACATATCCAGGCCGGGGTCTCAGGATAACGTGAGAATTAGCCGGTCAGAATTCCAGGCATGATGCGTGCAGGTACCCTACCCTCTTGATGGAGGCCAAAGCAAGCAGGAGAACTGTTTTTAAAGACAGGACTTTTAACTCAGTTAAAAAACCTGCTCCTCTTCCTCCCTGACTTTGGACAGTGTCTGGAAGCCCCGGGGCTAGCTGTTTGCCAGCGCATTCGTGCAGAGGGTCCCCTCGGTCAGGGAGTAAACAGCTGGCAATGGGACGAGTCCGGAGAGGCAAACAGATCTATCTGTGCGGCCCCGAAGTGGTCCCAGATCAGCTGGACCGCCTGGGGATGGAGTCTCCACTCTCCCTGGGCTACAATCTGTCGTGAGAGCTCGTTGGCGGCACGATTAAGCAGGCCGGGAATATAAGTGGCAAGAAGCGACCTCAGATGCTTCTGACTCCATAGGAGGAGGTGGCGGGCGAGTTGCGACATGCAACGGAAGCGTAGACAACCTTGATGGTTGATGTACGCAACGGTCGCAGTGTTGTCCAAACGGACCAATACATGCTTGCCAAGCAGCGGCTTCTCAAAGCAAGGTGTACTGCAAACAACTCGGGGCAATTGATGTGCCAATGCAGTTGAGGGCCCGTCCAGATCCCTGCTACTGCATGCCAGTTGTACGTGGCCCCCCAGCCGATGTTGGAGGCATCTGTGGTGACCACAGCATGCCTGGACGCTTGTTCTAGGGGAACTCCGGCCCTGAGAATTCCAGGCATGATGCGTGCAGGTACCCTACCCTCTTGATGGAGGCCAAAGCAAGCAGGAGAACTGTTTTTAAAGACAGGACTTTTAACTCAGTTAAAAAACCTGCTCCTCTTCCTCCCTGACTTTGCACAGTGTCTGGAAGCCCAGGGGCTAGCTGTTTGCCAGCGCATTCGTGCAGAGGGTCCCCTCGGTCAGGGAGTAAACAGCTGGCAATGGGACGAGTCCGGAGAGACAAACAGATCTATCTGTGCGGCCCCGAAGTGGTCCCAGATCAGCTGGACCGCCTGGGGATGGAGTCTCCACTCTCCCTGGGCTACAATCTGTCGTGAGAGCTCGTTGGCGGCACGATTAAGCAGGCCGGGAATATAAGTGGCACGAAGCGACCTCAGATGCTTCTGACTCCATAGGAGGAGGTGGCGGGCGAGTTGCGACATGCAACGGAAGCGTAGACCACCTTGATGGTTGATGTACGCAACGGTCGCAGTGTTGTCCAAACGGACCAATACATGCTTGCCAAGCAGCGGCTTCTCAAAGCAAGGTGTACTGCAAACAACTCGGGGCAATTGATGTGCCAATGCAGTTGAGGGCCCGTCCAGATCCCCGCTACTGCATGCCAGTTGTACGTGGGCCCCCAGCCGGTGTTGGAGGCATCTGTGGTGACCACAGCATGCCTGGACACTTGTTCTAGGAGCACTCCGGCCTTGAGAAACGAAGGGTCTGACCACGGGCTGAGGGTTTGGCGGCAAGCCGGGTGATTGTCACACGGAGCGTGCCGCTCTGCCACGCCCACCTCGGGACTCGGCCATGAAGCCAGTGCTGAAGCGGTCTCATATGGAGCAAGCCGAACGGCGTTATTGCGGCTGCCATATGCCCCAGGAGGCATCCTGTCCTCTGGAGGGGCCCCGAATGAAACGGCTGGTCGGTCCATTACAGAGGGACCAGCACGCTCAACGGGGGACTTCACCAGCTGCAGTGTGATAGAGGAGTGAGGAGCCCACAGGGAATGGTTACCAGGCGGGTATTCCATCACCATCCTCCGATCACCCATCCCACACAGCACCCAAGGGTGGGGCATGGTAATGGGGACTCCACCTTCGCGGACGAAGGCGAGTCTTGATCTCAACACCGAGACAGTCATATTCCCGCAATGGGAACATGAGCCATCCACAAAAGCTGCTGCAGCGTGCTGTAAGCCCAAACAAGTGATGCAACAATTGTGACCGTCAGAGGGGGACAGGGAACGACCGCATCCAGAAAAGCACGGGTGGAATGACATCATGAAAAAGATGCAAAAGCACCCATGTTGTTCTTTCAGGAACTAAAAACTCTCACCAGTGCCGGAGCACACAGGGGAATGATTGCGGCAACACTGACAGGGATGGTGCAGCCTGTACCAGTTAAGCACTCACTTTCCTCGCCATCAACCGGCTTTTCAGACAAACAAACACAAACCCAGAAATGTGATGCTGTTTAAACAGCAGTTGAGAGCTCAGAAGGCTCGCGACCACCGCTGCACTCGCACTGTAGAACCACCAGCACCGGGAGAGATTTCCTGAAGAAGCGCCGACACATTCGCTCGTTGTAATATAACTCTTTATTACAACTCTGTCACTCTTCAGAGACATCGACATGAAGACTGATTGGCTCCGAAGCAAAAAACAACTGGTGCGTGCATCCACTTCCATATTTATACCCGTGCGTATATGCATCCGGGACAGAGTGTGAGATGCAAATCTCGTACGCCAATGTGCATTGGCTCCCTAAGCGTGATCCCATTCAGTCGACACGTTGACTACGTCGAACGTGAGCGACTGAAAGGAAACTACACAGAAGCTACCTAAATTCATCAACTAACCATTCAGAAATGTCCTGTTGCACTCTACACTTCTTCTTGAGTCTAAAAGTCTAAAAGTCATAAAAGGCTAAAAGTTTTTGAAATTTTCAGTGGATGTCTGTGTGAGGTAAAAGGACAAGCTGTTGAAACTCTGCCCTTTTTGCCGGGAGCAGCAGCTCATTTGCATTTAAAGGGACAGACACAAAAATGGTGTGTTTTTGCTCACCCTCAAAAAGTGACAATTTTAATATGCTATATCAAAATATCTGTGGGGTATTTTGAGCTAAAACTTCACATACACACTCTGGCGACATCAAAGACTTAATATACATCTTATGAAAAGGGCATTATACCAGCCCTTCAAATACTTGCAAAATGTATAATTATGCTACTTCAACAAACTTTTTCAAGAGTACGTGAGTGAGACATCTTTTTTTGTAGCTTTCCGATTGTTTCTTTAAGAGGATCTATTTTGAAGTATATTGCACTATTCACCTACTCCTCTATATGAAGTACTAGATACTCATAGCCTAGAAATCTAGACTCCCCCTAGCAGCTGCAAAAATTATTTTGCAGCCAGTGTAGTCTAGCAACTCTCCGTTGACTTTCGAACTGGAAAAACCAAACTCTAGTCAGGCCAATCACATCGTGTATAGAGTCGGCGGGCGGGCTTAACATAATGACGACAGAGATGCGACGGTTCACTGCTACTTGAAAACAAAGAATGGCTGCTGCTGCTGGCGAACAGCTGTCTTTCGATTCGGCTTTGGCCGCGACTCTGGATGATTTAAAGTTGAGCTTTTCTTTGAAACATGAACAAAGAACGGCACTTGAGTCATTTTTAAAAAAGGAAGATGTGTTCTGTGTGAAGATGTGTGAGATCGCTCTGACTACATCACCACCTTCGTTGCTCTGGTTGGTTGTAGCGCTATCCTATTGCGAAAAATTTGAAAGACAACCGTTTATCCCGCCCCTCGTATTGAGCCCTGTCAATGGTGAGTTCCCAGACCTAACACACTGATGTAGGTCTGACATGCCAGGCTAAGATACTCAAGCACATCTAAATAATAATGTTTAGTTTTGTAAATGTTTAAGCACTGTATTTGCATAACCTAATTATATAATTTCTGTGATGTATTTTTTATCCATGTTGGATTATGAATATCCAAAACATGCATACTGCATGAAGATATAAGACATTTATATGTAACAAGACACATACTTCAAAATGATATAGATAGATAGACTCTTCTATCCATGTGTGTTGTTGTGTTCTGTGTAGCACACGGTTCGTGTTATATCGGCCGTGTGCTTTCTTTTTGTCTTGTGCTTTGTAGCACATGGCTTGTGTTTTTCATTGGCCGTGTGCTTTAATGTTGTCATGTGCCGTTGAGTGCTCTCATTGACTGTGTGTTGGTGTCTTGTTTGAGTACATGGCTTGTGACTGTGTTCCCTGGCCATGTGCTCTTGTTTTTGTTTGGTGTGAGCACATGGCTTGACATGTTTGTTTCTATGTGCCATGTGCTCTACTGTCTATTGTCTTAACATGCCCTTCTTGTTACATGAGTATTGGTATATTTGCTCCACCTGCTCTCCCTTGTTACCCTCCTGATTTCCTTCAATGTTCATTCTCCCTGTGTGCTCAGTCCTGTGCCAGATCGGCGTCTCATGTATGTCGTGTTTACTAGTGGTGTTCAGATCGAGGCTTTGTGAAACACTGAAACAGTTGAAGTAAATGTGCCGTATTGTGTCAAGGCTTCGAAACAATCAGACACCTGTCTCCATGGTGACCCCTAGTGGTCAGAACAGTGTGTAACAAAATGCAACAAAAACCCGGGGCAAACATGCACAAAAACCCCTTTTACAAATTTATTGCAAATGTTTTATTGAAAGTAAAATCTTTCAAATGTAATTATCTAATCATCTAACAAGATTATCAAATTTATATGTTCTTTTATCAATTGTCAGGGTTTGTTTTGTTAGTTCTATGAATGGCTCAGCTAAATAGGCCAATAAGACTATTAACTACCATTATTCATTTTAATTATACTAATGTCTAATTAAATAGTCTACAGATGTATAAAACTGATCAGAGATCAGGTAAAACCCACAGACACTTGTTCAATGGTTCTCAGTGAATCATCATGATTCATGGGTTGACAGAGATCATCGCCCCCAGCAGTGAACCATTGAAATTCCGAAGTGTTCCGAAACGTTTCGAAACAGTTATGACGTAATGAAGCCTCGTTTACTGAAATCACGTGACTCTGGCAGTTTGATACACGCTCCGAACCATTGATTTGGAACAAACGATTTGTAAAGGCTTCGAAGCTTCATGAAGCAGTGTTTTGAAATTGCCATCACTGGTGTTTACCTGCTTCCTGCCAAGTCTAGCTGCTGGTTCTGTTTTCCCCCACAGGGTAGTTTTTGTTTTATTATTATTATTATTGAATTAATTAATAAACCCCATCAACTCCTCTGTCTCAGGAGTCCTCGCATCATCCCTTCCTCAAACCTGACAGTGCAAAGGCAAATTTGAAACCGCCAACCTTGTTTTACTAGTTTTATTTAATGGACCCTTTGCTGAAAAATCCTTTAGTAACACATTTCGATAATGGAATTGTAAATAAGTTATAATTAATGACTCTGTGATGAATGGACATTGAATCAATACACAGTGTGTCACATTAACATTGCAGTCTGCATTTTAAGCCATGCAAACAAAATTGATGGGATTTACTTCTCGTGTCTTCCTAAAACAGAACCAAAATGACATGTTCAGCATATGAGAATTAATTATAATGTTTTTTGAATCTTTTAACCAATCCATCAGAGATTACTGCATTTTCAGCAGTTGCCTCGAGTCACATATCCAACTGTGCATCATGACCTTGTTGATAGGCTGTTCTTTTAAACTAGAAGAGCATTAATCAAATTCTGAGATGGCTAATACTTGTGGTGGGGGGAAAAATCATACAGCACATCTCTTTAATATATCAATTTGTTTCTTGTAATAAGAAAGCTCTTCTGGGAAAAAGCCTCTCAGCAATGTCTCAAACTGTGCTCAGATTTCGCAATCTGAAATGAAAAGTCAGGAATTTCAATATGAGCTCAAACATTTATCATCAAATCTTTCCAAGACCAAATTACCTGAGCTGCACAATTTAAACTCGCTGTATAGGTTTAAACCTTTAGCATCATTTGGACTGCCAAGTGTCTGAGACAAAGCTGATACTTAAATTAAACATATATGTGGCGAGCAGGACGAGGCCGAGGGCTGTGAGAGAGCGGCGCGAGGCCGGTGGCGTGATTACTGATGAGCGACACCGGCACGACGCACCGGTCTCGTATCTCTCACGGAGGAGCGGAAGAATAAAAGGAGGAGCGACGACACTGGAGATCGAGAGAGGAACAGGCCTGAATTTATGTTGTGTTTTATTTTGTGATATGTGACAGCAGTCATCCGTAAGGGGCTGCTGGCTTATACTTTCATTTTTGTATTTGTTTATTTATTTATTAAACTTGTTGAATGTTCACCGGTTCCCGCCTCCTTCCCATAACAACTGAACCTTGTTACAATATACAATTAAGAACTACATTAACTACATTATTTCTCATGCTGATTGAAAGTAAAATCTTTGAGCATTAAAATTGTTCTCTGAGATCGTATTATACTAGTATTGCTAAAATCATAAGCAAATACGTTACAAGTATAAAATACACCATAACTTGCTGAAGGTACTTCTGGCCTAATAAACAGGTAGGATGACATAGCAATTTGTTGGTTGAAAAGGTTAATGTAATGCTTTGTTTATTTGGTATTTCAAAACTCATTATCAGAAGAAAGCCTGTAGAGATATTTTAGATTCCCTGGATTACTGAGAGAGAATCCAACCTCCAAATGCCAGTCCCAGTCTCAATCTCAATCTCAGCTAACAAAACTAACCACTGTTGAAACAACTCACAAAAGATACAGGAATTAAGTTTTCTAGAAGAAGAAAATCCACAAAGTAGGAAAAAAGCTGACGTGGAGACAAAATATTATTTTGAATAGACTAAACCACAGCCATAGTGGATGACTGTCTGTGGTGCAGCAATCTATCTTCAGTTTCTAAGATTAATCCGATGCTAAATCAAAGCTACACACCATTAGTGATGACAAAATGTATATGAGCCCACAGATGAATACTCTACTCCTCCTGAGGGACTTGAATTTTACAATCTGACAAAGCTCTTGAGGTTCAAAGCGTTCATGGCAAAAATGACAAATGGCTTTCTTTGTGGCGTCACCCAGTCAAAATGTGTCTTTCATCCTCATGAGAGAGCAGATGAGAGAGAGACAGAATGAGATTGACTGCGGGTCGGCCCACATCCCGCTTTCTTTTATATTCAATTGTTTATACAAAACTGCATTATCTATAAAAATCTAAAAGGTACAATTTCTTCTCTTTCTCTTTCTTGACTATTTCTTTATCTTTCGAGAGCTCAAGTACAACTTATCACTTAGGTCACTTGCCCTTTCATCAATACCCAACTTTTCGAAGAACAGCGGGAGAAAGCATCTCTATGCACGCAAGGTACTAAGCCTGGACAATTCATACCTACAGTTTACAGAGATATCCGTCAGTGACCTTTCTGGCCCTGAAAAAGCTTTGATAACTCAGTTACGACAATGTGAATGTGATAAGAAAGGTGGGAGTGGAATCTCAAACGCTCGGAATACCAATCTCAGGGATTTGGAAAAGCATTAGAGGACTTCTCACTTCCTGTCTATCCTGTTCTGCTCGACTCAACACACAGGGCTAAGTAAATGTCTTAAGATATTATATACAAAGTGACATTTCCCTTCGCCCTGACCTTTTACAGTCTGGTGCCGATGTGAGGCCTTTTAATCTCCCCCTGTTCTCCATCGTGCAAAGGCCGCGAAAGCGAGTAAGACAAGGTTAAACATGGTGCCACTGCTGTAGGGGCCAAATGTTGACACTTAAGATTGAGTTTGATACAGTCACTGTGACAGATGCTGTGAGACAGTTGCCAAACAGCTGGGCATGCTCTGTTTCTGACAAGTATGACATTATCAAAACTGCCTACTATACATAACATCTAGGGCCATCTAGGGCCATTATAACATGTTGTAACATTGCTGGAGCAAATGATCACAGAGCAATGATGGGAAATTACCACCCATTTGCACAGTGTCTCTTCACAAGAAAAACAGCACTGTGGGGTTTCTCTTGTAAAAAATAAATCATCTGCAGGTAATTGTTAACAAGTCAAGAAATGCTATTTGATTTTAAGGTGGGAGGACAATTACAACTTCATACAAGTTTTTAGGGCTTGATAAACCATGATAAACCAAATTGTTTATCTGATAGGCTTGCCATTATTCAGGGAGATGGATGAGATAATAAATGAAATATGACAATTTGTGCAGATGAAAATTTCAGAAATGTTGTTTTCAATTTGATTGATTGTGTATTATAGTCAGCATCCAGCAATGAAAGCAAACTCAACTGGCACATGGTTGCACCTGACATAGAATGAAGAACAGAGAGAGGGGAGGAGAAATAGTCAGAATAGCACAAGAATCAAAGACAAGATGCAAAAAAGAAGGATAGAAGATAAAAAAAATCAACCCATATACTAGGAAGACCTCACACCTCATCTCTATTGCTGAAATACTAATACAAATATTTTTTTTTCCCCTTTCTCAATGCGTTTCATTCACTTGTTTCGTTCATGAATGAATCAACATTTTTGAACGACTCGCTTGCAATGATTCAATGACTCATCTTTCTAAATGAATCAGTGTTTTTGAAAGAAACCACCAGCTGCAGTAACCATTTAACATGCAGGAAGAGTCACTGTAAAATCAATCATACACAGACTATACATCAGAATTAGAATGGTCGATGTGTGGTATTAAAAATCTGTACAATGTAGCATAAATATTGGTGTTGTAAGCTCAATACCACTGGCTTATAGTACAATGTAAAATTAAAATAAAAAAGGTGAAGAATAGCACACAAAGTAAATGACAAGAGACAGTAAGGAATCTGAACTAACCACAATTCTCCTCGTCTGCCTGATTTCCACAGTCATCCACACCATTGCAGTGTAGTAGCTGAGGAAGACAGGTACTGAGGTTTCCACAGGGGAAGTAGCCAAGCGGGCAGTGAGCCGGATCCTCTGATACATTAAACATGGTCAGCACCACTTCAGAGTTGACAAATACAAAGAGGAAGAGAGAAATTGAGCATATTCAGTCTCAGGTTACACTGTTGCATATGTCTGTTTCTTGCACTATGAGGCGTAACGTCTTTTTTACAAATATTAAAGTATTCCTAATTTGAATTTGAACTATTAGTAATTAATTACTCATTTTAATTTCAAATATGTTCAAACATGTCAACTTAAAATGTCCCCTTTTCCTGCTTTAACATGATATAACATGTTTTCATAGGTTAAACACAATTTTGACAACTAGTACAAGTACAACTAGTCACCTCCGTATAAAAACAGTCAATGACAAGATTGTTAAAGAAAGTTACAACAAAAGCTAAATTACACATACATTCATATACTGTACATCAAACAGTAGGGTACTTCAATATTAAAATATACCCACTTTAAAGAATTAACATCACAAAGCTTCTGCACTACATAGCTACTTTTCTCATGATTGGTAAAAATCTAAGAAAGGTTTTATTCTTATTCTTCACTCAATGTTTCAACCTTTGTGTGTGGCTCAGATTACTGCAAAGTCATTCTCAAAGCAACCTAAAGATATATGAATAAACATCCCAACAGAAGAAGTAGATGTGTGTCAACGTGAAGAATTGCTGTACCATAGCAAAAGCTTGGAGGCAGACCGTGCAGGGCTATTTATCACTCAGTAGCTTTTTTTTCTTTCTTTCTTTCGTTTTGAATGTGAGTAAAGCAGCACAGTTTATACAACAGAGAGAATTTATATATACTTCAAAGCATCTTATTGATAAAGACCTAAAAAGTTTATAGAAAATACACAACACTTTCAGCATAATGGATGATTCTGCACAGCATGTAATTCCTGTGCACTAAAATACAAAATGTATTGCATTAATATTGCAAAAATAATTAATAACTATTATACTTATGAATGGATGCCTATGCATATCCAAGATTGTGAAGAGCTCTGTAAATGTTTCAGAGCTGAGGTAAGTGTGAAACTAAATGTTACTGCAAATAACATAAATAATAACAATTAACATTATCTTAATCAAATCCTAATTAAGATACTTTCAACAAATAACATCGTTTTGAAAGGTACAACCCTTTTTTGTTTGAGTGGCCTGATATCATGAATTTGATTTCCATTACACGAGAGTAGATGTTAAAACTTCATGCTGATTCGTACTCGGCTTTCGCCAAGATAAGCAAAACTAAGACGTAGCTTTACAGTAAACTATGCTTCTCCATCCATTTACGCTTCTTTCCATATGGTGGTGTGACTCCCCTTCTGTCCGGCATTAATCTTCCATTGAGATATTCTGTGTTGGGTTTCTAGTTAAACCAATAAATCAATACTGCCATAATGCACTGCTTCTCATAACATCAGTTCTATCTGCAAACCACACAAACGTGCTATCTTAACTTTTCTTTTTTAGGCAGTAAAAATCCATGAATACATTTCTTTGAGGACTTGACTTTCGTTGCAGCTGTTTTGAGTTGTGCTTGGATCAAGAAATGGAGTTTATCTGCTTTTGAGTGCTTCTTATACGGTGGCCCAGTAGTGCACAACACAACGAAATTTAAAAAGCAAACATAAGTTCACAACACAACGAAAGGAATCCAAAACACAACGGAAATGAGCCACAACACAACGGAAAATGTACAACACAACGAAATAAAGCCGCAACACAACGGAAATGCTCCCGACCACTAGAGGGCTCTCACAGCGCGATACAGTTAGTTTTCTATGCCACTGTTCTATAGAGTCAGCAGTCTAAAAATGATATCAACACCACGATTAGTTTTAACCGTATGTAGCTATAGAATATCGACATTTATTAATTCAAAATCACCCACGTGCATTATAGTTGCATATTTATACTTTAGAATGCTTTGACGCGGTATCACAACGCATGTTCTCCCAGGGTACGACTGCCAATTCCTTTTCCTTTCCAATTCAGTTGTTAAAACGTATAATTTGTCTTAATTAAAATTACTGACATGTAATAATAATAAAAACAGACATGTTCAAAATCCAAAGCTTGATTGTATTGATAGTAGACTGACTTACTACTGGTGACTTTTTTCCAATAGGCTACCTCCCTTCATGTATTTTTACAGTAAACAATAGTTTTTTTAGGAAATTTCTGTAATATAATAAAAGTTGTTTTTCTTTTATCATGTTTCAAAGGTTGTAGTTCCTATTAACCAGACTGACTTACATCAGGTGAAATTGTGCCATGGCTCCCTGTATGCACAGTACACAATTTGTTTTTATAAAAACATTAGGCCTAACCTTACTGTAATTCCCCTAAAGGTTTTTTTTTTATGTCCCAAAGCTTGTGGTAGGTTCCTAGTGATCAGACTGACTTATTTCAGGTGAAATTGTGCCAATGCCTTCCTGTAATTCTGCAATTCACCAAATGGTTTTTATTTTTATTTATCAAATTTATATTATAATAAATTATGTTTTAACCACTTGGTGGAATTGCCAGATGTTCCCTTGTGACCATGTGCTGTGGTAGCGTGTCAAAGCATTCTCGAGTATAAATGCGCAGCTATAATTCATGTAGGTGATTTTGAAGTAATATTTTATGTCGATATACAATGGTTACATACTGTTAAAACTAATCGTGGAATTGATATATTAAGACATGGCAAGGAAAAATAACTTTACAGAGCTCCGAGAGCCCTCTAGTTGTCGGGAGCATTTCCATTGTGTTGCGGCTTAATTTCGTTGTGTTGTACATTTTCCGTTGTGTTGTGGCTCATTTCTAGCCTGGGAAAACCCAGACAACTTCCGGCAAATTTAGATTTGCTCTGAAAGTTAGTCTGGCAAAGAGCTCATTCAAGCCCATTTCCAATCCGTCGAAATCGTGGCACCAATCAGAAACGTTGGGGCGGGCTTTACACGATGACGACAGCGCTGGGATTTTGAAGCAGATTTTGTAGCCTAACTTGCATTACAAAGATGGATGCCGCCGTCGAACATCACTCGTTCGAATCAGCTATCGCGTCTGTTTTAAGCGATTTGAACTTTTCCTTTTTGTTAAAAACCGAGCAAAGAACAACACTCGGAGATGTTTCTCCGCCGCTCTGCATACGTCATCTCCTTCATCGCTCTGATGGGTTTAGGTCTATCCGCGACGTCCGTTGGTGACGCACCTCTGGAAATGATTTGTCTATGACGCTTTGCCAGACCATAACTCAGTTACAACTGAGAATGGTCTGGTTTTAACCAGGCTAGCTTATTTCTGTTGTGTTGCGGGCGGCTCATTTCCGTTGTGTTGTGGCTTAATTTCGTTGTGTTGTGAACTTATTGCTTTTTAAATTTCGTTGTGTTGTGCACTATTGGGCCATATTCTTATGATAAATCTCACATCATAAATACAAATTGGAGAACACAAGACAAACATGTTGTTGTTGTTGTTGTTATAATTATTATACAAATCATAGATCACAAATAGGTATTTAAATACACAAACACATTTTATTTTATTTTCTACCACAGTAAGATTTTCTATTGACTTCTATTGTTTATACTAAATTCATGATATTTCCTATCCCCTGACCCCAACCCTTAAACTTAACTTTTTTTGCATTTTTAGATTTTAATTAAAACATTGTTTAGTATGTTTATTCAGCTGGTTTCCTTGTTGTGACCGTTGGCTGGTCCCCTCAATGAAGGCAACATCTGACCTACTCAAAGACTACTCACACACAAAAATTGCATAAAATTTGAGCAAACAAGGGTGTACATGAAATGAAATCATGGGGTGTGTTTCAAAACCCATTAAGCTGCCTACCTAGACATAATTTTGGGACATCAGGTGCATACAATTCTTTTGTAGAATTTTGTCACATGCAGCCTAATAAGATGTACAGTAAGTAACCCGTATGCCATTTCCTGTTCCTTATAATGCATTTTAATATACGAGTGTAGGCATAGCAATATTATAGCGTACCTCGTTCAAAAACTTATTTTAATAACTGAATAATGGGAAGCATGTGCGAATTAAGCCAATTCAATTATAACTACATCAAGTAAAGGTTTGGTGGATGCATTAAAAATTACCATTTTTTTCATAAAGGTCAAAAAAAAATTTGTTTCAACACCGTTTAAACGATTATTTGACAACACAAAAGTTAGATTACAAGTCAAGTTAGACATGCGCTAAATATATAACGTTACTCGCAAATCGCCTTTGCTTGAGGAGGTATAGCAATAGCGACTTGATTAGGCTATTGCCCGTATCGGAGGGTAGATTGACAAAACAACAAGTGTCTTTTTAATCACGTAATTATTAGGGATTTACATGTCACAAAGTCCTTAGTGTTTTGTTCAATATGTCTTCAATATAAAAACGTACAAAACGTCTCTATGGCTCCAAGAAGAACCTCAAACTAATGCACGAAGAAAATAACTACAATGAATGTCACGGAGTTATTCGCACGTGGCCGAAAGGGTAACAGTAAAGTCAAATTAATCAATTTACCGCAATGTACCAAAAGCAACGGAATAATGCATCAGTTTCCACAAGGGGCAAAACTATTTTTTTTAAAACTATTTTTAAAATTGAAAGCAAGGAACGTTAAATGATAAACTGTAGTAAAATTGATTTGAGTGTTAAACATCATGCTGCATTCTCTATTATAATGAATGAGGAAAACACCGGGTGAAGCAGAGTAACTCACCCGACACTCCACACATCAAGAGGCTGGCGGTGTGAACTTGCATGGCAACGGCGACTGACGATGTGATATCCGACAACAGTTAAACCCCTCTCCCCTGACTGATACAAAAAAAGAGAGTTGTGCACTTTATTTTTTCCAGCCTCCTCTAACTAAGAAAAAGAAAGTTGTATGCGAATTGCACGATTTGAACAGGTCCGACTGTTCCGGGGAGATGATCAGTGCACTCCTGTGCGCGCGCGGTCTGAGTACGGAGTGCAGAGAGCGCGCGCACATGCACAACGAACAGACAGACACCTGGGGGAGGGACTTTGCAATGAACTATCGCTTTACTTCAAATTGAAAAACTAATGTAGTGGGTGATGCTAATAGATCTGCGTTCTATGTGTTCTAAAATGTTCTGTGTTCAATGTTCAATGTTCAAAATCTTTCTAAAAGTAGACATTGTTGTCAGTAAAAAAAAAATATATATATATAGGCCTACACTCTAAACAAAAATGGTGCTAAATAGCACTAAAAGTGGTTCATTGGCTTGTAATCATAGGGGAACCACTTATCTTTGTCAAATGGTGCTATGTAGAACCTTAAGAGGTGCCATAGAGCACCTTAACCACCCCAGAGAACCACTGAAGAACCGCTGAAGAACCAAATTGGGCTTAACAGGTTCTTTAAATGGTAGTGGTGCTATATAGCACCATGACCACCGCAAAGAACCCCTGAAGAACCGCTGAAGAACCTTTTTTTTTAGAGTGTATAGCCTATAATTTAACTGCAAAAAAGCACAACAAACCCAGTTTCCTTACTATAAATGTAACAAATTATAATAGATCTAACATTATATTTCATGTGACTTACTTTACAGTCAAATATAGTTAAATAGCCTACACCTTTTTGGAAGTACAGTAAAAAGAAAAAATCCTCTTTTAGGCTAACTTAAACATAAACTGACATCCTCAGAAATCCATGTCCAGCACCATATTTTGACGGATTCTTTCTTTCTTTCTTTCTTTCTTTCTTTCTTTCTTTCTTTCTTTCTTTCTTTCTTTCTTTCTTTCTTTCTTTCTTTCTTTCTTTCTTGTTATCATTTATGTACATTAGGGTTTTATGTTACATCCATCACAAAACCTAAAAAAAACAACAACAGTCGTGGACCATCCAGGTAGCAACACTCATACGAATAAAGGGCACAGTAAACTTTTGAACAGAATCATTTTTATAATGTTTTTGTCTTGTGGACTATACATATTTTATGTAAAATGTCTTATTCAGGACAGTACTAAATTAAAAATAACATGCATTTTGTATGATCCCTCTTATTTTGAAAAAAACTCCAAAAAACTGGCACCTGTGGTTGACAGATTAATTCTGTAAAAATAATGGTAAAATATGTTTTAAATGGTAAAATATTGTAATGTTTACAGTTTTACTGTATTTTACAGAATTAATCTGTCAACCACAGTTGCCAGGGTTTTTTTTTTGTAGTAAAAATGACAGGATTTGTGCTCGTCGCTCTCAAAATGCTGTCTATAGAAATGCTCATCTATATCTATAGAATAGATTACCTTTCAGCAGGACAATCTTCATGACTCACCACACTGTCTCTGCCCTGTAAGCACTGCCCAGTTCACCCACATCTACATGACTTTTCTATCATGAATGGCAGAATGGCATTACACCCTGTCTGAAGAAACATAGAGAGCCTAAGTCCCTCCCCTCCGCTTCCGGCTCATGGGACCTTATTTCGGAAATAATATGTAGGCTATGGACGGTAGTCAATGGCGAGAGACAACTTATCTTTTTATTCCGTCTGAACTGTGCCCTGAATTACACATTTGATGTTTGTCAATTTAAAAGATAATTATGAAAGTCAAGAAAGTCGCAGTTTTTCATAAAACAGAAGAGTATAACATTTATGTGAAAATCGCTCAATGAACTACATCTCCCGGAAAGCGAAACAACGATCAAGATCCGTTGCTCATATGTGTGCAGTCTGGTGCAAAACACTCAGGCACGGCGGCGTAACGTTACGATTATAACGTAAGACTATAGAAAAAATGACAGACGTTAGCTTCAGTAAAGTTAGCTTCATTCATTGACAGAAAATGTGCGCCTTTTGGGTTTGTAGTCTTTGTAATTACGTATTTTCAGTCTAATACCTCAACAGTTTTACATCAAACTGCAACTTTCTTGACTTTAAAATGTATCTTTTAAATTGACAAACATCATATGTGTAATTCAGGGCACAATTCAAACGAGATCAAAATATTTGTTGTCTCTTGCCATTGACTACCATACAATATTTTTTCGAAATAAGGTTCCATGGTGGTCGACCGGAAGGGGAGGGACTTAGGCTCTCTATTATGGCAGCTTGTCCTTGTGCAACAGCCAGAATTTGACCTTCACACAGTCAGGCCCAGTTCTGGGTCACCAGCTCAGTGAGAAAACTTTCCCATCTTCATGCCAGACATGGTGATTAAAGAGGACTGTATGTGCGCCACAGTAGAAAGCCTTTCCCGTAAAAGAAAAACTGCAGGGTTTCAAGTAATGTGGAACATAATATAATAATGCTAATTAATGCTATGAAAAAGAAAGTTACTGAGAAGATAAAACTTGGGATTCCATGGGTCTGTAAAATCTTGACAAATCTAATATGAATATGAAATAAAAAAAAATAAAAAAAAATATCCAAATGAGCCATGTTCTATCTAGAGGTATTTGGGGTTGTGAACAACCAGCGGGCACTGGCCATTGGGCTAGTTTTTTTTTGTGTTGACCTGGCAACCCTGATCTCTTGCTCCATTTCCACAAAGTTTTGCTACACACACCTAGGGCTGCAAGCAGAGAAAATTTCTGAATCAATAGCTAATTTACAGTTAACAGCCTGAATAAGTTTACAGGGAGCTCTCTTTAACTTCCCTCTCCCTCATGACCCAGATACTCTGTAGTGACACAGCCTTCTCATTATAACAGCTGATATCTCTTGTGTTCACAGTCAAGAATTTAAAATATCATTTTTGCTTACATTTATGTTTATCATTTTGCAAACAGCTGCTTGTTCATTGGGGACTAGTGTACTCACAAAAAAGATGGTTCTTTAAAGGTTATAGTAAAAGTTATTTTTAGATCCATATAATTTTGAAGAAACATTTTATGCTAGGTTCTTTGTGTTGTGGAGGCACAAAACATTCTTTCAAAACCACCTCATTACTGATAGCTTAAAGGTGCAGTGTGTAGATTTTAGCGGCATCTAGCGGTTCGGTTGCGAGTTGCACTAATGGCTCAGCCCACTGCTCACCCCTCCCTTTTAAAGAAGCTACGGTTGATAAAATTCGACTACTCTCCGCCTAATCTGACCTGAGTAAACATTATTATATGAGAAGCGCTCTGGCCAGACGGGATTTAACCCTCTGGGGACCAAGAATGCGCCCGCGCGTTTTGCTGTTTTTTTTTCACATAGCAGCAACATAGACTTAAAATACTCCGTCATTTATGGTCATATAAATAAAATCAATACATGATTATAAACTATAGAGGGTCTTCTTTTTTTGTGTACACTCACATTAACATCAAAACCTTGTGTTTTTTTTTTAAATAAATAAAATAAAACAGGGTAAGCTTTCAGCTCACTCTGTCTCCGCAAAAATCTTTCTGAAACATGTCTGGAAAATGAACGGAAACTCCGCTAATACTTATCACACAAACATGAAACATACGTCTAAAGAACGCTTTAAATTTCTACTTTTAAATAAAACAATTCACATTTAAAACAAATATTCTCCTGCAATGTAATCTGTCTGAAACTAAAGAGAAGTACAGTTTCTCCTGTCTCACCTCATTATCGTTAATTTGTTCACACCCACTCGCAGAGCGCGCTATTCATAAGATAATGTGTTGAGGCCATTTGCAAAATAGATAAACGCCCCCAGGCAAATGCTGTAAACGCACTATATTTTTTAGTCAGATTAAGATTCGTCTTGCGCAGCTATGAGGAATAATCCTGGGACATTTAATACAGAAGTGCTGGTTTATTTTCACTTCGAGGAGGAGCAACAGATTCAGCTGAGAACTGTAAGTGTTTTATGGCTGTGCTTTGTTCTAATCGCGATATAGAATAACGTTCGTGTCTGTAAACGGAAAAATAGCATACTGTGAATCATGTTTCTCTCTGTGTGTGTGTGTAAATGAATGAATGAACGCACAGATACGCACTGTTACAGACGAAATAAAAGACAAAATTTCGTTGACTAGTTTTGGATAAAGTTTTTCAAATCAAATAAGCATCAAATAAGCTTCAAAATAAAGACATCAGCTTTTGTTAGGAGTTTCTGGGGATAGAAGTGTCCAGACGTATGCACCCTGTATTTTAAAGAAGAACATTTAATTATTTGCGATACATTATTCATTCACAAAGAATTCAGGGACATTATTCACGTCCCTAAAGGTTAGAGTTTTCCTAATTTTTTAATTAAGGCATTAAGATTTTTTTATTCCTCTTTTTAGTCAACTTTAGCATGGGTGTGTTCTCTTCTAATTCTAAGCAGTGTGTGTGTGTATATATATATATATATATATCAGGGATGGCCCGATACCGATACTGGCATCGGGGATCGGGCCGATACTGTCCTAATATACTCGTACTCGTACTCATAAAAATTCGCCGATACCACGCACCGATACCACGTACATATTTGCAAAACGAAACTGGCCGCCGCGAGTGCTTTGTCGAGGTGAACTGAGGCATAGGAAAGTATAATGTCGGCGGTTTGGGCTCATTTCAAGATAAGGGGTGATGACAACAGCAAGGCAGACTGTGAGTTATGTTCAGCTAAGGTGTCGAGAGGAGGGAAAGAAAGTACATCGTTTAACACCAGCAATCTAATTAAACATCTGAAGACGCATCATAGATCTGATGGCCGAGCGCGCGCGCGGGCGGTAATGCACTCACTCTGTGTGTGCGGGTTACGGGAGAATAAAACGATTCGCGGGACTCCCGCAAACTAGAAATATCTATGAATAAAACATAAAAACTAAAAGATTTTTATTCATCTCTTGCAGAAAAGCAACAAGAACAACTACAACAAAATAGAAACGATTTACAGGCCAGAGTTTCTATTCATAACATGGTTACAGCGTTGAGCGATGTAGCCAATCACAGACATATGTGTTTATTTCTTGAACGCAATGGCCAATCAGAAGCATTTAAGATAGACTCCCCTCACCGCTCAAAACAGACTTTTTTTGTTCAGTGCTGAATTCTGTATGCTGGCAAATCCTCTAATTATAACAAACAAAGTGTGGATATTATGAAAGATTGATTGTGCAGTCAGCTTCATTGATAATAACAGAGATGTGTGAGATCGCGATGAACTGTCAGCTTTTAGGATTTATTAAGGGAGCGCACTTTGCGCGCATTCAGTCATGCCAGACCATGCACGCAGAAGCCTGCTTGCTTTTATGTTAAATTAACAGTGGTTTGTGTGTTAATACATTTATTATTTTACTAATTTTTATTTATTTTTAGACTTGTTAAAACAAGCAGAGAAGAAAATAAAAACAGTCTTCTAACCTGTGTTCTAAAATAGTCGTCTTCTTTTCTGGGAGCCTATTACTTTTGCGGTAGAAATATCGGTATCGGTACTCGGTATCGGCAAGTACACAAATGTAAATACTCGTACTCGTATCGGTTTGAAAAAAAATGGTATCGGGCCATCCCTAATATATATATAGCCTATAATTAAAAAGCTATTTTAACCAGAAAAATCTACAATGCATGCCCAAAGTCGTGCAGCCATATAGTTTCTCTTGATATCAGTCCTGCTGACTTCAACATTCACAGGAGACTGTAATGAAAAATCAAACACCTTGGAAATGACAGGTATGTACTATGTTTCAGGAATGGGACAATGCTGTGTGACTGTGTAAGCCTCTGTATTTAGATCAGTGTGTTTACTAATGTGCTTTTTTGTCCTTTGTTGTGTATCTTTGGATTATGTTGTGTTGTAAATAAATCCAAACAATCTAAAAGCCATTCTTTTTTAAATCTCCTCATTCTTTGTGCAAGGCTCCTCTAATGATATGGCCTGATAGCACCTAATAGGGCCATTATGGGAGGGTCTTTGTCTTTCTCAGGTGTGAAATGCCATACATATTAATGAGAGATCACGCCTCCTTGCATAAAGCTTTCTCAAACAAAACACATCATACACATTATAAAAGACTTTATTGACTTATCTGAATGAGTAGTCAGGATGATTCTGGGTGGTTGCCACAACTAAAAAAGTGAAACGTTCTAATTAAAGCAGCATAAGCATAAGTTATAACCAGCAGAGGTATATGCCATCATAAGTTTGACACTTGCCAATCAGATATTTCATATAGCCTAATTGTAAAACTATAGCATTAGAGAAAATGCCACAAACCATTATAAAGTGACACCTACCATTCTGAAATACATTATGAAAACTGGTACCAACCATTCAGAAGTGTGCTGGACCTTGACATTGGCTCTTCACAATGAAGTAGGTCTGTATACATATATTAAACTGGATGTCTATAATGTGCCTACAGAAAGTAAAATACTTTAACAAAACCTGCAGGCATCTCCAGAAAGACTGCATGTTCACACTTAACAAAAAAAAATAGTTTTATTTCTTAATACATAACTACATAAAATGAATTGTGAAATATTAAAGCCATATAGATGAAAACAACTAACCACATATTCAATTATATGCCTATCTACATTAGATCAATATCAGACTCTGATTACTTGTTTTTGTTTTTGTTACCGTCTACATCACACACAAATAACAAATACACCACATGTGGATCTTCCTCAACTGTTGTAAGTTTTGGTTTATCTTGCGCTGGCCAATGTTACACTTACTTATACACCTACCGGCATGCACACATCATCATGCAAAAATATAGGTTTACAGTGATGGATGCAACTGTTAATGAGGTATTCATAGTGAGCCGTGATATATTTATTCCGTGTGTATTTTGGAATGGGCAGTTTGCGTGATCAACAACATACAGTAGCACTTGTATTACATAACATTCAGTGACACGTCCATGCCACTCAAATACAGATGTGCCACAAACTGACATGTTTAAAAAATATTTCCGATTTGTGAATAAGTTTTATTTATTTATTTAAAAAAAAAAAAAAACCCACTAAATTAGGGCATTTATTTAGGATTTTTTTGTCACAATCACGTCAGTATAGCTGCTCAACTCATCTGTCAGTTACTACTGTAGGTGCCACAACATACGGCGACATGTTCCGCAACATTGTCAGTGACACATGATGCAATCCATCACAATATGTCACCAGTTTTAGTGACACATGCCACTATCCACTGGAAGATGTCACACCTTTTAGTGGCACATCCCACTATCCGCTGGCACAAGCCAATGAAAACTGGACATGCCACTGGATATGCCACTAAGCAGCGGCATGTGGCTTATATGCCACCTCATGTTAATAGGCTTACAGGAGAAATGTCTCCCTCATCTACTTGTGATCCAATCAGCCTTCATTACATTTATTTTGTGTTTTATTTCCCTATGTAGCTTATTTAATTATGTTCAGAGACAATTATCATTTCTTAATGGATTCAGCTAATAACTGTTTTTAGAGCACTGAGCACTTTTGCTGTATCAATAAAAAATAACCTGCTTGAAATGACTTTCTGTCAAAAAACAAAACAAAAAAAACTTACCCATAAAAGAGGTAAAAAGCACAATATTAATACACAATATAAAAAAACCTGGTTAAACTTTATTTTAAGGTGTCCGTGTTATAGTGTAATTATTTAAGTACTGAGTAATAATAATTAAACACATGTACTTAGTAGGGTGTTGTTTGGGGTTAGTTGCATGTAATTATGAAAAAAGGGTTCTGATATTGTTACACTCTCAGAAAAAAAGCAAATATTGTACCCTTTTTTGTCACTGGGGCAGTACCCTTAAAGGGGCATCTTTGAATTTTATAGTAGCACATTATTACTCTAAGGTACTAAAATGCACCTTTTAGCGGTATAAGGTTTAAAAAAAAGCCTCGGTGACAGCCTTTTACACCCTTAAAGGTATTTTTCGTGAGCTTAGAATTATAAGGTTCTATCTCCACTTTTGGTCGAAATTGAGTTTTTGACATAATCTTATCCAGTAGGTGTTTATTAATGCATGTGTGGTCTTATTTTTGTAAAAAAAATATTTTGTTAGTAGTTATTAATAAAATAAAAAGGTTCCATCTCACAAAACAGCAGGGATGTAAAAACTTTGATGCTCAATATCTCAGAGCTACCCTAAACGGAGATAGAACTGTATAATTCTAAGCTCACGTTTTGCACCTTTTTTTTTTCTGACAGAGCACAAGCCGAAGCACTCTAATCTGATAATGTTTAGAACCATTTTTCTTAAGAGTGCGATTGACACTCTTAAGTGGATCTGATGATCTAGAGTGGCCATTCTGGCAACCTGACACCTCATTTATTTTGGCTCTTTTCCAGGTAAACCAAAAAAAGAAAAAGTAATAAAGAACCCACCCCCCGACACCGACCCTATTTAAACTCTCACAAATATAAACCAGAGAGCTGATTTTCCAGGGCAGCTAATCTCGGGGAAGGATGCGTATTTCTAAAGGAGCTTCATCACTGCTGTGGTTTCTGGGCATGCTGAAGAAATTAAAATCTGTTTAAGGCAATTGCTTTTAGACACATCAATGAAAACTCAATTATGAGGAAGCAAATCATTGTTCCCTTTCGTTGTCACTCCGAGTTCCGTCGGATGACGACGAATGGGGGTTTCGCTTAGAAAGCCTATCGACTTCGAGTATACAAAACGAGCCAATGGCAAACAAATGCCATGGGTCTGCGGAATTTGCATGGCGCAACTCCGCCCCACCTCGTGGGGATAAAAGGAGAAAGCCGGCAATATGCAGATATGTTTTTGCTTCGGAGCCAAGATGTTCTCTTCACTCCTGCAGGCTATTCTCTGACTATCTTCGAGAATCTTCAAGACGAGCAGCTTCCAGTCGGTGTTGGTGTGATGGCGTGTTCCAGCGAGTTTCACATTCCTGCCTGCTGATCTGAACAGCTGTGTGCTTCTCCCTGGGCGCTTCAGCACTGCTGCAAGCTTTTCTCACACAAAAAGAGCGTGCACGCGGCGCGTCTTTTTAAAGACGATCTGCCCGTGCATTTCTGAGTGCGGTAGTCTGATAGAT
Organism: Rhinichthys klamathensis goyatoka; assembly: GCF_029890125.1. Lineage (NCBI taxonomy): Eukaryota > Metazoa > Chordata > Actinopteri > Cypriniformes > Leuciscidae > Rhinichthys > Rhinichthys klamathensis. The sequence continues at coordinate 116,325 of NW_026606671.1, read as the reverse complement.
TCAGCTGATGGGCACGAGCGCTGTTTTGACGTGTTTGGGCTTCGATCACGTTCGAACAGCGCTCGCGGATGCGTCACGTTCTCTAAAGGGAACATGACCATCGCAATGTAACGGTCAAGACTCAATGAGCTCAACTGAGTGAGAGTCCCCTCATCCACACCCCGATCTATTTTCTCCACGTGAGAGAATACTTTGGCTGGTGGCCAGGGTGACCTGAGATGGCCGGTGTGGAACTAACCGCCGATTAATATCCGTGGTCCACACCCCTCTCTTAAACATTGCAACCCGCGCGGTTCTGAATGAGTTAGCTGGTCAGAGCCGCGTCCAGAGGACGCCGGCGGGCCGGCATCTCATTCAGTTCCCCGGCTGATGAAATCATGTCTATCGCCGCGTCACAAGGTGAGCTGGAGTCCTTTGGAAGTGAGGGCTCGTCTATGTTGCCACTCTCGGGTGTGCAACATGGCGAGTCTGATCCAGAGTTGACAGCTATGCTTCCCGGGCCGCCGCGAGTATCGGGCATGTGTGGATTACTCTGCCATGTCTCGAGCACTCAAGGCTGATGATTGGTTTTGGGGAGGCGAACCCAAAATCCTTTCTACCCGGATGTGCATGAAGAGGTTATGAGATCGTGAGAGTCTCCTTTGACTTTCGCGACTGCTCAGCAGCCTCTTCCACCTTCTCTGCCCTCGAGAGGCCGCGGCCATGGGTACACTGGGGTTCCCCCCGTGGAGTGTTCTGTGGCAGCACGTCTGTGCCCCCACAGCGCCTCCACCTGGCGTGGCGACCCTAAGCACCCCTCCAATGCCTGTAGGTTTTTTGTCTACTCCGGTGGCAAGGACCTATAGAGCAGCGGACAGGCTGCCGTCTCACTGCATGTTATTGCCATCCTTCGGGGTGCTCAATGACATGCACGAGGGTAGGGCTGATTCAGGGCTCATCTAAGAGACTGCCTGCCGCCACCGACCTCGCTCTACGAGTGACGAAGGTGACCGCACGCTCCCTGGGTCAGGTGATGTCCACTTGTGTGGTCAGACATTTCTGGGTTAACCTGGTTGATATGCGCGAGGCTGAGCGAACCCGCTTCCTCAACTCCCCCATATCCCAGGCTGGCCCTTCCGCGGCGCGGCCGAGGACTCTGCCTAACAGTTCTCGGCCGCCCAGAAGCAGACTGAGGCTACCAAACACGTTCTGACCCCGCGGCCAGCTGCTGCCGCCGGCTCAGACGCCTCAGTCAGGTTGTCGCCGAACGCGCACTCCTGCGACTTTCGCCCCCTCCCGCCCGGCCCCAGCAGCTCCGGGCCGCGCCTTGGAGGTGGTCGCAGGAAAGCGCCCCAGCCCGTACCAGCCCCGCAGCCTGCCAAATGCCAGGCAAAGCGGCGCTCCCGTTACGGGCAGCTCAGAGATGGGTTGCAGTTCTCCAGGAGGTGGTTGCAGGGCCACTCCTTTCCCCGGTGGAGGGCCGTGGGAGAACCTCTTTTTCCGAGAGCTGACTTCCCATCTCTAAGCACACAGAGTTCTCGGACGACACGGTGCGCCGCCCCCGGGCCGTGCACCCCTCGTCCTCCTCTGTCCCAGAGCCGGATGACAGTGCGCGCCGTCCCCGGACCGCGCCGCTCTCATCCTCCTCTGTCGCCAGACCCCTGGCAGAGTAGACCCCCGTGGAACGTTCGTCCTTCCCTGGTCTCCTCTGTCAGGACGCGGTCTATGACTGTACCCCCACACCAGGCTGCTATGCCGTCCACGTCTGGGTCAGCCATACCGCCTCGCTGCTCCACCGACGGGAAGTCTGTGGTTCGCGTGACCCCGCTGGTACAGTCCTTGGGAGCCTGGCTAGAGCTTCCCAACCTGTCCCGCTGGGTCGCACGATCGATCAGGCTCGGCTACGCGATTCAGTTCGCGCGGTCTCCTCCCTGCTTCAGGGGAGTCCGCTCCACTATGGTCGGTGGCAATGCCCCTATCATGAGAGTGGAGGTTGCTACCCTGCTGGCGAAGGGTGCGATCGAGACTGTCCCTCCAGCCGAAATGAGGACCGGCTTCTACAGCCCGTACTTCATTGTCCCGAAGAAAACCGGTGGGTTACGGCCAATCCTGGACCTGCGCGTTCTGAACCGCTCCCTTCTCAGGGTGCCGTTCAAGATGCTCACCGCCAAACGCGTTTTCGCATGTGTGCGGCACCAGGATTGGTTTGCAGCGATCGACCTGAAGGACGCCTACTTTCATGTCTCCATCCTCCCTCGACACAGACCGTTCCTGCGGTTTGCTTTCGAGGGGCAGGCATATCAGTACGCGGTTCTCCCATTCGGGCTAGCCCTGTCTCCTCGCGTCTTCACGAAGGTCGTCGAGGCAGCCCTTGTTCCCCTCCGGGAACACGGGGTTCGCATTCTGAATTACCTCGACGACTGGCTAATTCTAGCTCACTCTCGAGATCAGCTTTGCGAACACAGGGACTTGGTGCTCCGCCATGTAGCCCGTCTGGGCCTTCGGGTCAACTGGGAGAAGAGCAAACTTTGCCCCTGCAGAGGATCTCTTTTCTCGGTATGGAGATTGACTCGGTCGCCATGTCCGCGCAGCTTACGAGTGAGCGCCCGCAGTCACTGCTGACTTGCCTGAAACAGTTCGAGGGCAAGAGTGCGGTTCCACTGAAACTTTTTCAGAGGCTCCTGGGGCATATGGCATCTGTAGCCGCGGCAACGCCGCTCGGATTGCTTCATATGAGACCGCTTCAGCTCTGGCTTCGCGACCGAGTCCCGAGGTGGGCATGGCAACACGGCACCCTCCGAGTACCAGTTACTCCGACCTGCCGTCAGACCTTCACCCCGTGGTCGAACCTCAGTTTTCTACGGGCCGGAGTGCCCCTGGAACGAGCTTCCCGGCATATTGTTGTATCGACAGATGCCTCTACCACGGGCTGGGGTGCCATGTGCAATGGACGTGCTGCCGCGGGTTCCTGGACAGGACCCCACCGCCTATGGCACGTCAATTGCTTCGAGTTGCTGGCTGTACCGCTCGCCCTGCGCCGCTTCCGAGCCGTGCTCAGGGACCAGCATGTACTAGTCCGTTCAGACAATACCGCGACCGTAGCGTACATCATCCGTCAAGGTGGTCTGCGCTCCCGCCGTATGTCGCAACTCGCCCGCCACCTCCTCTTATGGAGTCAGAAGCATCTGAGGTCGCTTCGTGCCATCTATATTCCAGGAGCTCTGAACTGTGCAGCCGACGAGCTCTCACGGTTTCAGCCCCTCCCGGGAGATTGGCGACTCCATCCCCAGTCGGTTCAGCTGATTTGGGACCAGTTCGGGGACGCACAGATAGATCTGTTTGCCTCTCACGACTCGACCCATTGCGCCCTGTATTATTCCCTGACCGAGGGCACGCTCGGCACGGATGCACTGGCGCACAGCTGGCCGCAGGGCCGCAAATATGCGTTTCCCCCAGTGAGCCTTCTTGCGCAATTCCTGCGCAAAGGTCAGGGAGGACGAGGAGCAGGTCACTCATGTCGCGCCGTACTGGCCCACCCGGACCTGGTTCTCCGAACTCATACTCCTCGCGACAGCACCTCCTTGGCCGATTCCTCTGAGGAAGGACCTCCTTTCTCAGGGACGGGGCACCCTGTGGCACCCTCGTCCCGATCTTTGGAACCTCCACGTGTGGCTCCTGGACGGGACAAGGCAGGTTTGAGTACCCTACCACCAGCGGTGGTGGCTACCATCACTTCCGCTAGAGCGTCGTCCACGAGACACGTCTACGCGTTGAAGTGGAACCTCTTCGTCAACTGGTGCTCTTCTCACTGAGAAGACCCCCGGAGATGTTCGATCAACGTCGTGCTTTCCTTCCTTCAAGAAGGGTTGGAGCGAAGGCTGTCTCCCTCCACCCTCAAGGTCTATGTCGCCGCTATTGCCGCACAGCATGATCTTATAGAAGGTAAGTCGGTGGGGAAGCATGACCTGATCGTCAGGTTCCTGAGAGGAGCGAGGAGACTGAATCCTCCTCGCCCTCCTCTCGTACCCTCTTGGGACCTCGCAGTGGTCTTAACCGCCCTGCGTAGTGCTCCCTTTGAGCCTTTACAGTCAGTCGAGCTTAACTTCCTGTCAATGAAGACGGCGCTTCTGACTGCATTGGCCTCCATCAAGAGGGTAGGGGACCTGCACGCATTCTCCGTTGACGAAGCGTGCCTGGAATTCGGGCCGGCGTACTCTCACGTGATCCTGAGACCCCGGCCTGGATATGTGCCCAAGGTTCCTACCACTCCCTTCCGGGACCAGGTGGTGAACCTGCAAGCGCTGCCCCGGGAGGAGGCAGACCCAGCCTTGGCACTGCTCTGTCCAGTACGTGCGCTCCGCATCTACGTAGACAGGACGCAGTGTTTCAGGACCTCAGACCAGCTCTTTGTCTGTTATGGTGGGAAGCTGAAGGGAAAGGCTCTCTCCAAGCAAAGGTTGTCTCACTGGTTAGTGGACACCATTGCTTTGGCATACCAGCAGCAAGGTCGACCGTGCCCCCTTGGTGTGACTGCCCACTCCACCCGGAGTGTGGCGTCCTCTTGGGCTCTAGCGCATGGCGCCTCGCTAACAGACATCTGCAGAGCTGCAGGCTGGGCGACACCTAACACATTCGCCAGATTCTACAATCTCCGAGTGGAGCCAGTGTCCTCTCATGTACTCGCTTCAACCAGCTAGTACCGGACCCGCTCAGGTGTCTTCGCTTGCTCGCCATTCCACTCTACGGACTGGATATGTGCGATATTCTCCTCAGGTGAGCTTCTCCGAAAGCCCTGAGTTCCTCCAGCACTCCTGACGTCGGCGCCAGTGTCTCTTGCCTGCGCGTCGGCTAGGTGCCTCCCGTGTGCATGGTACCTCCCGGAGCTACCCCCACATGTGTATTCCCACTGTAAGCCTCTCTGAGCATGTGTCTTTCCCTTGGCAAGCCACCTTGCCACCCCTGGGGTTGAAATATTCCACCTGCGGCTGGATACCCCAGTGATTCCCCATATGCATCCCTCGGGTCATATGTGTATTTCTAAGTCCCCCCCCTCTGGGTTGGCAGTAATTGCATACTTCCCTGAGACTGGGATATGCTCCCCAGTGTACCTTGGTATTCCTGTGTTAAATAGGAGTCCTTCGTCCGTGCTAGTCTCACGACAGGGATCTCAGATTTACGCAGGGCACTGGAAGACAGCTGGGAAGGTGGCGTGATTAGACTGGTATCCCCATTCGTCGTCATCCGACGGAACTCGGAGTGACAACGAAAGGGAACGTCTCGGTTACGGATGTAACCCTCGTTCCCTGAGTAGGGAACGGAGACGTTCCGTCTGCCTGCCACTTCCGCTGTACCGCTGGAACAGCCGAGTTCAGTCTTGGCTCCTCAGCGAAGAAACATATCTGCATATTGCCGGCTTTCTCCTTTTATCCCCACGAGGTGGGGCGGAGTTGCGCCATGCAAATTCCGCAGACCCATGGCATTTGTTTGCCATTGGCTCGTTTTGTATACTCGAAGTCGATAGGCTTTCTAAGCGAAACCCCCATTCGTCGTCATCCGACGGAACGTCTCCGTTCCCTACTCAGGGAACGAGGGTTACATCCGTAACCGAGACGATTTTTTTGGCACATTTTTGTGTGAGAATGATCATTTCAGTTTCTTTTCTATTAGCTGCGGTTGTTTAGCGATAGAAACTAACACATCCTTCCTTGTACCAACCTGTCCCGACATTTCCACCAGCAGATGCTTTTCCCAGCATGCCCTGTACCTGACTGCACCTTCTCTCTGTTTTCCCTTCTCTTAATTTTTTTTTTATCAGATCCATTAGTCTTCATTAGACCAAGAGGTGAATAATAGATGCTCGTTTAGTGTAATTGAAAGAGGCTTTATTACAGTTTTCAAAAAATCCACTGTCAGATCTATCCAGGTCTATGCAGTAGCTTTCGATAAAAGCACCTGCTAAATAAATAAATGCAAATGCAGATTCATGAAACCAAGCATGAATACACACTGTCTATGTGCAACATCTAGAACTGAACTGACAATTTCTGCTTAACTGAACAATAATTCAAATTTAAACTATAAGGAAACAGAATTAAAATTCTGTATAATTTTTAAATACATTTTCAGCCTTAGTGAGCATAAGATATTTCCTTCAAAAACATAAAAATTTTTAGAGATCCCAATCTTTTGAACGGTAATGTACACAAAAACACACAAAATGTCTTCTCATAATCAGATGCTGGAATGTCCTGCGGTTGTCATAAGGGTGGTATAAGGTATAAATCACTTTTCTAAGCAGAGTGCCACGACTCATTTAGAACTAGAGTCAATTAATGTTTAACGTTACCCTTTAATTTTGTGTTATGTGAAACACAGTATTTGAGTGTGTGTGTCCAAGTATGCCAGTTTTAAGTAGTTTCGATGCAATTCTAAAATTGAAATAATTAAGTCAAGACAAGCAAGCCAATCTTCTGTTCTACTCTTAATACGCAAAAACATTCTTAACTCAGAAGTACACCTGTTGAAACATTGCGGTCTTGCAAGGACTTGCTCTTCTGTCCACTGTCACACTGTGAAAATAGCCTTTTGAGAAAGATGTATTATACAATCATCCCACTAGCAGCGAACCCTTTATATGGGTCATCTTCAATCAAAATGAACTTTTTTCCCTTCGTTTTTAAATGAATATCCGCTCAACATTGCTGAGGTAAGTCAGGAAAACTAGCAGGAGAGAAAAGAGGGGAAAGAAGCTTTAAAGTACAATCAACATGAAGACCTTGGCTGAGTGACTTTCATTCTGTTAGGATCAAACTTAATGTGTCCATCAAAAGGCTTGGACAGAAATGGATGTAATTTATGTTCTGAGACACACATACAGGTGTTGAGGATTCTACATGATAGATCAAGTAGAAATCTCACCCATTGTCCAGACGAACACCGCTGTAGTTGGCAGGTCAAGGAGAAATGTGACGATGATGATATGTGTCAATGAGTGCCGAGGGAGAATGAAAACAGACCTGTACTGTATCTCCACTGTCTCAATGCTTCAGACTGACTCACTTTAAAGACACAGGACTGGACAGGAACATGTGAGAGAAAGAATAAAGACAAACTGATTGGTTTGCTATTCACACACACACACACACTCGCTCGCTCGCTAAAATTCAGCTGCTTGCATTTCCTTCTCTTTCAGCATATGATACAAATTAGAATTTATTTAAAGCAAATATATTACTCATCATATATCACTGGCAAAATACAAGTTTAGTCAGAGGAATATACACCATGCTCTCTTAAATAGCAGATAACAACTTCCTTAACAAGAGCTGATAAATATATTAAGGCTTTTGAATTTGTCTGGAGCTCATCAAACTGAGAAATGTAAGCTTTAGCGTTAAGTTCTGTCAGGAAGACTCAATTGCTACGTCACTTATTACCTTCTCATCTATCCAATCGCGTCTAATACTTGCGGTATAAAAGACCAGTACTTACACATGTTTGAGTTCGCAGATGCTGACGCTTTCATTCACCTCCATCCTCCCCACCACCACCAGGATGGTCCCTTCCCCTCCATCCTCCCCACCACCACCAGGATGGTCCCTTCCTATACCTCACAGGGGGTCGGCTGCGCCCCTGCCTTCGTCTTCAGGCAGGAAATGCAGAGTCCGGACCCTCGGATTGCGAGCTATGGACGGGGCCTACGCCAAAGAACTTTATTGCTTGCTGGGCTATTAATAAATGTATTTATTGTACAGTATTTATTCTCCCGAGTCTTTCTGGTAGAACTAGTGAGATTAGTACTCTCAAAAATCTATATCAGATGAGCAAACGGCAGTTTTGTTATCTTTTCCTATCACACTCAAAACACAATGCAGCTAAAAAATAAGATATATATAAAAATAACTTTTCAAAATATTTTCCCATGTTTGGTGTGTGTTTCTTTGAACAGGCAAGAGAGACTGTGAGAGGGGGTTGACCGAGGGGGTCTCAACAATAACATCTAAAAAATTGCCTGTCAAAATTACTCACCCAGCCTTGGACTTCTTCATAATTTATTGAGTTACAGCACTGATGCATTTAACTGAGGCTTTTTGATAAATGTCGACTAATGGACCCATATAATGTCAAAGTGAAACATTTGCCTTTTCTTTTTGAGAGAACAAATGGGAGGTGCACAGCAGAACCCATAAAATAATATGGATAACAATAAAATTCAGTCATGGCACAACAATCAATATTAAGTTGATGATGCACATTGAAAACAATGAAGAGTTGCATGCTACCTCATCCAGAAATGAAGGAGGGGAAATGTCAGGAAAAACAAACAACATTCAAATAATAATAATAATAATAAAAACAGTCTATTTTATGGTTCTTGCACATGTCTATTTGCAAATTTGTACATCTTGTCAACCTTGCACATGCTGTCATTACAATTTTTTCTTGCCAATCTAATGAATGAAAATTATTTTGAAAAATCAATGGTAAATAATAACACTTGATTTTGTGGACAAAGAACATTACCTAAAAAATGGAAATAAATGAATAGTTGAATGGTTAATAGGATTAAAAAGGCAGCTGTGGTTGATAAATCACTGTAAAACGCACACAAAACATTAAAAATTATGCAATAAGCATTAAATAAATGGGATGAATGCAACTGTAAAATGCACATAACTGCTGATAAAATGAGAAGTCATAAATATTTAAATAAAATGTCACAATAGTCTATTTTGCAATAATTTCTACAATAAGCTTTTGCTTTAATATAATGAATACACAAAGATTAGGTTACATTTCACTTAACAAGAGGCTCAACTGAAGAACACACATCCCACAGCTGTAAACCATGCTTTGCCACAAAGAACCAAAGAGGACACAACGGGAGAAAACTGACACTTACTTTCAACTTGTTCCCTTGCACAAGTCAAAGAAAGAGAGTAGCCTACTTAAAAATCCACCACTTGTTGACAGGATGACATTGTGTTCGAATGTGAAGAAACTCTGCGCACCCTCCTGTCTTCCATGTTTGACCTCACAATGTCTGAACTGCTGCCACGTCCAATCTAACACAAAATCTATGTCCACCTCATCAATGAAGCAGAGACAAACCTCAAAGCTAACAATTAAGACACTTACTTGTTAAGTTTAAGTTAAAATGATAGGTCCAGATTGTTTAACCAGAGAAGAACTGGCTCCAAAGTGTCTCTAAATTCTCCTGTTTTTTTGTCTCCTGATAACAGCAAAATGGAGCTTTTGTTTCCCTGCCACAGTCTACTCTCCTATGGCTTGTTCAGATTAAATCATTACGACTCTCTAACAGCCCCTGATTAAACTACTTAGCTTGATGTTAAGCAAAACTGAGAGAAAGCGTTTGTGCATTTGCACATATAAACCAGCCACTACTCATGAGTATCTGTCACAAACTGCTCCGAGACAAGAAGGTTGAGGATCCAAATGCAGTATTTATTAAACAGGGTAATCCAAAGTACAGGCAAGGTCAAACACAGCCAGGCAGTCCATACAAACAAACACAAGGCAGGGAACACAGGCAAAAGAGTAATCCACAGAACAGGCAAGAAATCCAAAACCAAGAGACATGAAACCAGGGAGAATGCTCAGAATTGCAGTGTAACACTAAACAAGACTTTGCAGATAATGAATGAGAAAACCAGGCTTATATGGGGTGAGCTAAACAAGATAATGAGACACAGGTGAATGTGATAATGGATGAAGAGTCCGGGCAGTGAGTTATAGGAAATGTGGTTTGTGAGGGAATGACAATAGTCTGATGTGGAGTGCCCTCTGCTGTTGACCGTTACACTATCACTGAAAACTGAGACCCACACAGCATTTGATCACTGGATTTACAGTAAATATTTCACTTTTAAGAAGTGTTTTCACAACATTGCATATCTATGCTCCTGACGTACTCCTACAATTTGTAATCTACCCAGCACTGTATGATCCTAACCTAATGATGATCCTGACTTTATCTCGATATAGCGTAATCTCAGTTGGCCAATGATTATTTTTTTATGAATCATTAAAATATTGGTATCTGGGTGGGATGCTGTGAGTCATGAGTTTCAAAAAGCTTAGCTTAAATGTGCGCTAGAAATAAATAGTGCTCATATAAATGTCTCTTGGAGCAAATTGCCTCTTGCTTTCTTTAGCTACATCACTTATCACTTATGGGGGTCTACAATATTGCATGCCACTGAAGGACTTTAAAATACTTATTACATAAAAAATAAAGTGTCTTTCTCAGGAGAAAACACATAAGATTACATTTATTCACATAGCTGACTCTGTTTTCCAAAGCATTTGTGGATCATATAAATATAGTGTCATAGGCCTATATAATAAAAGACATATTTTCTGAAGTAAGTAAAAAAACAGAACATTGCATACATTTTTCCTAATTTTTGACATATCACTAATTGAGCAGGTGGCTGAGGATACAAATTAAGCTTCAAGGAATTTTTCCATTTCTTCTGCAAAATGACCATTGAAAGACGAACCCCTGCAAAGACAAAATTATGATTTGATGAGCCATCATTGAGAAATAAAGGGAAAAGACAATAACTGCAGGGCAGGAGGAAGAGAAGCCTTTTACATCAAACAAACCAAGTCTGCTGTGACAGAAATGGTTATATCACTTATCCAATCATGGTCTTATTAGAAGCAGAATACGAGGGAATGGGAAGTGGAAAGAAATAGAGATAAAAATAGCCAGAGAAGCTGCTTTAATAAAACATATCAGACATTCCCTTGCAATTAAAGCCTGGAAAATCAGAGAGGCAAATGATAAACAACTGGGTTAAAAAGCCATCAGGTTATCTGATATAAGCTGACTTCTGAGAAAAATGAAGGGAAGTAAATGAGCCAGATTATGTAAAGCAGTTTGGTATGTCTATATTGGTACATTGTATTAAGCTGGTCAAATATGGGGAAAAATATGACCGATGATAGAGTTTGTTGCCAAGAGGAGGATGCATTTAGCTCAAGTGCCCTAGTTAACAACAGCATTCATAAAACATTTTACTTCTGTAATCTGATGCATTAACAAGTGTTTTGCAAAATCACTTTATGCACTTTAGAATACTGTCATATACACTTTGCCTCCTCTGGCAAATTCGTTCTTTCAACTGTTCGTTTTTTGACTGCTTTATTGACTGCAGTTCCCGTTGGGATTTAGAGCTGGTTTGGCTTTTAATCCCACGTTAACAACTCTGTCTCGAATGGAAATTTCCTCATGCTCAAAGAAACAGTGCAGACTAGCTTAAAAGATACAAAATGCTCGAGGAGTACACCTTTATATCCTTATAAACCTTATAAACAGAGAAAAAGCATAAAAAAAATCACAAGACGCATCCATTGAATTAAATTATCAAAAGACCCATCCATTGCTTAAAGTCGAACCATGCAAGGGTAAAAAAGATTCAGGAGCTTTTGTCAAATCCATTAGTTTAGCTAAGTTGTTCATCTGAGCTCCAAAATGAAATCTTCCTGCTTGATAATGGAGAAAATCATTTTACTGCATGCTTGATATCATTTTCACATTCTCAGCCATTTCCATTTTTACTGTAAAACGGTGAAAATCTGATTAGTTGCATAAAACAGCAGTGCTTCAAAGTCCCTCCTTTTACCGGTTCACACACTGAAAACAGAACGTTTTGACCTTGTTCTGTTCACACTGATGGAATTTTAAATGGGTTCACCTGCTGCACTGACAGGAAGACGAAAATTACAACATCAATGTAAAACTTGTACATGCACACAAGCACATAGGGGAAAATATAGAGATGACACCAGCCATACCAAATAGGTCTTATTTCGGTTGCAAAATGGACCAATCTTCGCTATTAAAACATTATATATAAGTAGGCCTAAATCCTAAAAAAAAAAAAAAAAAAAAAAATTATATAGATAAATGTATGTATATATATATATATATATATATATATATATATATATATATAATTATACAAATACAAAAATTAAATATAAATAATAAATAAAATAAAAAGGAATGCATTGTACAATAATTGATATTATAGCCTACATAAATTAATACACATTTTACGTTTTAAAATAAAATAAAATAGTAAAATACAATTCTGCAACCGATGTTAGAGCTTTATTTATTTTGTCACAGCTTAAAATAATAATACCAAACTTATCTTATTATCTTATCTTATCTTATCTTATTAATCAATGTGAGTACTCTCAGGCTATCAGCTTTTTAGCTAGTCAACTAAGTTAGCTAGCTAACTTGAGAGCTTAAGACATGACAATAACACTGGAGAAATATAACATTTAACTTTTTTTCGGTTTGCGAACAGACCTGAAAGTAATGGACAGGACGTGAGGATTACTGTTACCTCTATCAAGCACTCACACTAGAAGTAAAATGTTTCTGGAGATGCAATTTATGTGTCAAAAAAATTTAATTAAATGAATGTCTTTATTTTATTACTTTTATTTGATCAAGAGATCCTTTCACAAACAATCTGCACAAACTAACTTTTGATATAGACATGCTGTTTCTGAGCCTATTTCTATAATGCAGCATCTGTCAAAACATTCTTTGATGGATTGGATACACTGATAGCAAACCGCCATAGACTGAAGTGCATCAGCTTTGTCACCAGTTGAATTTTTAATGATGAACAATGTTCATGAGCAGTTGATGTTCATTGCCAGTAATTGGAATCATGGCGCCTCAACAAACGGGGACATTTGAATATGTAAATGCAATCAGCTATATAGACGAAAAGAGAATTTATGTTTTTTTGGGGCGTGGAGAACAAACATGTCATTAGGTGAAAACAGGAGACGCCCCACTGCAGCTCAGTTAATATTCAGTCAGATGTATCTTTGATTACACAGATGTAAGAGCTCTCTCAACTCATCTGAGCTCTCCACCGCAGGAGGGAGATCATTTCATTACTCAAGTGTGTTTTGCAATTCCATTGCATGCGTTCAATTCCAAGTGAAGGACCCTTGGCTAGGCTAAACAGGAACACCATCTTCTCAGATGATGAAATAACATAGTCTAGATTCCACAGAGCAAAGATTTGGTAACTCTGGGCCTTCGAGAGTAAACTTTAAGATGTCGGATTACTGCACAGCACCAATGAAAGTTATAAATGCTGAATTTGTGAGAAAAGAAATAAGCTGGGAACCTTACATGTTATATAAATGGCTCAGTTTAGCTTGTTTAGCTGTACCTCACAAGAAATGGATATAGTGAAGAACTTCTCTTTGTCACACATTACATTTCCTGTAGATTAAAGGCAAACGATAGTTTATGACTTTCCCCTTAAATGGTATAAACAGAACGTTTTGGTTTCCCCCACAGTTTTTGGAGATTCACTCATCCGCAGTAGCTTTTTGAGTCACCCCATATTTCAAATTGTTTGTGCACTTTAAAAATTACATTAAAAAAATACAATACCATTCCAGAGTTTGGGGTCATTATGTTTTTTTGTTTGTTTGTTGTTAAAAAAAAAACTACTAAATAAAAGGTGGCAGTACATACTTTTACATAGTTACAAAAATATATGTATTTCTAATAAGCGCCATTCTTTTGAACTTTCTATTCATCAAATTACCCTGAAAAAAATTATGGTTTTAAAATGTTCTTTTATATTTTAATTATATTTCACAAAATTACTGTTATAACTAGCCTATATTTTTGATTACATACATGCAGCCTGGGTGACTATCAACTATTATAATCATTTTTAACGAATTCATTTGAATTAATTTTCAATGAATTCCTTTAAACCATTTCTGATATGTTAAACAGATCAGAACTGTAATTTCTAGAGACAACATAATTTTGATGAACATATGATTAAAAAAAACATGTCAAATATGAACATGATAATCAAAAATTATGAAACAATTTTTACTGAATGTGATAATCCATAAATGCAAAAAAGGTCTGCACTCTAAAAATATTTTATTGTAAAGAGGAGATAAAGATAACAAACGTTTCGGCTCTGACACTGACAAAGGCAAAGGTATAGGTCTTAGCACCTAATTAGCCGGGAGAGCACAGTGAGTGTTTCGATACTGAATGTACATACATACTACACACAGATAATCCTCACTGATTTACCTCTATTTTCCCATTTTATGTGAGCGTCTCTTGAACAGCATGTGCTTTAGGCAGCTGCTTTTGTGGTCTTTTAAAAGTTTCGAGTGGAATAAAACCTTATTCTCTTTCATAGCCTCTCTTCTTTCTTCCTACATCATAATAATACATCTTCCTACATCATAATAATAATAATACAACTGTTAATTGTTTGTTCATGTTATGTCACAGGCAGTGCATTAACTAATGTTAACAAATACAACTTTTGATTTTAATAATGTTTTAGTAAATGCTAAAATTAATATTAACTAAGATTAATAAATGCTGTAGAAGTACAGTTCATTATTAATTCATGTTAATAAATTTAACTAATGAAACCTTATTGTAAAGCGTTACTGATTTCATGATAGCTAACACTTTCATGCATGTAATACTTTACAAAATCAACGAAATGATTCTTGAAAATGAAAACTTGATTGTGTTTGGTAGAGTAAATATTAATTAGTAATATTATCATAATTTCCCTATTTTCGTTTGATGTATGCATTCTTATTGTATCAACGTCTTTTCATAGAATGCCAAGTAAAAGAAAGGATAAAAAAACAAACAAACAAGGAACTCTTCTTTTTTTTTGTGCCCTTTTTGGTCCTTCCGGCCCAGCGCCTGAGGAGGTCTGTGCACGCCACTGATCCTAAATCCCATGCAGCCCCACTGTTCTAACTTGACGAGAGAAAGAAGAGGGCAACACCTCTGTTTCACAAGTCTGTCAGCACAGATTTGATTTAATCGCTTTACTTACATAACACAACACGTTGTGGCGTGTCTGCTGTGCCACTACTAACTGCTGCCTCACAGAGAGGCTCTTGGTAAGCAATTATGGCACTCTATCATTTGAGAAGTGTCTACAGTGTAATTCCCCTCCCTACTTTTCCAACCTTGAATGCACAAGCATTGGAGGTGTGCTCCCATCAAACTTCTGATGGCAGGAAAATTGATGCCAGGCACCATCCTGCCAGTCAGAATGGCAAACACTGAACAATAGTCTGTGCCCTCAGAATGAGTTCGCTGGGGAGTTTAATGACAGTACTTCCACAACAGAACAGACTTGATAAAAAGACTTTCTGCTCTTAATAGCACAACTGGGATCCTACTTATAATCTTCTTTTCATACTCTTTCAGTTTCTAAGCCAGTGCTATGGACCTTGTCTGACTTAAGTTGAAGATAGAAATACTGAGCCGTGTGCAATCTAGTCCTGTTTCGACTAGTGATAGTCTCCTTTCAAAATGTCTAAGCTCAGAGTCTTGCACCAAAGAGCTCTGAATGCTGAGTGCTTAAATGAATGTGATGGTTCGACTGAAATCTCACCATCATAATGCAAAGGATGAAGATGCCAACAGCTTCTAAAGACATGCCATAGTGACTTAATTCTGATTCTTCTTGAGGGATGTGACTGATGGGCCCATAGTGTCTTGTTAGCTTTTGCCACAGACAGAGAAGAAGAAGAGCTGCACCATCATTCCATCATTCCCTTTATGTAATGGACAAGCTGTAATGTGACCTCTGTATAAGCTGAGGACAGGAAATTTTAGGGTGGTTGGAGAAGAGATCACGATGGTTTTCAAGGCAGTTGGATGGGAAAAAATTGTCAGTGGAAGTAAAATATTCAGGTCCATTCACGGAGGGATAATGAACGAAGGGCTAAGCAGTATGGGAGGAAGCGGCATGCAAATCTCACTTTTGAATAATTCTGACAAACATTCTTCCACTGTTTTTTTTATGGTTTTGAATTTTTTTGAAACTGCTTGAAAAAGCAGTTTAAAAAAAATATATATATCTACTATGTTTGCATACCATGGCCTCAAATGGCTGCAGCATTTTGACTTTTTATTAACCAATTGATATGCACGATATATTGGCCACCATATCGGTATCAGCCGATATATGATCATTTTTAATGTTATCATTGGCCGATATATTAAAATAAAATTGGCCGATATATTAAAACCGATAAATAATGGATTATTTAATATTAACAAATTTTTTATTAATGTAATGCATTTTTGTAATGCATAATTTCTTTAAAACTAACAAACTTTTGATTGGTAATACATGCCAAAAACACAATGAAAATATCCCACTTTTAATTGTATTTCTGGATTAAAAGTAAATGTTAAAAAGAATGTCAGCTTTGCTCCTCCCATTCAAGATGAGTTTTCTATTATTATAAAAACTTGGATTAGATCAAAAGAGTGTTTGTAGTGAGGTTATGAAATTGTAGAAGCAAAAAGTATTT
Organism: Rhinichthys klamathensis goyatoka; assembly: GCF_029890125.1. NCBI lineage: Eukaryota > Metazoa > Chordata > Actinopteri > Cypriniformes > Leuciscidae > Rhinichthys > Rhinichthys klamathensis. The sequence continues at coordinate 99,945 of NW_026606671.1, read as the reverse complement.
TCCGCCTGGAAATGTAATGAAGTGAACAAAATTCAATAGCACTTGATCAGATTATGTCTTCCCAAAAATAATACTTAAGTATAGTAATGATGTACATTCTATTCTTTAAACAGCTTCTTCCTGTTCTTAAACTTTTCCAACTCATCTGAAGAAAACCAAAGGTAACATAAAATGGTACATTTTGGTGTATGTTAGTTCAACATCAATAAGGGACGAGTTGTTTTGCAAAATCCAATCATTTGCTTGACTGCGGATGTATCTTTCTAGACACCTGTCACAAATGAGATATGATTATTTCACATCACACACATTTTCCTCAGTCGCTTTCACACCAAAATTGTGATTTGACATATTAAAAATTTAAAACTACGTTTCTGAAACTTTTCTGACACATGAAAAGGTCTGCCATTCAAACATGCAAATTATGAGGCATCATATTTATATCTACATCTGTCATGGTCACACATACAGGGATTTCAAATTCGATCTTCCAGTGTGCAAGAGTCTTTTAAATGATGTTTGACTTCAATTAAAATAGATTTTTTAAGTTGAGGTGTTCCATTTGTAAATGTTCTCTAGCATTCATAATGAGGCTGCTTTGGCAGGGTCCCTTAAGGTACAGTTATGACAACTGGATATTAATGCACATATACTTACAATTCTGTTGGCACACAAAGAACATTGAGATGCATGACGTTTTTTTCCAAACCTCTGATAGGAATTCATTCAATGGTACAGTCTGTGGGGAGATAATGGCAATTGTGATATTATACCGTTACGTCCTTAGGGACGTTTGGAGTGTTTTTGGGTGTTTTTCGTGTGTGTTTCTCTTTTAGGTTCCTTCTGTCTCTTTCTCGTACTTTCACTTTAACAGGCGATGTGCTGATTGGCTGTTTTGCCAGTCAATTCTGTGACAAGTGGATTGGCAGTCATATACATTTATTATGTCTATGTTGGCAGTGCCAGTGCCCCTGTGAGGGCGGGATCCTCCAATCATCGACAGTCGACACCTGGGGAAGCGCTACTTAAAGGTGGGATCAGCAGTTTTTGAAAAACACTTTTGAAAATTGTGTCAGACCGACTACCAAAACACACTTCAGCAATCAGCAGTAAGGGGCGTGTCTACTAATGATGGGGAGGGAGCGCTCAGTGCACACAGTAGAGACATTAGATTAGATTAGATCAGCCTTTATTTGTCTCACAAGTGAGAAATTTCAACATTTGAAATTTCAACATAGCCGAAAGACTGCAGAAAGAGAGATGGCAGATAAAAAAACAAAAGAGGAAAATGTCTGCAGAACTTCAAATTAAAAAGAAGGCTTACTATCAGGCAAGAGGTAGAACTCGTGTTAATATCGGAGAAGCTTACCAGCACTGGAGAGAACTCAAGGAGAGGGAAGGCCTAACATTGGACGCCGAGTTTGCTTTATTTCTTTTAGCTTTGTTTCACAGAATTAATATATGCTGGATGGCTATTGCTTGAATATGCTTGTGTGTCATCTTTGCTTGTTTCAAGCGTCGGCTCCCAAAGTGTGTCTGAAAAGTAAGATAATATACTCCTAATGTTTGTTTTCTTTGGTTCCTCATTTAGCGATCAATATAACCCCCTAATCTTGTTATAGTCTTGCTCGTGCTATGGAATTGATCATGATAACTTTGTGGGTGTTGAGCGTCGTCTTCCACGTGAAACGGAGCTGAACCATTGACGTGTTAAATCACACATTACTACTAAAACACATTCGACATGGATTACAATAGTAACACATTGCTTTCATTTACCCTCGGCTGGCGGGTAGAGCATATTCCGCCATAGTCGTTGCCTGGGTTACGGTCACATACGTAAGTGTGGGGTGGAGCTATCAAATTAGGGGCAAGATCATTTTGGGGTAGGGGAGTGTTTGTTTCAAATATTTCAAATATCAAAATTGGCCAAAAGTGTTTTTCAAAAACTACTGATCCCACCTTTAACCCAATTTTCTGTGATTTTAACAGAGGTATGTGTGTTGAACACCATTGAAGACAATGTTAGCATCTGTTAGATTTAATAGTAGGGGGAAAATAGTTAAATTTCAGTTAAAATAGTTAAAATAGTAAAAAGTTTTTTTCCGCTATTTTTGTCTTCCGAGTTTAAAATCTTCATCGTCTCCACGTCACAGGTTGTGACGTGGCAGTGCACTGTGAGTGCTTTGATGACTCATCGGTGTCTCATAATTATTCATGAGACTGAGTTTTCTTATCCTATGAGAAGACACTGGCCCTCATTTATCATTCTTGCGTAGAAACGGGCGTATAAGTTGGCGTAAGATTATGCTTACACTCCTCTCACCGCCTGATTTATGAAGCTGTGCGTACCTTTGAAATCCAGGTGTACGCAATACCTGCCCTTGATAAATCCTGCGGCTGAAAACGATCGTCATTAGAATAACACGCCCCTATATATTCAAGTCTCCGCTTCCCCCACGCCCTGATTTTACGCCATGGACACACGGAAGACGGCAAAGAAGAGAAACTTCACTGACGTGGAGCCGAAATGACCTATCACAATGCAATATTTTACAGCACGTCTTTTGAATTAGCATTCAATTTCGAATCACGTTACATGTATTGGGGTGTACAATAGTGATGATGATGATGTGATGTGGAGTACCATTCATTCACATTAATAATTGCATGACAATTTGTAATATTCTTCTTATTATTAGTATGATTTGTATTATTAATGACGCTTATTGTTATTTAGAAGAAGAATGTCTTTATTATTATTTGTATTATTTAAAAGAAGAAGAATGTATTTTTTATTATTTTGTCAGTCTGAATAATTTTTTGGTCATTGAAAGCCTTTTGTTACCGAACCCAGTCCGTGCGCACCGGCCGGGCCAAACCCTGAAACGTCAGGGTAAAGCGCACAGGCTCGCAACTGAAGGAATACATATGCTTACAAATCAAATGCTTTGGTAAAGTCACACAAATTAAAAATTGAAGTCCATGTTGCACAAAAATAAACACTGAAGTTTATAATTACTATGTTGTTGTTTTTTTGTTTTACAGTGGGTCATAATATATAATATCTTTTAGTTTGTCAGTGCATTTTGTGGTGTTGGGAATTGTTTTTCTGCGCATTTCTGCGTACACCACCTCCTGAGCTGGCGTAGGATTTGAGTGTGCCGTACGCCAACGTCCATATTGATACATCTCAAAGTCACCGTGGTTTTGGGTGTACGCCAGGTGTACGCTGGAAATTTGGTGTACGCACTTTTGATAAATGAGGGCCACTGTCTCTTAATTATTCATGACACCATGTCAAACTGTGATATCGCGCAGTAGATGAGCAAAAGTTCCAGTGCGTTGCATATCTTTCCCCGCGATGCTGCCAGGGCTAGACTCTGTGTGTAGCAGTTTTTGTAGCGAGAGAGCTTCGAGAACTGGAGAATGGTGGACTTCGGCCTTGTTCACCAATCCAAGTTGCGTCTTGCGAGTGATGCGGTACCAAGTCCCGAGGACTTTTCTATCCCTTCAGAGCTGTGTGTGTGTGTGTGTGTGTGTGTGTGTGTGTGTGTGTGTGTGTGTGTGTGTGTGTGTGTGTGTGTGTGTGTGTGTGTGTGTGTGTGTGTGTGTGTGTGTGTGTGTGTGTGTAGAATAGATGCAGAATTTACATCTAGGCTGGATTTGATTGACAAATGCCCTCTGCCACTGACTATGAAGCTAGAGGCTATTAGACAGGTGGCACTGTCTAAAGTACAACATCTATTCTCCAACGTTCATATCCAACAGAAAGTGCTGAGTAAAATGAATAACAAGACAGTGAGCTTAGTACGAAAATGGTTTGAACTGAACACGCATAGTACCCGTGATATTATTTTTCACCCCCAATGGGAAGGAGGGTTGGGGGTACCAAACATGATCTGGATTTATACCAGCATGCGTATTTCCCATCTTCTGAACATGCTGAATAATGACGACAAGGAAGTGAGAGAGCTGGCCCGATCCTCCCTGTTCCTGGACCTCCGGAGACGCAAGGTGCCGCTGGCCAGAGAGTCAGAGACACACTTCCTTGGCTTTAAGAGAAAATCCAGCGGGAAACTTGACACCCATTCTGCCGGCTTTGGCGTCTGGTCAGACTGGCCGGACCTGAACGACCTCTGTGTCCGCACTGGAGTATCACTGGAGTGGGTGCGGTCTGACTCTGGGACTGTGAGGGTCTCCGAGGACATCATCACTGACCCCCTGACCTCTGTCAGGGCCACAGCCACATACGGGGGTCACAGCTACACCCTAACATCCACAGGGGCCCGGACAGCTCTCCTGGACCTACACCAACACCAGCAGAAACAACACTGGACAGGCCTGAACCTTCAGGGGAAACTTGCGTGTCTCTCCTCCGCTGATCACTCTGTTTCTCACTCTTTTTTTTTTTTTTTTAAGAATACTGCACTCAGCGAGGAGATTATCATTTTTACGGTAAAAGCCAGACTACAAGTTCTTCCAACCAGACTCAATCTTTCTATCTGGTTTCCTACAACTCAGGTACCTCACTGCTTGCATCACACTACAGAACAGATCACTGAAACACTGCCACACATCTTAAACGGCTGCCATGCCTATAAAGGAATGTACATCGCACGCCACGACAGAATAGTGGATCTTATAGTGAAGGACATATCAAGCTTTTTCTCATCTGCTGTAAAAATGTACAAACATTCGTGTGTAAAATCATCTATGTTTCAGAAGTGTAATAGCTCTGAAACCTTTTCTCATGTGCTTGCAAATACACCAGATATTGTTGTGATTAATGAGGAGATCAGTGAGGTGTTTGTTGTGGAGGTTGCATGTACATTTGACTCTAGTATGGAAGAAGCTTTTATGACTAAGATGATTAAATATCAACCACTCCTAAACGTCATCTCAGAGTTAGGTTATCAGAGCCGACTTCTTGTGCTCATATTTGGCAGCTTAGGACACACACACAGGCTGGTTGTAAGGGGGCTTCAACAACTAGGGATGCCCAAAAAGAGGGCTAAACGGCTAGCAAAGTACTGCGCTCTGTCTGCTCTTATAGGCAGCCGTCATATCTGGCGGAGACGGTGCTACTTGTATCCATAACAACTGAGTGATGCAAAATACTGTGAAGATCTGCTGTATGCCACTGGTCCTTGATTATGTGCATGCATTTGACTGCATCTATAGTATTTGTGTCCCTGTAAATCATTTCTTTTAAGTGGACTTAAATAAATAGTTAAAATGTGTGTGTGTGTGTGTGTGTGTGTGTGTGTGTGTGTGTGTGTGTGTGTGTGTGTGTGTGTGTGTGTGTGTGTGTGTGTGTGTGTGTGTGTGTGTGTGTGTGTGTGTGTGTGTGTGTGTGTGTGTGTGTGTGTGTGTGTGTGTAAAATGTAACCCTGACCGTTTTACTTGCCTTAGTTTGTTAAACCTCTGGGGTCGACAAACGTGCCGGCGCGTTTTGCTGGATTTTTTCACATAGCAGAAAAATAGACTTAAAAATACTCTGTCATTTATGGCCAAACAGACTTAAGAAATATGAAAAAATAAACTGTTAAATGTCTACTTTTTTATGTGTCCACTTACAATCGAAACAAAACATTGTGCTTTTATAAAATAAAGAAAATAAACAGGATGTGCTTTCTGCCTCTTTTATGCCTCCATTAACTTTTTTTCTCCATGAATCCGCGAAAGCGCTAACATGCGTATTACGTGTTTAGTATATAGGTATGTGAGTTTGAATATATATGTGCGCAGGCATGTAGTCTTTCTTTACAAATTGACCTCACCAAATTACTTGTCTGGCCTTAAAAATTCATAATACAGAATTCCTGTATTATGATCCATGTGAACTGGAATAATGTTGACCATGTTTTATCTGTACAGAGTTAAAGGGAAGGGAAGGAGGCCTTCGCAGGGGAGAGACTAGTTGACACTTCAGGACTGCTTTGTCGTCATGTCCAGACGCAGGTCCTTCCTCAGATCTGGATACGGCCTGGATCCGCCGGACAGCGGTAAACCTCGGGATAAACATAGAGACTAATATTAGGGTAGACGCCATTCTTCTTATGATCTAATGAGTTCATCAGGATTTATGCGAAGTGTTCCCGGTTCTGGCTGACCTAATCTATGCAGCCTAACATTGAATTATAAAAATTGATCATGTGTTATGCAGTGGTAGGCGGTCAGGGCCAGCAAGTCCTTCTCTGCTGGCTTAAACACTATCAGAATCACTGACTTGCACTTTAATATATTTTTTCCATGAATGAGTAGTAAATTATTCCCAATAGTCCATTATCTTAATTTCATAGCTTTTCTCTAGGTTGCACTGCTTCTAGTAGTGTATATCTATTTTAGCGCTTTTATCCAATCATATTTCAGCCATCATGCGTTGCCAGGGTCAAATAAATCTGCCTTCAGAATCGACAGTGCGTGTATACTGGGGCGTTAGGACCCACACAGACTACAGGGTGAGCGCCCCCTGCTGGCCTCACTAACACCTCTTCCAGTAGCAACCTGGTTTTCCCAGAAGGTCTCCCATTCAGGTACTAACCAGACTCAGCCCTTCAGTGGGCAACCAGTCTTGGGCTACAAGGTGACATGGCTGCTGGCAATAGACGCGTAGGACTATAATGCGTTAAGAGCTCTCTCAAGTATTGGAGAGCTAAACCATTTAGTGCTTTGTATGTAATCAGCAATATTTTAAAATGTATACGATGTGTAATAGGGAGCCAATGCAGTGTTGACAGAACAGGGCTAATATGGTCACACTTCCTGGTTCTGGTACGAACTCTATAGCTCCTGCGTTTTGGACCAGCTGTAGTCTGTTTATTATGCGTGCAGGGCAACCACCCATAAGAGCATTACAATACTATAGCCTTGATGTCATGAACGCATTGTTCATGTCTATACACACTAGGTTAGGGATTTGTGCCACTCTCTGTATTTTTATTTGGATAGTTAGGGTAGTCAAGTTATGACGTCACGGACGTTGAAGACTTTTTCTTTGATCTTTTCTTTTTAGTTTAGGATTAGATTGAAATAGTTTAGTAAGTTCCTTTTTGATTATGTTATTTTCTTTTGTTTGGCACAATCCAGTTTTCCCCTTTGTTCTCCCCAGTGCCTAAAATTTGCCGGTGTGTTTAGTTTTTGGTTGGTTTATTTATCGTTGTGTAAACATTGATTTTTCTTTATTCACATGTAAAATAGTTATCACTTTACGTTTATTGGATTAAGTTCATTCGACTTTTCGTCTCATGTTCTCGTTATCCTCATCTCATTCACAGTGATTATTTTTGACAGGGGTCCAAACTGGTTTAATGTTCCCCTTCTCAATCTCAATCAAAGAAGGGTCGTTACATCTAAAAAAAACAGGCTTAATAAACATAGCCGCATACATGCTATTTTTTTGTATTATTTTTCTTTATTCATTTTCACAATAATTTCATAATGTATTTTGTGAAGTCAGTCAGAGTATGTTTGTACATGTGTGCTGAGCGAGATTTTTTATTTTTTTTTCATAAGATGGAAGCTTTACTATCCCATGAGGCCATGAGAGAAGATTTAGGAATGACAGTGAAGCAACGCAACTGACGCTGGTAGGTCACATGATAATGACAGCATGGCGAATGAAGTACATTCAGATTACATTGAATCTACACACATTCATACAAAATAAGTGCCCACTTAAGAGAGTTAAGAGATGCAGCCAAAGTCTTTATAAATTTGATTTGATTCTTTCAAAACGGCAAATTAATTTAGGAACTTAACAAGTGACCTTTATCATTAAATCATTCACTAACTCAAACCTACAAGCCTCAGAAAGACCAAAGAAGGTCTAGGAAGGATGCAGCCTTCCGATTGAGAAGCACCCACTGTCTTTATAAACGAGTCATTGAATCATTCTTTCAACCGATTCATTCTAATATGCTAATTCAATGCAGGAACCAAACAAGTGACTTATTTCAACTTAACTCTGTGTATTGTGCATGGAACTCAGCAGGAATTAGGCATCCTAGAAAAACTTATAATGTTACATTTCCATAAAGGTAAAATAAGTAAAGTTAATTTCTTTTATAGATAGTTTCTTTCAAATGACTCACTTACATCAGCAAGAGTCAGATTATCACTCTTCCAATAATTATTTTTATTTATTTATATAGCACTATGTATACAACAAGTGTTGACCAAAGCGCTTAACAATTTGCTATATAGAACAATAATGCAAACATAAAAGGGTTTTTTTAAACATAAAAAAAAAGGTTTACTCACATAAAGATGGTAGCAATCGATAACCCTTCATGAAAGTCCCACATCGTTTACAAGATCTGTTTTTAGCATGCCTTTAAATGTATCTAGGGACTTGGCAGATCTAACCCAAATTTACCAATTAGCCTATTTTGTTTCTAATAAAGTACCAGCCAATTTTCACATACATTTGAACTAGCTGCAAATTTTGGTTTATCAATGTGCAAATAATCTCAAAAGGACTTGCCACTGACATGCCCTTTCCCACCTAGCTTATGAAGAAGCTATCATCACATATTAGCACAACAGTGAGCAATTGTGTTTTGATGGCAGACTTCAAAGACCATAGCAGCTGTTATCTCCTGTTGCAGACATTAGGATGTGAGCACCTCCTCAAGTCCATTCTTCCACTCTACCAAACTGGAGCCAATACCAAACCACTACACCCCACAGGGTCAATTTCTCACACAAACCAGCCTCTATCCAACTGCATGCGTCAGTAGCCTCTCCACCACTGTACATCATTTGACTAGGCTTGAAATCTGTCCTATGTACACTAACAGAACCTGACATGTCTACATATTTGTTATTTGTTTGGGACTGTCAGTTTGGCAGTCAAGCTGTACTAGTCACAATATTCCCATTTACAGAAGGAGACCAAGAGAAGCAAAATAACTGCAGGTATCTTGTCATAGCCAATTTTATTCCCCAGTTGTCACAGTTTCCCTTCGTGAAAGAGTCCGTCTCCGCATGTATTAAACCGCTTGAGGGCTGCATGAGACAGGTTTTCACAGGAGCCACACTGTTTTCCAGTTCCTGATAGCCTATTAGTTGAATGACTCTTCATCCATTATCACATTCATCTGTGTCTCATTATCTTGTTTAGCTCACCCCATATAAGCCTGGTTTTCTCATTCATTATCTCCAAAGTCTTGTTTAGTGTTACACTGCTGTGCTGTTCTCTGCTGCAGTTCGCAATTTAGCGCCTCCTAGAGGTAATGTCACACTATTTAAGTAGAGCATGTGCTGTTCAGCCATTTTGTTGTCAGGCATTTGAAAGAGCACACAGATGATTTCCATCTCCATTCACACTTCAATCTTGAAAAGGCATTGTCTGTAAGTGTTTTCTAAAATCAATGTTATGAACATTCTTTGGTGTTTGTCATCTATTGTGGTGTTGTATTTGAAGATGTTAGATGTGTGTACAAATTGGACTAGTCAAATGTTGTCTATGCTATTATGTATGCTACGCCATCTATATTTGAAAATGTATGTTTTAGAAGATGTTTATGCTCATTGAAGTGTCTTGTAAGTTAATTTATTTCTATTGTTGTTTTTTGCAGTTTTACACCGCTTCCATTAAATGCACTTCAAGTTAACTCTGTCTTGGGTACTTTTTGGAGGAGTGTTAAGCTTGCTGCGTAGCTATGTACCGGCACACATAGTGAGGACAATAAAGTAAAAAGACACCATACTTCAGGATTCAATGCGAACTGGAGATACAACGTCTTCTCTCAACAAAAATGTCCAATTCCAATCCCATAAGTGTCGATCCAGAAGACCTAGAGGTTAGGTCAGAATGTGCTGCATCATCTTCGTCATCCTCTTCACGAAGATCAGGCAAGTCAACAAGCAGCATAGCGGCTGCACAAGCCCGTGCCAAAGCAGAAGGAGCACGCAAAAGAGCAGCTTTTGCAAAACGAGAGATCGAGATGCAAGTTGAGAAAGCACGCATTGAAGCTACATTAAATTCTCTGAAGGAGGAGTGTGAGACTGAGGCTGCCTCAGCAGAAGCTGAAGTGTTTGAGGCATTTGTTAAATCAGAAAGGGGTGAATCTGAAAGGGGAGAAGGTCATGCTTCATCAATCCACCAGTCCATCGAACGTACTGGAGAATATGTCCGAAATCACTTTGCTCCTGTAGACGAGAATCATCCTCAACCTGCAGGTGTGTATAGCTCCAACCATTACTTACAGCACCATGCAGACTTTGTCGGTCAGCCTCCAAGCACAGTAAAAGCCAATTCCAAAGATGTTTCAGAACTGGCCGCTTATTTAAAGGTTCTCTAAGCGATCCTGGGTGACGTCACTTCTTGTTGACGTTCGAACTATTGTCAACAAAACGGAGGCTAGCTAGACCCTCCCTCCTCCTCATCCGCACACTAACCCCCCAAACCACACCCCCAAACCCTTCTTGTCGGTCATTGGCTGGAACAGTTTGTTATGTTTTGGGGAGCGGGTCGCTGCAGTTTGTTTTTGGTGCTGTTTGTGAAGCATGGGCTGTCTACAGAGATCGCGTTTCTTTACAGTGTGTTCAGGGGACAGGCAGCCAGCGGATAGTGAGGAGATGTTTGCTGTATGTGACAAAAAATGTTTTGGCCTAAAAAACACATGACATCGCTTAGAGCACCTTTAACACGTAGAGATCTTATTACTGCAGGACTTAAAGTGTTTGATGATCAACCTGCCAGTTATCTGTCATGGAAATCCAGCTTCAACAATGCAGTAGAGGGGTTGAATCTCAAACCTAGTGAAGAGTTGGATCTCATAATCAAGTGGATTGGTGGGGAGTCACTACAGCATGTCAAACGTATTAGAGCTGTTCATGTAAATAATCCAGCTGCGGGCCTGGATATGGTCTGGCAGAGGCTTGACAGAAGTTATGGTTCTCCTGAAGCTATTGAAGCTTTCTTGTTCTCCAGACCTCACGATTTCCCTAAACTTTCAATAAAAGATCACAAGAAGCTGCAAGAGCTCAGTGACTTACTACTTGAAATATTAGCAGCAAAGAGAGAAGGTTATCTTCCAGGGCTCAACTTCCTTGACACAGCGAGAGGGATAAACCCAATTTTAGAGAAATTACCTCACAGCGTTCAAGAACAGTGGATGAGTTAGGGGGCTCACTACAAAAGAGAGCATTGTGTTCCATATCCTCCTTTTTCGCTTTTTGTCGACTTTGTGTCTCAACAGGCAGAGATGCGGAACGATCCCAGTTTTTTCCTCTACACTCCCAGCATAGTCCCTTTCAGAGTTGAGAAGCAACATCCAACCAAAGCATGGAAACCGAAAGCCTCCTTCTCGGTGAACAGGACAGAGGTAGACAGCTCTGGAAAACTCTCTTCAGAGCACCTAAATGAAGATCCAGATAAGCAATGCCCTCTTCACAGAAGACCTCATTCTCTAAAAAAATGTAGAGCTTTTAGAAGTAAAACCCTATTAGAACGAAAACATTTTTTGTCACAGCATTTTATATGCTTCAGATGTTGTTCTTCAACAGCGCATCAAGCAAAGGATTGCAGAGCTGTAGTGCATTGTGAGGAATGTAATAGTGATCGGCACATCTCAGCTCTTCATGCAGGACCAGCACCTTGGTTTATGGCAGATTCTTCTTCACCAGTGGATGAGCATGGTGGGGAGCAAAGAGAAAGTGCATCAGCTGCGACTACCTCTATGTGGACTGAAGTATGTGGAGGAGGACTCAATGATAAATCCTGCTCTAAAATCTGCCTAGTAAATGTCTATCCAAAGGGTCACCCCGAAAAGAAAGTAAGAATGTATGCGCTATTGGATGACCAGAGTAATGTGTCGCTGGCTAGATCAGCTTTCTTTGATGTTTTTAAAATCCAAGGTGCTACTTGCCCATATACACTTAAGACGTGTTCTGGAACAGTAGATGCTGCAGGGAGGAGAGCAAGTGGTTTCATTGTGGAGTCAGCAGATGGAGAAGTTCACTTATCACTACCAACTCTCACCGAATGTGACTTAATTCCTAACAACAGGGATGAAATCCCAACTCCAGAAGCTGCACGTAGTCATACCCATCTTAAAGCTGTAGCTGACAAGATTTCGCCTCTTGACCATGAAGCCGAGATTCTCTTGTTGCTTGGCAGAGATATCATTCGTGTGCATAAGGTACGAGGTCAGTGCAATGGTCAGCCCAATGAACCCTTTGCTCAACGTTTGGACTTGGGATGGGTTATAATTGGTAATGTCTGTCTCAATGGTGTTCATAGACCCACTGTTTGTTCCTATAAAACTAACCTCCTCTGGAACGGACGTCCCAGTTACCTGACACCATGTGAGAACAGCATCTACATGAAAGTACGGTTGGCAGGTGAGCAAAACAAGTCTCCTGTCAGATCAACACGCACCGATGAGGGCAAATTGATTTTCAGTCAGGCGGACAATGACTATAAGCTTGCTGCTTCATTTGAGGACGAACTTTTCTTAGAGATCATGAAACAGGAATTCTGTAAAGAGGGTTCAAACAGTTGGGTAGCTCCTCTGCCATTTCGCACACCAAGACAACGCTTACCCAACAACAGGCAACATGCTTTGAATCGACTCATGTCACTCAGTCGCACTCTGAAAAAGAACACCGAGATGAAGGATCATTTTATAGATTTCATGGAAAAGATTTTGGAAAACAATCATGCTGAAGTAGCACCTCCCATAGATCGAGATAAGGAATGTTGGTACTTACCAAGCTTTGGAATCTACCACCCTCAAAAATCTGGACAAATTAGAATCGTGTTCGATTCAAGTGCACGGTTCAATGGCGTGTCGTTGAATGATGTTCTCCTTCGAGTTCCAGACCTTAATAATAGCTTGCTTGGAGTACTCATGCGCTTCAGAACTGAGCCAGTTGCGGTGATGACAGACATCAAGCAGATGTTTCATAGTTTCCTTGTGAAAGAGGATCATCGCGACTACCTCCGTTTTTTGTGGTTCCATAACCACCAACTTGATGGTGAGATCATGGAGTATCGCATGAGAGTTCATGTGTTTGGTAACTGTCCATCACCTGCTGTGGCCATGTATGGTCTGAAAAGGACAGCTATGGAGGGGGAACGAGAGTTTGGAACAGAAGTGAGAAAATTTGTAGAAAGACACTTTTATGTAGACGATGGCCTCAAATCATTCCCCATAGTAGAGGAAGCTGTTAGTGTGCTGAAAGCAGCTCAAGAGATGTTGGCCCAATCCAATCTTAAGTTGCATAAAATTGCAGCCAACAAGCTAGAGGTTATGAAAGCCTTTCCTGCTGCTGATCTTGCTAAGGGCTTACAGGACCTTGATGTTGGCCAAGACCTTTACGCTGTGCAAAGAAGCCTAGGCCTAAAATGGGACCTTATTGCAGATACACTCACATTCCAAGTGGTTGATGTTGAAAAGCCATATACTCGACGTGGTGTGTTATCTACTTTAAATAGCCTGTTCGACCCGCTTGGGTTTGCTGCTCCTGTGAGTGTTCAAGGTCGAAAAATTCTAAGAGATCTGACAAGTGACAACTGTGATTGGGATGCACCCCTCCCCGAACACAAATTCGAGGAATGGCGGAAATGGTGTACTTCTCTACAACATCTGAAAGAGGTGAAGATCCCAAGAATGTACACATCAATTCCTTATTCACAAGCTCAGGAAAAAGAAGTGTGTATATTCTGTGATGCATCAACTAAAGCCATTGCTGCTGTTGGCTACGTAAAGGTTACAGATGCTCATGGACAGTCTGGGGTTGGGTTCATCTTTGGTAAAACAAAACTAGCGCCGAAACCTGACCTAACCATTCCCAGGCTTGAACTATGCGCTGCTGTTCTCGCAGTAGAAATAGCAGAAGTGATTACTGAAGAGCTAGACCTGGAACTGAAGAACGTGAAATTCTATACCGACAGCAAGGTGGTTCTTGGTTATATATTCAATGAATCAAAACGCTTCTTTGTGTATGTTAATAACCGAGTGCAACGGATTAGACGTTCAACTCAGAAACATCAGTGGTTCTATGTTCAAACTGATCTTAACCCAGCTGACTGTGGGACAAGAGTCGTTTCAGCAAACCAGCTTACTGTCTCTGCATGGCTTACTGGTCCAAAATTCCTGTCACACACTCAAACCTGTCAACCAGTTGTGGAGGCCTTTGAACTCATCCATCCTGAATCTGATGCAGAATTGCGACCTGAGGTAACTACTTGTATAACAAACCTTTCTCCTCATCTTGGAAGTGCACGTTTTGAAAGGTTTTCAAGCTGGACATCAGCTTCTAGAGCTGTAGCACGACTCTCACATATAGCTCATTCCTTCTCAAAAGAAGTCAAACAGGATTCCTGCCATGGCTGGCATATGTGTAAGGAACCTTTTGAGTGCAGTCCAATTGGATGAGGCAAAGACTAAAATCATTCTTGCTGTTCAAATTGAGACCTATTCAGAGGAAATGCAGAGCATCAAAAAGGGAAAACCTATTAAGAAACGAAGTCCCCTTGTCAAACTTTGTCCATTTGTTGATGCTCAAGGTATACTTCGAGTTGGAGGAAGATTGTCGAAAGCACAATTGCCATCAAATGAGGCTCATCCAATCATAATTCCAGGTAGACACCATGTTACTTCTCTACTCATTAGACACTACCACGAAAGAGTTTGTCACCAAGGCCGCCATTTCACTGAAGGAGCTGTTAGGGCAGCTGGATTCTGGATTGTCGCCGGCAAGAGACGTATCAGCAGTCTAATACACAGCTGTGTAACATGTCGTAAGTTACGGGGAAGGTCTGAAGAGCAGAAAATGGCAGACCTACCAGTTGATCGCTTGAGCACCGATCCTCCATTCACCTTTGTAGGTCTAGATGTGTTCGGTCCATGGTCTGTCACTGCAAGAAGAACACGTGGAGGACAAAGTAATAGTAAGCGCTGGGCAGTCATCTTCACGTGTATGAGTACACAAGCTATTCACATTGAAATTATTGAATCACTTGACGCATCTAGTTTTATCAATGCCCTTAGACGATTCTTTGCAATCAGAGGACCTGTGAAACAACTGAGGTCTGATTGTGGGACAAACTTCATAGGGGCCAGCAAGGAACTGCAGGTTGGTTCTACGCATGCCAACAAACCTGTAGAAAGCTACCTCTCAGAGCAAGGTTGTACTTGGTTGTTTAATCCGCCACATTCCTCACACATGGGAGGTAGTTGTGGGACAATGATTGGAGTGTCTCGCCGAATTCTTGATGCCATGCTTCTCAAACTCGGATCTGCCAAACTTACACATGAAGTTTTAACAACTTTTATGGCCGAAGTTACTGCCATCGTAAACTCAAGACCATTAACTTCTGTGTCTTCCGATCCAGAACAACCTCTTATTCTTACTCCTGCTATGCTCCTTACGCAAAAGATTGGAGCACATTCTGTACCTCCAGGGCAGTTTGATGATAGCAATCTCAATAAACGGCAGTGGAGACAAGTTCAGCATCTGGCCAACGGATTCTGGAAAAGGTGGAAAAGCGAGTATATCTGTGGTCTCCAGAAAAGACAAAAGTGGACAGATGAGAAAACAGATGTGCAAGAAGGAGATATGGTCTTGCTAAGGGATGTTCAAGCCAAAAGACATGACTGGCCTATTGGCTTAATCACTAAAACTTTTCCAAGTGATGACGGGAAAGTAAGGAAGGTCGAAGTGAAAATCGTCAGAGAAGGTGTCTCTAAGCTGTTTTTGCGACCAATCTCTGAAATCATTATTCTCTTGAGTAATGACAGTAAAGGACTCTGTGGTTAGTTCTATAGAATGGACACTAAAGGTTTATTTGCTTGTAGGGTTTGACATCTTAAAGATGCCAGGTGGGGAGTGTGCTGTTCTCTACTGCAGTTCGCAATTTAGCGCCTCCTAGAGGTAATGTCACACTATTTAAGTAGAGCATGTGCTGTTCAGCCATTTTGTTGTCAGGCATTTGAAAGAGCACACAGATGATTTCCATCTCCATTCACACTTCAATCTTGAAAAGGCATTGTCTGTAAGTGTTTTCTAAAATCAATGTTATGAACATTCTTTGGTGTTTGTCATCTATTGTGGTGTTGTATTTGAAGATGTGTGTACAAATTGGACTAGTGAAATGTTGTCTATGCTATTATGTATGCTACGCCATCTATATTTGAAAATGTATGTTTTAGAAGATGTTTATGCTCATTGAAGTGTCTTGTAAGTTAATTTATTTCTATTGTTGTTTTTTTGCAGTTTTACACCGCTTCCATTAAATGCACTTCAAGTTAACTCTGTCTTGGGTACTTTTTGGAGGAGTGTTAAGCTTGCTGCATAGCTATGTACCGGCACACATAGTGAGGACAATAAATTGTGGGACAATGATTGGAGTGTCTCGCCGAATTCTTGATGCCATGCTTCTCAAACTCGGATCTGCCAAACTTACACATGAAGTTTTAACAACTTTTATGGCCGAAGTTACTGCCATCGTAAACTCAAGACCATTAACTTCTGTGTCTTCCGATCCAGAACAAGCTCTTATTCTTACTCCTGCTATGCTCCTTACGCAAAAGATTGGAGCACATTCTGTACCTCCAGGGCAGTTTGATGATAGCAATCTCTATAAACGGCAGTGGAGACAAGTTCAGCATCTGGCCAACGGATTCTGGAAAAGGTGGAAAAGCGAGTATATCTGTGGTCTCCAGAAAAGACAAAAGTGGACACAATTCTGAGCATTCTCCCTGGTTTCATGTCTCTTGGTTTTTGGATTTCTTGCCTGTTCCATGGATTACTCTTTTGCATGTTTTCCCTGCCTTGTTGTGATTGTTTGTTTGTGTATGACCCTTGCCTGTTATCTGGTTTACGTCTTTGGATTATCCTGTTCAATAAATACTGCATTTGGATCCTCAACCTTCGTGTCTCAGAGCAGTTTGTGACAGAAGACTTCGCCACTATGGATCCTGCAGTTTAGATCATCTGCCTACATCAAGCTAATTGACCACTCGAGGACCATATCCAGGACTTCTTGAACATGGCCAATTTCTCTAACCTCCCAGACTATGCTCTCATAGACTTTTTTTTATTTATTTATTTATTTATTTTTTTATGGACTCAATGAATATTATCAATCAACTCTCATCCGTGATGGTCCTTGAGGGTCACTCATTCCGTTTCTAGATTATACCCTTCATTTGGCTGGTTCCTCCTTCACTGTTGAGGAGGACTCTTTCTCTAAACTTTCTTTTGGGGTGGGAATCATGCGGCAACCTCCAATGGCCACCGAGCTTGGCCCATCAGTCAACAGCATACCCAGGTCTGATGATTGCTAGTCTTGTGTTTTATGTACCTCCCTTTGGTTCCCACACCCGAGCCTGAGCTTCTTCACGTCATGCCCGCCGAGCCTGAGCTTCTTCTCGTCATGCCCGCCGAGCACGAGCTTCTTCACGTCATGCCCGCCGAGCATGAGCTTCTTCACGTCATGCCTGCTGAGTCTGAGCTTCTTCACGTCATGCCCGCTGAGCCTGAGCTTCTTCACGTCATGCCCGCCGAGCATGAGCTTCTTCACGTGACGTCATGCCTGCCGAGCATGAGCTTCTTCACGTCATGCCCACCGAGCATGAGCTTCTTCACGTCATGTCTGCCGAGCATGAGCTTCTTCACGTCATGCCTGCCGAGCCTGAGCTTCTTCACGTCATGCCCGCCGAGCCTGAGCTTCTTCACGTCGTGCCTGCCGAGCATGAGCTTCTTCACCTCATGCCCGCCGAGCCTGAGCTTCTTCACGTCATGCCCGCCGAGCCTGAGCTTCTTCACGTCGTGCCTGCCAAGCCTGAGCTTCTTCTCGTCACGCCTGCCGAACATGAGCTTCTTCACGTCATGCCTGCCGAGCATGAGCTTCACGTCATGCCTGCCGAGCCTGAGCTTCTTCACGTCGTGCCTGCCGAGCCTGAGCTTCTTCACGTCGTGCCTGCCGAGCCTGAGCTTCTTCACGTCATGCCCGCCGAGCCTGAGCTTCTTCACGTCGTGCCTGCCGAGCATGAGCTTCTTCACGTCATGCCTGCCGAGCATAAGCTTCTTCACGTCGTGCCTGCCGAGCCTGAGCTTCTTCTCGTCATGCCTGCCGAGCATGAGCTTCTTCACGTCATGCCCGCCGAGCCTGAGCTTCTTCACGTCTTGCCTACCGAGCATGAGCTTCTTCACGTCGTGCCTGCCGAGCCTGAGCTTCTTCACGTCATGCCTGCCGAGCATGAGCTTCTTCACGTCATGCCTATGGAGCATGAGCTTCTTCACGTCGTGCCTGCCGAGCCTGAGCTTCTTCACGTCGTGCCTGCTGAGCATGAGCTTCTTCACGTCGTGCCTGCCGAGCCTGAGCTTCTTCACGTCGTGCCCGCCGAGCCTGAGCTTCTTCACGTCATGCCCGCCGAGCCTGAGCTTCTTCACGTCGTGCCTGCCAAGCATGAGCTTCTTCACGTCATGCCTACCGAGCATGAGCTTCTTCACGTCATGCCTGCCGAGCATGAGCTTCTTCACGTCATGCCTATGGAGCATGAGCTTCTTCACGTCGTGCCTGCCGAGCCTGAGCTTCTTCACGTCGTGCCTGCTGAGCATGAGCTTCTTCACGTCGTGCCTGCCGAGCATGAGCTTCTTCACGTCATGCCTATGGAGCATGAGCTTCTTCACGTCATGCCTGCCGAGCCTGAGCTTCTTCACGTCGTGCCTGCCGAGCATGAGCTTCTTCACGTCGTGCCTGCCGAGCCTGAGCTTCTTCACGTCATGCCTGCCGAGCACGAGCTTCTTCACGTCATGCCCGCCGAGCCTGAGCTTCTTCACGTCATGCCCGCCGAGCATGAGCTTCTTCACGTCGTGCCTGCCGAGCATGAGCTTCTTCACGTCATGCCCGCCGAGCATGAGCTTCTTCACGTCGTGCTTGCCTAGCATGAGCTTCTTCACGTCATGCCTGCCGAGCCTGAGCTTCTTCACATCATGCCTGCCGCGCCTGAGTCAGCTCCGGAAGATACAGCACTCATAGTCCCCACGGCTATTCTGAGTGTGTGGGCAGCACACACATCGGCTCCAGCCAGTGAGCCCTCGGCCAAAATGGCCGCCCTTCCAGAGTCTCTTTCCGCCGAGACCACCATTCCAGAGTCTCGTTCATATTTTCAACGAAGACTGTCAAGTGTTATTTTACATTTGATTACTTTAATTTCTGTAGTATTTCTTACCTGAATACTACTGTTAGACTCGCCTGAAAAACTTAAAGCCATGTTTATTTCAAGTAAAGCCTCCCTCATCATGTGTGTAAGCTATTGCTGTCAGAGTTATGTTCTGTTTTGGTCAGGTTTCATTATGTTTTGATTCTGCCTTCCTTGTCTGCTAGTTTGACCAGTTTGTTTGATTAGTCATTAGTTCACTTGTCTCATTAATGAGCTCATTTTGTTCCCTTTGTTTGCTCCGTGTATTTATAGCCTGTGTTCTCCTTAATTCTCTGTCCGTTCTCGTCAGTACTATGTTGTTAGATTGATGTTATTTCCCTTATCTCCAGAGCTTTTGTCATGAAAGACTCTTTACTTCATTCATATTTGTTGTGCGATTCACACCAACCCCTGACAATTGCAACCAAATTCTAAAAGAACGTGGTATCAAAAATATATCTTTCAATGTATTGTATCGAAGTTGTAAATTCCAGTATCATGACAACACTAATGTAATCAGCTTAAACCAAGAACTGGGGCCTGTTCTTCGTACGTCGCTAACTCAGTTAGCTGGATTTGATTGTTGGCGATTTGGCATGATCTTGGATTGTTTGGTTCTTCGACGCTCATCCTGGACTTGCTGTCATAGCAACAGGTGCGCTAGCTTGAACCTGCTCGCGAGCAGGCTTATTTCAGGTTAACAGGATTAGATCGCGGCTTTATACGCGGAGCTGATACGGGAAGTCTTTTAGCGCAGCGCGATAGTGTACTTTTTGAGAGATATCATTTTTCTAATGACTCGTGAGGATGTCGTTTACATCATTAAATTGTTGGAAACGCATAAATGTTCGATTCGTCGGAGTCGGGCTTTAATAACAGTGCAGGCAAGTAGTATTGTGATTCTTATCCAGATTAGTAATATTATATCAAATTTTATAAAGGCAGTTGACTGACTAAAATCTCTTAGATGGTGTGTGACTATGTTCCATATCACAAATATGGCCAGGATCTGACTCAAGAATTTTCATAGATTTATGCACATTATTTGAACGTGGTAAGGAAAAAATATATCAAGCTCACTGTATTACATACACTTATGCTTATCCTAACAGAACTGAATTTTTCCAGTAAACAGGTGATTACAACAGGATCCTGCTTGGATACAGGTGTTTTATGACCCCATTCCCTGACACAAACCCCAGAGCAGTTACAATGCAGCTCTAGCCAGGACAAGGACACACTATGAAGTGAACTTTAGCCAACTAAAGTGTCTGAAAAGTCTGAGGGTTGCACCTGACAGGGCCTGTGACATTGCATGGGCCATATTACACAACATTGCACCATCAGAAAAAATATAAAACATTTCATTAAATGTTTAATAAAAGACAAGACAAATATGCTTAGTTCCTTGATTTTTATTTTAATTGTTCTTTGTAAAGAAAAGCCAGTGATCAAGTCATCTTTTGCCTGCAAATAATATATATTGTACTCTGTGTGAAATAATATATTAGCACATACTCTGAAGTTCCTATGAAGCAACTCTATCTCTAGTGCCAGTTTTTTTTTTTCTTTAAGTTGTCAAGTATTTTCAAAATACTCTGTTTTCTAGGGGTAGGGGTAAACCTGTCAAACACATGGCTTATGCATCAAAAATTAAAAGGAAAAGTACAACACTGCCCACCTCTGCATCACTGCTTTGTGCAGACTCTTCTGTAGATGTGGACTCCTGCAACTCATATTAGAAATAATAGGTACTCAAGTGTAAATTAAGTAAAGTTATTTATGCACTTAAAGATACCTGAGAGGGTTTCTTCACTGTCCTGTGCATTGGGGGAAAAATGGGTGGTAACACTTTATTTTGATGGTCCCTTTTGAACATTCTGTTGACTATAAGTAACTTTGCAACTACATGTCAACTAACTCTCATTAGAGTATTAGTAGACTGTCTGTCTGCCTAATATCTGCTAACTCTTTATTGTGATGCTCCTCCAACAGACATTCTACTGACTATAAGTATCTTTGCAACTACATGTCAACTTATTCTATCCCTAACCCTACCAGTCTACTAATACTCTACTAACACTCTAGTGAGAGTTAGTAGAGATGTAGGTGCAACGTTACTTATAGTCAACTGAATGTGTTAAAGGGACCATCCAAATAAAGTGAAACCAAATGGGCATTTACAAAGTGTTGTAGCTACATTCTTCCCTTATGATGTAACATTAGAAAAAGTCCACTTACTGCACATGCTTCAGCCACCACTTGCTTGGGAACACATAAAAGTGTTGGTATTGTTTAATACTGCACAAACGAGGAAAACACAATTTCATTACAATGAAGTACACTGGGGGGAAATGTGATCAATAACTCATGGCAACATATATATTTTTTTACATTAACTATGCAGTTTCAGTCACACATGTAGACTTTCACAAGTCAAAGCAATTCATTGCTACTCAAGGTTTAACAGCTGATATGACTGGACAGCCATTTGGATTATAGGCCTACTTAATTTAATGCAGCAACAAATTATTGCAGTGTAGGATCATTTAAAGTTCATTTACCAGCAGTGAAGGTGTTGTTGCTCCTGGCCTCTGGCTGTGGGTCTGAGGAAGAGCTGAACCCAGGGATGCCCTCCACAAGGTTCACACTCAACCCAAGGGTCAGCTCTTCTGCCTGGGTATAATGTGGGGGTGTAGGACCACCACCTGTTTGTTTTTCTTTTCTTTTTTTTCTCAGCCTTTTTCTTGGTTGCTTTTATAAACATGCAAACATTTATTAACAGTGCCTTTTTAAAAGAGATTAGTTAGTACAAATTATGTAGAATATTCTAGTACTTCACTTTTACTTGTTCCCATGTTCTAGTAGTGGGTGGTGACTGACATTACAATGAACAAAGTTATTAATTATTTAGAAATTATTAAAATATAAAAATATATACTGTAATAAGTGATAAAAAGATCTAACTACAAACTTAATTTGTCTGCTACGTTTTGCCAGCCCTCTCTCTTGGCTTTTGCACACTTTGAGGTGTTCCCTGGCGTTTTAATTAAGTTTTCAAATTCTGCATATCCTTCAAGCAATAACTCTTGCTCTTCTGTGGAGAAAAAAACTGAGCGCGCTCTTAGGCCACGGTGAGCAGCCAATAGCAGCGTTGCTGATCAATGTTTCTACTATCGATACATATCCCATTTTAACCCAGCGCATGAACGCGCAATTATCTCAGATAACCCAATCCAGCTATACTAATCATAACCGGCAGGAGTGTTCGAAGAACCTAATTAGCCGGATCACGATGAGCACGATGATATTATCTTGGATGTCTCGTTTGATCTCGGATGTTTTAAGCAACGTACGAAGAACGGGCCCCTGTTTACTTTTCCAGCCATTCTCTTCTGGAATTGCTTACTCTTGCCATTTATTATGCTGCTTTTCTGCGATTTTCTAATAATTCTCACATGTTCTTAACAAAATATACTGTAGGTCACGAGACTCTCACAAATGCAGTCTATGATGTTCCCTTCATGTAAACAAAATGTGTTTTTAACAAATTGGGGGTTGGCTGGAAAAAAAATTACGATGAACACAAAAACAAAAAACAAAAAAATACTGTACATCCGAGCATCTTTCATGGACCAAAAGCAAAGAAAATCACTCCTAGAAATGACTCGGGTAGAGGTGATTAATTTAGTCATTTCGGTCAAGGTTTTCTCATTTCTTTCAGGCTTTTGTTTGTCTGCTTTACTCCCGTCAACCCTCAATTACAGATCTTTACTGAAATATAGCCAAACTTAAAATTGTCAAATCTATTTTCCAAAGCACTTTAGTGTTCAGCATGTCATGGTTCCCTTAAAACAAGAAGAGATGTGGTTTGGTGCATCATGCTGATGGTCTTGTCAAGAACTAAGACTACAAAAAATGTCCTTTTATATTTAAAGACAGCTGGTGTACAGTAATTTCCTTAAATTAAATCGAGGACAAAAAGCCTATCTCATTCCATGTGCCAATTCAAGGTCTTTGTGTTCCACCCATTTACAAGTTATTTTGCAAGCTTAAATTTGACAATACCTTAAGGGAGAAGGGCAAAAATATAGAGATGTGATGTATTTTTATTATTTTATTATTTTTTCACCCACACATAAAATCAAGACAAAATGGCACAGATTAAATGGCACATATGGTCATGTGTGAATCAGGTCTCCCAGAGAAGCTATCCAAAGCTTATAATAAGGAGCCTGGGACATAATAAAAAATAATACATTACGAACAAATACTTAAACTAAACACCAGTCACACAACAATAATATCATATGAAAATACACAATAAACATAAGACACACAAAAAATAGATCAGGACAATGCTTTTATGATCAACTGCAGTCTAGGTAGGCTACTGGAAAGGTTATAGATATAAACGTAAAAGTTCCTTTTTTAGTGTTTTCTTAAAGATGGATACAGATTTCAACACCTTCAGCCTGCCATCTAGCTCATTCCAAATCTTTGGGCCTCTACTTGTAATGCTCAAATTTGCACATTTAAGTCTTCTGGTTTTACCAGTGATTAGATGTTTGTTCCTGGTGGCATGAGCATGAAGCGGACTACTAATTGGAATGAGCTGTGATAGCCTACTGTTTGTAACATTAACTACTTGGTGCATAATGCACGCATTGTGGTATATGTTCAACTCCGTAAGCCGGAGGAGACCTAAGCGGTGAAAGAGGGGTCTTGTAGGGGTGTTGTACCAAGACCACGATATAGCTCGTATTATCTTCTTTTGTAGACTTATTAATTTATTTAAGTGACTCGGGTACGTATTACACCAAATTACGTTACAATAACTAATGTGAGGTTCGAACAAAGTTTTGTACAGGGTAAGAAGAGCAGGTAATGTGAGATAATGCCGTATTCTGAAGAACAGACCAACATATTTCGAAAGCTTCTGTGTCAAGTGATCAATGTGGCATTTAAAGTTTAGACATTTATCAATGTGGACCCCCAAGAACTTTATAGAAGTGGTTGGTAGTATCTCCTCATCATCTACATTGAGGCAAAACTGTTTTGTAGCTGATGCCCTTATATTTGATTGAAACACTGTATAGTTAGTTTTTTAATGTTGAGGGATAATTTATTGCACTTGAACCAGATAACAATTTTATTGTGTCATTAGCCACACAGTGTCATATAATTTGGAAATGCTTGAAACTCTGGCTTATTCAACAGACTTGACAAGTATATCTGAAGCCTTTTGCAATAACATCCATTAAAAAGGAATGTAAATTGAATGTCAGATTTCCCACATTTGAAAGATCCTAATAGGATAATTTAACCAATGCATTCAAATTAAATAGAAAAAACAACAACAAAAAAAACACCATACACTTTATTGCGATGATCCACTTTAGAAATGTCAACTAATTTGCAAGTACATCAACTAATGGTTATTTGAGTATTAGTAGACTGTTAAATTAGGGCAGTGGTTCACAAACTTTTTTGGTCAAAAAACTTTTTTGGTTAAAAAATCTGGTGCCACATACCCACCTAACACCAGCAAAGACCAAAACTGACATCTGACACAAATCGCCCAGGCTCTTTCAGCCATAGATATCCATAATAAAGGCTAGATGTCTTACGGCGGAGTCTCTATCATCATCACCGGCGGCCATCTTGTCACAGGCAAGCTTTCTGGCGGGCTCTGTGGTACCTGATGAGTGATCAGCACGAACACAAATACTCTTATCTCGTTGAAATCTTGACGGATTTACAAACGGTTTGGTTTCTTTCAAACGTTATTAACATGGCTATAATTCTGGATGATTATTTATTGATACACTTATAATTCATAAGTGTGCAGTGTCATAACTACATCTCTGACATTTATAACAAACCAAACCGTTTGAAAACCGGTAGAAAATTGAGCAAGTTATGGTTATTTAAAAAGTACATGCACCATTAAAACACAATGTTATGAGTGAGCGAGCTACCTGTGATAAGATGGCCGCCAGGTGTGGACGTCGACCTCCATTGGCCAGCAGCGCGGACGAGACATCTAGCCTTTATTATGTACACTCACCTAAAGGATTATTAGGAACACCTGTTCAATTTCTCATTAATGCAATTATCTAATCAACCAATCACATGGCAGTTGCTTCAATGCATTTAGGGGTGTGGTCCTGGTCAAGACAATCTCCTGAACTCCAAACTGAATGTCAGAATGGGAAAGAAAGGTGATTTAAGCAATTTTGAGCGTGGCATGGTTGTTGGTGCCAGACGGGCAGAGTATTTCACAATCTGCTCAGTTACTGGGATTTTCACGCACAACCATTTCAAGGGTTTACAAAGAATGGTGTGAAAAGGGAAAACATCCAGTATGCAGCAGTCCTGTGGGCGAAAATGCCTTGTTGATGCTAGAGGTCAGAGGAGAATGGGCCGACTGATTCAAGCTGATAGAAGAGCAACTTTGACTGAAATAAACACTCGTTACAACCGAGGTATGCAGCAAAGCATTTGTGAAGCCACAACACGCACAACCTTGAGGCGGATGGGCTACAACAGCAGAAGACCCCACCAGGTACCACTCATCTCCACTACTAATAGGAAAAAGAGGCTACAATTTGCAAGAGCTCACCAAAATTGGACAGTTAAAGACTGGAAAAATGTTGCCTGGTCTGATGAGTCTCGATTTCTGTTGAGACATTCAGATGGTAGAGTCAGAATTTGGCGTAAACAGAATGAGAACATGGATCCATAATGCCTTGTTACCACTGTGCAGGCTGGTGGTGGTGGTGTAATGGTGTGGGGGATGTTTTCTTGGCACACTTTAGGCCCCTTAGTGCCGATTGGGCATCGTTTAAATGCCACGGCCTACCTGAGCATTGTATCTGACCATGTCCATCCCTTTATCATCCCTATATACTAATTGGCTTCATCACTCTGTCTCCTCTCCACCAGTAAGCTGGTGTGTGGTGGGCGTTCTGGCGCAATATGGCTGCCGTCGCATCATCCAGGTGGATGCTGCACATTGGTGGTGGTTGAGGAGATTCCCCCTTCCATATGTGAAGCGCTTTGAGGTCCCAGAAAAAGCGCTATATAAATGTAACGAATTATTATTATTATTATTTATGGCCACCATGTACCCATCCTCTGATGGCTACTTCCAGCAGGATAATGCACCATGTCACAAAGCTCGAATCATTTCAAATTGGTTTCTTGAACATGCCAATGAGTTCACTGTACTAAAATGCCCCCCACAGTCACCAGATCTCAACCCAATAGAGCATCTTTGGGATGGAACGGGAGCTTCGTGCCCTGGATGTGCATCCCACAAATCTCCATCAACTGCAAGATGCTATCCTATCAATATGGGCCAACATTTCTAAAGAAGGCTTTCAGCACCTTGTTGAATCAATGCCACGTAGAATTAAGGCAGTTCTGAAGGCGAAAGGGGGTCAAACACAGTATTAGTATGGTGTTCCTAATAATCCTTTAGGTAAGTGTATATCTATGCTTTCAGCTATATTCTTAAGCACTAAAGAAAGCCCCAGGGCTCTCTGGATACAATTTTGTAATACAACTTCACGAAACTTTAGAACAGCAGTGTGTTTTTCTGCTCAAGTCTGTTGTTGGTTGGCAATCCCATCAGCAGTTCTTGCCCTGGGGCAGCTGTAGAGATTTCTAACATCATTGACTTATCAGATTCCTTTCACCTGCTAGCAGATCATTCTATTAACCTTTACTACATTTCTAGCCACCATGACCAATGTTTTTCTATATCTTGTATTTGCAGTGAACAATTAAATGTGCTGTCAATGTCAAACATACATCAACATTGTTTGCTGGTCTGCTTCATACTGTGTATAATTAGTTATCACTGTCCTTTTGCAAGATTAATGAAATATTGGGTATGTTCCCAAGACGCATATTGATATTAATTAATCTTGGAAAATAATTTGTGTGTGATATAATGAAACTCACTAGGGGGTTCTTATTTCTGAAATTGCTTTTTGGAATTGCAGTTCATTTCAGTTCAATAATCTGCCCATTTTTATGATAATCTGCTCATTACAATGCATTTTTATGATAAATGACTTGTCACCTTTTAAGCTTTCTGCAATTAGAGCCTTTTGTTTTCCATCCTATATTCTCTCTCTGCCCTTTTCTTTGCTTTCTCTTAACAATTTGCTTGGTAATTGTAAATGAGATTTCCAAACACATCTATGTTATCGGCATGGTCTTTCTTCTCATAGCAGCTGAGAAGAAAGAATATGTATTATGCTGTGACAATCAGAATCAGGTCTTCAAAGCACACCTACACCTGCAATTATGCTCAAAGTGTAAAAAATTTAAACTCAAGGGTTTCAGTACTGTCTCATCAGTAACAGCAGTGTGACTGTCTGTGCTGACTCTGGTAGATTCTGGCATGCCAAAGAGTGATTGCCTCTTGTGACTTTAATGAACCTGTTTTAGTGGACACCACAGAATGAATATCACAAGATCCTTTATAGCTCTGAAGATGTATGTTTTTTTAGTCCTTGTGTCTGGCAGGCTACATCATTGCCCAAAGATATACATGTCTGTTTAGCAGAACATTTAAACATGGGTAGAATGAGCTGTTAACACTGCATCCATCATAATCCAAAAAAAATTTGTACATCTAAAAAAAAAAAAACAGCCCTTCTGCTGCTGGTTTAATAATTGCTAAGTCAGACACTCATGATTTGTTTATGACCTGTTCTTTCTATTGTTTTGTAAATGTAACCCACTCCTGGTTAATTAATCGTCAGCGAGAAACGGGGGAGCCTTTTGACAGGTCAGTGTCTCCTTTCTTTTCCAGGTCTTAAATATTGCCATGACATGCTGTAATCTTGCAATTAAGTTGCAGCATTTCCGACAGACTCGAGATGAACAAAGAGCTGTGTTTAACAGAACTGATCCTAACTTTGACAGTTGGCTGCAAATACTTTTTTGTTTCTCTCTACTGTTAAATATCAGTTTAGAGGCCCTGATTGTACCGTGGATGCGTAGATTAACTTTGCATAATCTGCAAAAGTCGTTTACAGCCATGTTCACTCCGGTATTTCGCTCGCATCATCAAGTGTTTACAGCAGGTTTACAGTGGAAGTTCGATCATAGATTTGAGTTTGATGCATGATGTCTGTGGTTCGATGCGGCTGTGTCGGCGCATAACATACGTCATATATAAACTTATCTGATTGGCTTACGGGTAACCAATGATTTTAAACTTCAGACAAGCGCCCCCTAGCGAGAGAGAAAACACTTCTCTATTATGCCATTCCAGACTCTGTCTACGAAGCAAAGGGAAGTAGCAGAGTCTGGTATTACCAGGCGGTTCCCGTCTCCTTCTACCTTGAACACAAACCTCATTACAGCTCCATTTTGAACTCCTCTCCTGACTTCAAGCTGGAAATCTCGCCGATCGGAAAGTTGGTTTGAGAGGCTAAACACCTCCCCTTAGTAGATGAGAGTAGGCAGCTGCAGTAATCCTTTAGCAGTGTTTGTGGCGGATGTACAAGAGACTGGGTGAACTTCAGGCTGGTGGCACTAGTATTCCACCATGCTCGCGGAAAAAAACATACACCGCTTCAAGTCAGAACAGAAGTTATGTGACGTCATGTGAAAAGGGTCTATTGTCAAGTGGCTGGATGTTTACTTCGATTCTTTCCCAATACCTTTATAAATATATTAAATTAATTTACATATTTTCAGCTCCGTATCCAGATCAGATGGTGGATCTGCACCTAGACACAACACAGCCCTAAATGTCAGCAGAGACCGTGTCTACTAGACAATCCCCTGTGAAGACCTCGTGGATATGACAGCCATTGGCACAGATCCTCAGCACTAACAAGAACCAGACAGGTCCCCCGCACAGACCCCACAGCCAGCTTCGGCTCCATGCCGGCATGATGAATTGATCTTCAAGCAAAAGGAACTGGATGAATATTTGAATGCTACCGATCCCGATCTGACCTCTGACTTGTGATGCAGCCTGAATCATAATGACACCATGTTTGTTCGTAGGCCAGAGGAGAACTGGCCCCCCGACTGAGGCTGGTTTCTCCCAAAGTTTTTCCATTCTGTCACCTGATGGAGTTTGGATCGCCTCTGGCTTGCTTAGTTGGGGACACTTAATATTTAACAATATTATTGATCTGACTGACGCTGCTGTATGAGAACTGAACTGAGTTGGATGATGACATCATTTTTTGCAGAACTGCTTCATAGATGAAATGAACTAAGTTAATAATTGATGATCTTTACAATGGAACTGAATCAACGCTGAACAGACTTTAGCTGAACAACAGCCGAAATGCATCATTTTCCTGTTATCACTGTAAAGCTGCTTTGAAACAATCAGTATTGTATAAAGCGCTATATTGACTTGACTTGTTTTTCCAATCCATAATAATTTTGTGTAGTAAATAGCTATCATGGCTTTTAGTAAAAGTATAAAGTACAAAATAAGGAGAAGACAGATTATACCCAAAATTAGTTATTTCATTTTGTTAAAAAAAAGAAAGAAAGAAAAAAGTTGTAAGTGGAAAGAGTTTACTTTCTGTAATATCAGCTATAAGCTAAAATATCTGGTATGGTCTTGCATTTACTCTTATCAGTACCGCCACAGCTGTGTGAGATGTTCCACTCTATTACTGTACATCAGAACCAACCACTCCACCTGGTGTAATTGCTACTCCAATTATTACCGGGCATGACCTATTTAGGCCTAGATATGGTTGTGTCCCCCAGCTGGGTTCAGACTAGGCAATATTAAGATCTGTTTGAAATCATCCGAGATATTAATGCACTCCAGGGTGCTTGTCCTGAGAAAACAAGGCCACTGACAAGACATCAGTGCTTATACGCTGCAGAAGATGAAGTCTTGCCTCAGCACTGCAGTGCAGAGATGACAGATCCTCAATCCTTTATTCCTCTTGAGCAGGCGACAAGGAGCATATGGGTGGAATCATCTGACAGCACACACAGGGCCTTCTAAGGTCTATGAGTGGGAGGAGTTTAAAAGAGTTTAAAAAACGTTCTCTCCCTCATCAGCGCCTGCTTCCTCCTCAGGAGCCTGTTTGGGGATGTGAGTGTTCACCAGACACCCAGTTCTCCTGCTTTTTGCATTCTCCATTTTCATCAGTGCAGACAGTCATGCCGACCTTGAACGCAGCGGGGAATTTCACAGTAGTTCTTTAATGATTGATGAATTAATTGGTCACACAGCCAAGGACGGGAGATGCAGTTACAGTGTCATACTGCTGGAACAAACTAAGTCAGCAAGTCACACTCCTGCAGGCCAGCAAGGGGTACGTGCAGGAGCCACATGACTGCTGGGATGACTTTAATAACATCCAGAGTTAGTGTCGCTGATGTGTTTCAGCATGAAAAAGGGTTAGAACAGCTAATGGACTCGCATTTGAAATTTTATCTTAAAATATGAAAATAAAGACTGACAAACTAAATTTATATTATAAGAAATGGTCCAGATATTTAACTTATTTGGAAAAGGGGCAGTAATAATTTTGGGAGAAACATGTTTACAGTCGAGAGTGTAATTTTTCCTGCAAAAAGTTTTTTATTTTGATTAATAATAATAAAAAATGATCAGGGTATAAATGTCCCTTCTGTACAGATGTGTTGTGTTGTATTCTGAAAAGTGTCTGAGAATCAATGAAAACTATTAAAAACTGTTAATTTCATTGCACTCTTAAAGGGTCGTAAAAATAACGCTGTCAATGATGTCTTGTCATAAAACACGCAATGACATTTTATGTTACCAACATCAAGTCTGTGCCATGTAATGAATAAATATAATGAACAAAGCGCAATTAATCAAATAGAAAACTTTTATGGCGCTTTAAGTGTTTATTGTTTGGTGATTTATTTGGAGACATGATCAATCTGAACTGCAGTATGTAAAAAAGCTGTGTGATGATTATTTTAAAAAATGTTCACACAGGTTTGGAATGACATGATAATATGAAAACATTGACTGAACATTGACATTGCATTTTTAGGTGAACTGTGCCTTTTAAAGAATCATGACATCAGGGTCTTGTGATTGGATCTAAATCATTCTGATTGCAATTCTTTTTACAGATGCATCATGCATAAGTGATATTTCTTCGCCAACGGTGGGCTTCAAATGACCCATTTAGATATAGGCAGCATATATTCCAGGCAGACATTTAAGACATCTACTGCAGTGGGCACAAAAGCCTCTCTAAAGTATACAACACACTCCTGCACTACAAAATGTTTGGCATGCGAAAAGATGGTCTCTGTGGAAGATAACATCTCTCTTTAATCCACCCTCTCCCCTCGTCTAACTATGCCTTTTGATATGCTTCTGGAAGTATTTCCATCAGCCTCCACCTGGCTTCCCACCAGTTCATGAATAAATAAATGAAATTAATTAATTAAACTGACATAAAATATCTAAGGATGCTATAAATCATAATGTGGTGATCTCACCCTATATCAGCATACATGTGTTTACATCGAACCAGGTTCTCATTTATCCCCATTGCCTGAACTCACAACATTTTAACATTAAGACTGGTGATTTTAAAGCATAAGGAGTATATCAGACATAGAAAAATATGTTCATATACAGTTAGCTACTTACTGACCTTGAGTCACATATAATTGTGAAGTTACATTTATTTATTTTTAAATCCCTTCCTTTTTAAAATCAGCCACTTTCAGCATCTTAGTGCTTTAGCTGTCAGCAAGATCATTCTCTGACTGTTAGGCATTAAAATATAGCCAACTTTTATGAAATATTATACAAGATTTAGAATGATGCAAAAGTGGTTTGGCTTAAGAGATGAGGCCACCAAAAAAAGATTTTTCCTCAAATTTAGGGTGTTTAAACGTCAACGATGTACTAAAAAGGGCGGGTTTTTTTGTCTAAATGATCCCCATTCACATGTATCCGTAAAAAAGACAAAAAGCGCTGTATGCATGCCAGATCAGTAGTTGGTGATGTCACTTTGAAAAAGAAACACTTAGCACTTATAGACTGAACACGTAATACGCATGCGCATTTTTCTGTAGTTTACACGGTATCGTTTTCAAAAACTTGCACTTTGAATGCCATTGACATGTAATGCAGAAAATGCCAAAAATGTCTAAAAAGTTGTGTAAGTCACTCTAGCTACTTATTACATCTTCAACAGTGTTATTAGATTACTGTACTAATCTGTCTAAAAAGTAATGCATTACTAATTACTTTATAAATCCCATCAATCTCGATCAGTTGAACAATACAAGACATGAAACTGCTCTTTTATTTTTCCCCCCAAATACATATAATAAATACCAAGGTATTTAAAGTTTTTTTTAACATTAGATGTTAAAGGTACAATATGTAAGAATTGTGTATCAAAATATCAAAAAAACACTTGCACAGTGTTATATATTTCTTTCAATTGTGTTCTTACATTATCCCAAGTGTCTCCAAGAATTTGTCAATTCAGAGAAATTCACAATTTTAAATAGTGCCCGTTTCTTATCACTTGACGCCAGCCAATGACGTAATATCAGCGTTATTCCTGGTTTCTGCCATATTAACCATGGCGACAGATGTGGACAACTGTGTAATTTTTAGCCGCACGCTGTTGTTTCATTCAAACATTATAGATCATGACAAGCAGACTTTGGGACAAAAGGAGAACTAAAACAAGGATCAATATCGACGTGGCGTTTTCGAGATGCCGAGAGCTTCAATAAACTGACCTGTGTGAGTAGTAATTCAGCACTTTCCTTTATAACCGCGGGACTCGCGTGTGGCGCTGATATCTGTCTCTCATTAGCAATCGCGCCCTGATTCATACCACAGTCATGTTAAAAACATGAATGTCTTCACTCATCCATAAACATTATTAGATCCATCAGCATGACGGCAAGTTCCATGATTCCGCTTATCACTGCATCATCAATCTGCGCCTTTGTTATTGTAAGAGGTTAGTGACCCCTAGTGGGCGAAAAGAATTACATATTGTAGCTTTAAATTTGAATGTTAAATTCACAATTTTTTTAATATAAAATTGTTAAATTTTTTCATATAAAATTGTTAAAAAGTAAGGGAGTAATCCCTTACTTTACTTTTTAAGTGAAAAGTATTTAAATACAGTAATTAATTACTTAGTAATGCATTATACCAAACACTGCAATTCTGAGATATAAAACCAAAATTGTAAGAAATAACGCCACAGTTATCTTATTATATATAGGGCCTATGCGCCAGGCTGAGGCGGAAGCCCTTTTTTAACCTTTTAAAAACATTCAAAAACCTTTAACTCAAGTTTCTTGAATCCTTTTGAAATTACAAACAAATCTTCAAACCATTTCTTAGAACCTTTAGACAGAAACATTTTCAGGAAGCTATTTGAAAATATTTGATGACATATCCAAAGAAAAAATGCCATCAACACACAGTCTATAAGTGTGCTACCAAATGTTTCATCTTGCTATTAACCTGATTTCTCAGAAAGACCGAGATGTCCCTGGAAAGGTCATCTTGATTTTATGGAAGCGGAAATGGAGGAATTTGCAAAGTAACAAAAACTTAAAAAATTCTAGTGTAGACCTTGTTAGCAGAACACACTTAAAGCCAATGAATGATAATTTGGTATGATTCACCTGTCAGGAATGACATGCTATTTGCTGACAAAAAACAAACAAACAAAAAACCTCGCAGGACCCTGAAATAGGCTGTGAGGAAGTAGCCACCACTATTAATCAGCATGAGCGAGCAGCCCTGATATCAAAGACCTCCGCTACATTATTACTGGTGCATCAAAGAAACCCACACTCTTATCAGCGGCGAACATCTGTAGTGGTTTGTTTGTTTATTCATTATTTTTCTAACTGTAAAGTCTCAAATCATTACACTATGCAAAACAGCTCGATTGGCTTCTGAAAAACCAATGTGCCACTGTTGAAAAACATGACTTCCATCAGAGCCGAAAAAGACAGCATTCCCATAATCATTGTCTCAGGCATCGGTTGACCTGGAGGTTCTTCGAGCAGTGCAGTGTGTGTGTTTGAGGAGAGGAGAGTGAGAAACTGTCAGTCCTTTCAGGAACAGACGATGGCCAGCCTTTAGGACCAATTCTTTCAACACTGTCTGTTTATAGTAGATAAGGTGTTCGCCTCAACATCAGAACCACAGCAGCAGCATCCTCTTTCTTCACAACTTTCAAAAGATTCTTCAAAAGGAGGTATCTTTTTCTTCTTTTTTAACAATTGGTTATGTGCATTGCACAATACTGAATGCACTGTTTCCAGACTCTTCACAGTTGTCATTTCCATCTTGCAATTTGACATCTTTCTGCCAAAATGCACCAAATCAACAAAACAATTGAATATGGAATTATCTCTAAGCCACATTTTTTTATTCAGTTTACTTTACATATACATTTAACAGTTTGGAAAACATGTAAATGTGTACAAAATATGTCTTGTGGCAAGTGAGCAAAGAATTCATGAATTTTGTAAGGTCATGGAATGCATTTGGTATCAAAACAAAGGGATATATACTGTATATATAAACAGTTTTATTTGTCATAAAGTGATTTCAGAGAACTTAAAATAAAATAAAAAATGTGCGAGATCTAGCTAGATTTAGATTTATTGCAAGTCAAACAGATTGTCGGCTTTATATATGTTGGTATAGAGAGCTTTTAGGTTTCACTTTATAGGATTTACTTATAGTGTAGCAATATTTGTCATAGCTGAGTGGCTTGCAAAATCTCAATAAGCTGGAATAATGGGATATTATGATATTTGTTGTTTCTGTACATCTGTACATTCCGACATTTATAAATATGTTACGCTTATGATGTGCACAGCTGCAGGGCCAAAAATATTTTTAGTCTGTGTTTCAGCAGGAAATCTGTCTTCATCTTCAGATTCCTTTTATTAGATTTAATCAGTATCTAAATATGAATTCTGGCAGCTGTAGCATCTCTTATTTATCAAGCTGGCAGCTGATTGGCTCCACTCATCACTGCAGGAAATGGATGTTGTTGTCTTCTTTCCAGGTGTCTTTTAAGGTCTATTTTGATGTTGACACTTTAAAACTAAAATATAAAAAGGTATGAATATAATACAAAGTCTATAACTATAACTAAATTGTAATATAACATGGAATAAACTAGTATTATTTTAAATGTCAAAACACACACTGATAATTACTGAAAAATAATAAACCTGAAAAAGAATCATCAATACTTTCCAGATGGCCAGTGCATATAGACATGTTACATTTAGATAGATGAAGCATCCAGAACTGTGGTCACTGTCAGTGTCGCTAACAGTCAGATCCAATTTACTCAAACCTTTCTCTTTTCTCATTCTAAGGCCACTAAAGCAAAGGACAGAACGCCCTTGGCCATTCTCAGCACAGCGTTTCACATGAAGACTCTCATTGTTTAAAGGAGTAACTGAATGAGTTCTTTTTGACCACCTAAATATTAAAGAAGACTCTAAAGAATATCTTTAAGCAATTATCACCGTGTTAAATACATTAATTTGTGTGCATGCATCCAAAATGTAGTAATAGTTTCTGAGAGGGATTTATACATTTCTTGTGAACAAATCAGACAGTGCTGCCTTTGTGGCTCATGGATGAAATGTCAGTTTATGATGTATTACAAATAATAACCAAAATGCTTTTTCAGCATGTTTCCATCACCGTGGCGTATTGAATTTGACAGCAAGCCTCCTTAAATAGGAATGTTGTGGGCGGGAGAACTGAATATGGTGCTTTTAATGGAATATCTCTCCCAATTTCATGCCTTGCACCCATGAAGGAACCATAACATCAGGTCTGAATGAAGATACAAACATGTGCGTGGAGCTTTTCTTCGCACATCCAGACATTGCAATAGAATCTGCCACAGGAACAGCCCACCTTTGTCCACCACACACACACCCAAGGCAGGTTTGTTATACAGATGGCAGTCCTAATTTATGAACAAACACAATTAGTCACAAACAGTTGCGCTCCTGGGTGCCTCTGGACAGTGAGAGAGAGCGTCTGTAATCCTACAGTATATTCATCAGCCAGGTCTAATCTGGTCAATTATAAATTCAATCTCTGAAAACAGTCACGGATTGATGCTTCCGGTTGTGAGATCCAATTACTCCTCGTTTTCATTTATAGCCTGTAAAATGATGTGTCATTTCTCGAACATACTTTTAATAAAAACTCCCAAAACATCTTAATCTTCTGTACTAAACTTGTTCCTTTTGTGTACCTTTCCAATCCTTTCTTTTTCTTTTTGTTTAGTATCTTTTGTTCCATTTTGTTTAGATTCTTTCCATTCCTTCC
The DNA here is from genome assembly GCF_029890125.1 of Rhinichthys klamathensis goyatoka. Classification (NCBI taxonomy): domain Eukaryota; kingdom Metazoa; phylum Chordata; class Actinopteri; order Cypriniformes; family Leuciscidae; genus Rhinichthys; species Rhinichthys klamathensis. Next base: position 63,420 of record NW_026606671.1, on the reverse strand, counting down.
CTTTTTGTATGTTTTGTTAATTAAATTAAAAATGTTCCTTTCCCCTCCCATTCTGGTCTCATGTTTTAATGTTAATGTTGATGTTTGCTATTTTGTAAAATAGAGCCATCTGCTGGACCGTTGATGTCATAGGTGGCTAACAAGGCCAACGAGGAATGATGTCGTTGGAATCACTTAAAGGTCCCGATCACACTAAGGACGATACATTGGCCCTCATTTATCAAAAGTGCGTACACCAAATTTCCAGCGTACACCTGGCGTACACCCAAAACCACGGTGACTTTGAGATTTATCAATATGGACGTTGGCGTACGGCACGCTCAAATCCTACGCCAGCTCAGGAGGTGGTGTACGCACGTTTTGAGTTAGTGCGGAAATGTGCAGAAAAACAATTCCCAACACCACAAAACGCACTGACAAACTAAAAGATATTATATATTATGACCCACAGTAAAAAAAAAAAAAACAACAACATAGTAATTATAAACTTCAGTGTTTATTTTTGTGCAACATGGACTTCAATGTTTAATTTGTGTGACTTTACCAAAGCATTTGATTTGTAGCCATATGTATTCCTTCAGTTGCGAGCCTGTGCGCTTTACCCTGACGTTTCATGGTTAGGCCCGGCAGGTGCGCACGGACTGAGTTCGGTAACGAAAGGCTTTCAATGACCAAAAAATAATTCAGACTGACAAAATAATAAAAAATACATTCTTCTTCTTTTAAATAATAATAATAATACAAATAATAATAATGACATTCTTCTTCTAAATAACAAAAAGCGTCATTAATAATACAAATCATACTAATAATAAGAAGAATATTACAAATTGTCATGCAATTATTAATGTGAATGAATGGTACTCCACATCACATCATCATCATCACTATTGTACACCCCAATACATGTAACGTGATTCGAAATTGAATGCTAATCATAGACTGTAAGATGCTAATTCAAAAGACGTGCTGTAAAATAATGCATTGTGATAGGTCATTTCGGCTCCACGTCAGAAAAGTTTCTCTTCTTTGCCGTCTTCCGTGTGTCCATGGCGTAAAATGAGGGCGTGGGGGAAGCGGAGACTTGAATATATAGGGGCGTGTTATTCTAATGACGATCGTTGGGGAGGGAAGTATGCGATTTCGGATGTGGCCATAGAAAATCAATGATCCCTGGTTTTCACGGTGCATTGTGGGTCTTTTTAGTGAGTTTCATTGCATTGGAAGTACATTTCATTGCATTTGGCTGAACAATTTTGCGAATTGCGATTGGGACATCACTTAAAATGGCTGACTTGATCTGGTTCTTGATCTGTGCCCTGACTGAACGGGAGCTGATTGAGTCGCACACATTGACAGCCAATCAGAATCCACTAGGCTATAGGACAATCGTTTAAAGCGACAGATGATATAACTGCAGCGCACACTTACAGATCGATATCGTAAGTTAGTATGGACCCTAAAATAGTTATCTTTATAGTCAACTTTAAAAATCTCGACCCTTAAAGGGATAGATCACCCAAAAATTAAAATTCTGTCATACTTTATTCCACCTTAAGTTGTTCCAAAACTTATGTGATTCTTTCTTCTGTTGAACACAAAATAAATTATTTTGATGAATGTTGGGTAACAGTTGATGGTAGCCATTGACTTCCATAGGAGAAAAATAAATACTTTGAAAGTCATTGGCTACCGTCAACTGTCTGGTAACCAACATTCTTCAAAATATCTTTTTTTTTGTGTTCAACAGAGGAAAAGAAACTCATACAGGTTTGGAACAACTTAAGGGGGAGTAAAATGATCACAGAATTTTCATTTTTGCTTGAACTGACACTTTAAATCTTAAAAAATAAAAAAATAAAACAGTTACAGTTTAAGTGTACCTTTTTGATGTTTAAAAACTTTCTCTTCGCTTAATAGGCTATGCAGACAACTAAGATATTCAAAGACCAAGTACAGCGACCAGTCTAGTCCTACATAACAACTTGACCAATGGCGTGAGTTGGGGGTGGGGCTAACTAGCTGATTGTTCTGACGGGTGGCATAATCACCCTCAAGGAGCTCTACCAGTAGGGACTGACCTGTTAAAGGAACACAGATATCACGCAACACCTGAAATCCCCCAACTTCCATCAATATACCGGCGTGACCTTCAATATCTCTGAGCCCAAGTAGCAGTGCTTCGCCTGTGCTTCACCCCAATATAGTCCCAAGTCAATCTGCCTAGGAAATCACCTAGTCTTAATCTGCATTGCTATTTGTTCTCATTGTGAATACGCAGGCCACAAGAAGTAATTCGTTTTTATTTTATTTTTTATTACTTTTACTCACGACATGCCATCCGACAACAAAGGATTCCATTCATTATGCTAAGCTAGCGGCGGCGCTGCCTAACTAAGGGATTGTTCGTTTTTTATTTAAGGGGCCACCGGAGGAGATTTGAGATCTGTAGTCAAAAAAGACTTGACCCTCCCTTCGCCAGCAATAATTTTTTCTATGACCCTCCAAAATGATTGTGAAAAAAGGCATGACCATCCCCGATAATTTATTGATTACTTCTGTACTGGTTTGCGCTTGGCAAAGATGTTCAGATAGCCATTGTTTTTTTTACAACCATGACAAACGACTAAACTCCTGGTTTCTCATCTTACTAGGGCTGTAACGATAGACCAAACCTACAATTCGGTTCGTATCACGATTTTTGATTTGAAAAAAAAAAAAACGGTGCTGATGCAGTGGTGACGCGTTCATGTAAAATGTAAGGGTGGCGCTGCCACAAAGAACCGGCAAAAGTAATGATTATGAATATGTCAAATATAGCAAGGAGACATTTTAATTGTTTATAATAAACAAGCAGAGGTGGGTAGAGTATCCAAAAACTGTACTCAAGTAAAAGTACAAGTACTTATAGAAATATTTACTCAAAGTAAAAGTAAAAGTAATAATCTTAAAAGTTACTTGAGTAAGAGTAAAAAAGTATCCAATGAAAAAACTACTCAAGTAGTTAGTTACTAGTTACTTTACACATAGGCATATATATATATATATATATATATATACTGTATATGTAACATGATATTATTTAGATTTTTTTTTTTCATTTAAATGACTATTATTATCATAATTAGATAAGCTATCTTTGCAACAAAAACAGAAGAGACAAACATTATTTCTGTATATCTATAGCCTGAAAACCATTGGCTGTCCTTTGGTTTGTATAATAGTATAGTAACTTATACAACTACATTTGGATTATTAGACAATGTCGGAATAAAGTGACTCTATGGAGTTTTGCATTCAAGGGATGGGAACCATTGACAGATTAGAAAGTGTTAAAACTCTGCACATGTGCTCGCAGTCATGTCATGCCCAACATAAACAACGATCAAATGCACGGATCTTCTTCTGTCTGTTCTCCAAAATGTATTTAAATGTAGGCTATATTTATGAAAGCATCTTTAAACTGGTTAACTGAGTCTAATAAGGCAGGCAAAGGCATTCGTTTTCAAGTCGAGTTCGCACGCCACTGCGCAATACCGACACTACAACACCGAGAATACATTGTGTGTGTACACACATTCATAAACTGGACGATGATAGCTTATTTAATGTATAAAGTAATGTATATGTCCAAAAAAAAGGGTAATGCCATACTTTGTAGTAGTGCTATATATGGCGTAATAATGTGTTTGGTTGTAAAATGTATTAAATGTAAATGTATAATTGGTTGACGAATGTATCGTCGTGTGGAATAATTCATTCACAGACAGCTTACGAAGTTTACGAAGATGTTCAAGTTCAACTAATAAAGATCTTCATCGCTGGCAAAAAATATGATGCATTTGCAGATTAACTTTCTAGACTGTACTGTAGACTATGGACCGCCACACAATGTTCTTGATGTTCTTAAATCTTCCTGTTACGACTCCGAGACGATTCAGTGCGTGCAGGAAACTGAACAGATCATTCAAACTGATTCGCGAACCGATTTAGACAGATCTGCCCAACTTGTTTGATGAAGTCTTTGAACAGAATCGACTCAAAAGAGTGATTCATTTGTGAATTGAGCATCGCTCATGCCCAGAAAAAAGAGAGAGCGCGCGCTTAGAATAAACTACGCTTTTAACAACATATTGCATTAAAATAAAGTAACGAGAGGAACGTCGCCAAACGTAACGAAGTAAAAGTACAGTTTTTTCATTAGAAATCTACTCGAGTTAAAGTAAAAGTACCCACAATTAAATCTACTCTTAAAAGTACAAATTTTCCAAAAAAATACTCAAGTAAATGTAACGAAGTAAATGTACTTCGTTACTACCCACCTCTGTAAACAAGTCTTTGTCAGTGTCGGCTGCAAATATAAAGGTGACGATGCTGACTCGCGATCTTCTCAGTAGTGAACACGCCAGAGAGAAATGCACATTTCATACGGATTCATACAGACATTTCAAGCTTTCTATATATTTATCAGGTCTGTGAGGCAAGTACCTTATACGCTGTGTTTCGGTTCATTTATTAGACGGGAGTCCAGTTCACACGCCGGCGCCTCAGTGGCATGATCTATTTTCTACTATATTTACTTCTTATTTATTAAATCCAGGCAATTGGATGATGAAACATTGATTAAAATTAAGATTAATAAAAAACGAAATTCACTTTAAAGAAAGGCTTTGTGCTTTCTGTTTGAGGTCTCTGTGAAAGTTTTAAAGTCACTTTCAGAGCGGTCATGTCCGTAACGGAGAAGTGACGTCCGTAACATTTTTTTTCCCCTCATAAATGCGAACACGAAAAATAAAATAAAAAGAATATTTTGTTATGTGGAGGCCGACCCTTCTTCATCCGGTGGGTAGTAGGCTATTACTTTTGTTTTGCGCAGCGTAGTTCATAGAATTACAAAAAAATATTTTGCCACCTAAAAGTTAAAGATTTTTTGTGTCACATCACATGTGTATTTCCCTCATATTAAATATAAAACGTGCATAAATGTGTAGACTGACATTTTTCTAATGTCTGGACTCCTTTTTTAAGTGAGCATGAATATATAAACAGACGTTTCAGTATTAAATGCATTTTCTGATAATTTATATTTCAAGTTTTGACTGCAAATGTCATGTCCATAACGCTGGAATTGCCCAATTTTAAAGAATTTATCCTCAACTAGTTTTTTTGGTGTAGGGCTACGTATTTTATTACGTTAACTCCCAATAATACTAATAGTGATTTAAAAATGTGGTAGCCCTACATCTAAAACATCACACTCCACTGTTATGGTGGCAATTTCAGTAGATTTACTCACTAACATTGTTGTGGAAACACAATAAGAATGGAAACTAAAATATGGTAGTATTGTGCTACAGCGCACATTATATCAGCTGCAGTTCTGGCGCCTCAGTCCCAATACTGTAAAACTCTACGTACATTCACATCACATGTTAATGCAGCGGTAGAGTTACACTCGAAGGACACTGCACTTATTCACAATCACAAAAGTTCATTATTTGCTCGTGCTTTAAAGCTTTGCCGGGTAAACATTTCATTGGCGTTCTGTTCTAATGCACTTTTTCTGAGCGTGTACTGAAGTGAGCATGCACTGTCAAACAGCGCCAAACTGGATTTTTGTTGGGTCAGACCCATCTAATAGCGATGGGGGACCGAGAACGAGAGAGCTACATAAAGCTACATGGAAAAAATATGCACCTAACAAGCCACTTTGAAATTTTGCTGTTTTCATGAATACAAAAGTTGGATGACCCTCCCCTCAACAAAGAATAAAAAGACAAGACCCTCCCCTATTTTCCTCCGGTGGCCCTTTCCATAAATGCCAACCGGTCCCTAAGACAATGCATGCACTGACACAAAAATGCGTTTGCCCACCTATCTAAAGGTAGGGGAGACGTTGAATAACCCCTATTTAAAAAAAACGGTGGCGTGTTCCTTTAACCAATGCATTTCTGCTCTGATAGTGACGGAGAAATTACATCAGCTTTAAACTCAACAACCTACCTCAGAACTCAAGATCTTCTGCAGAGAGGAGAGAGGAAATTGTTCAGAGGTTGAACTTTCATAGTTCAGGAGTTTTAGTTGTATGTCAACCTTGACTTCGGTGTTTCTCCTACAATTCCTTATAAAATTTAGAAGAGATACAAATGAGACAATTGTCAACATACTGTATACTAAGAATATAGATCTAGAATTAAGTGAAATATTCATATTAAAATATATGAATATATGAATTTTGCATATGTTGGTAGGCCTACCATGGCAAGTTTTTAATTGTTCTCTTATGTAAAATATCTTATGAAACTCTAGGGGAAACGAAACACTAGTGTCTTTTTCTCAACAGGAGACTTTAGCAAAGATTTGACCTCCATCTCTTTTCATTTGTGATTCTTTCATATGGGTCCTGTTTCTCACTGTTCTTAATTCCTGAGTCTGTATGGAATGGATGTGGTGATTGGTCCATCCATCCAGACTTTCACCTGTGGTGAGGATGAAAGCTAATGAAGTGAGGCGAGGCGCCCTTGCAGAGATACATCTCTAATTTCTTCTGTTCTAATTATCCCAGTTCTTTCTCAAGAGAACCTTCATGCAAAGATGTAAAATAATGAGAAGAATACGTGAGCTTTTTTTTTTTTTAAGTGATTTTAAAGAATTTGTAGTTAACTTACTTAATTACAGTTGTAAAGGTTTGTTCTAATTATTTAACATGTGAGTTGTACAAAACTTTAAGAGCAAAATGTGCAGAGAAGAATGATAAATTGATAGATAAGATTAAAAATGAAGGTGATACTGTATGTACGTATATGCTTGTTTTAGAATTCTAATGAAAAAGATATACACTTTAAATTGAAGTAACTATAAACGTCTAAAAAGGTCTGTAAAAGCACAAGAAAATGTACTAGAGGAATGTGAAACTCTGAAACTCTTGCAATATAGAACATTTATTTCTGTTTTTGACATTTTCTTCTGCTTTTTACATAATAATGGAGTCTTTGCACACTCATAATCATCAATATCTCACAAAAAATATTTATCTTCTTGATCTGATTTGATAAAGTTTCAGCATAAGCTTGCATACTGGTGAAAGGAAATATAATTCACAAGCATAAAATAAAAATCTGTAAGTATTCTCTATGGAGCATCCCTGAATTGTTCTTGTCAAATCACTTGCAAGTGAAAACAACTGCGTAATTTTTCTCATTACAGATACATGTAAGCCAAAACATATGAGACAGTGATATATTGAGTAATGGAAATGTCTTGACTGCATGCCATGTCTGGATAAATACGCACGTGACTCTGATTCACTTCTCTAGGGTAAATTAGTGCTATTCATTTTACATAGTGAAAGAGCATTTACTGTGCATTAAGTGGCTGCTGATTCACTTGTTGAACCTCATTTCTTCAGTATAACAATGTACTGAACTGCCATATTATCACCATGTGTTCCAAATTTTCGACCCTGTGTAAAAAAAAAAAATTATGATAAAATCTGCAGCTGAAACATATATAGCCAACATGTACAGTACATTTCAGACTGGTGCCAACTCAATAAAATAGTGCACTATTTATATGCTATTGTAATTTACAGATAATACAGTGTGTGCCTATAATTGTCTGTATCTGTCATTCAGCATATTTGGGCAAAGGCATTTGTGCAAATGATAATTAATTTAACTCTTTGTCAATGGCTTTTAGTTCACCCAAACATGAAATTTCTCTCATCATTCACTCACCTTCTTGTTGACTTCCCTTTATTTTTTCATGCTGCTTTTTTTTTTATTCATTGAAAGTGGATGGGGACCAGAAGCAGTCAAGCTTCAAAACAGAATAATAAAAGTACCATACAAAAATCTTGACCCGTATTTGTATATCCTGAAATGTGAATATTTCAAGATTTATGTTTATGATGTATTATGATATTGTTGGTGAATTTTTTTTTTTTTTTTTTTTTTGCACAAAGCTACCAAATGGCTTCAGAAGACTTCGGAAAATTACTCGTATGATGCTTTATTGTCATTTTGGGGATTGATAGCTCCTCGTTACCATTCAGTTATATGGTATGGAAAATGTTCTACATCAGGAAGAAGAAAGTCATACAGGTTTGGAATTACATAAGGTTGAATAAATGATGACAGAATTAACATTTTTGGCTGAACTAATTCTTTAAAATGATAAATCACTTTGAATGAGAATATCCTTCAGTGAAACCTACTAAAGGGACATTGTTGAGGTTCAAAGACACTGTGCAAACACATGCTAGTGGTTTTGTTCTACAAAAATCAGTTTGCCATGTCATTAAAAGAGGGAAAAGCATCAGTTAATTAAATATTTAGGCCATTTTCCAGTTCTTGAACCTAACACCAACATAAAGTCTGGATTCAGAAGTAGCATTTGGCAGCTGTATCTCTATAAGAGAAACTGGACAGGGTTCAAATCCCCTGTGCTCTTTTCATCCGTCTCAAGAAGTTTCGCTTCTCCTCAAGCAGTTCCTGGATGCGCTTATTCCGTGTTTTCTCACGCAGAAACACGCGTCCTCTCCTGGGGATGATGTTATTTGGAGGAAACTCACTGTCCAACGGGATTACTGGATGCGGCATATCAATAGCGTTGCTCTCGCTCGTCTCTTCCACGTTATTCGGCCGTCTGCTCATCTTCTCTGTGCTGGATGCTGTTGTACTTGACTGTGGTGTACTGGAAGTTGTAGATATAGAGGTTGTTGCCATTGGAGCAGGTTCTTCAGTGGTTGTTGGCACCTCTGCTATAGATGTCACTGGGATGCCAAGGACCATCTTGCCTGGCCCTGAGGTTGTTAATTCATTTTCATTCACACCAAACTCTGTTGTTGACTGCAGTACCGCACCGTCGTCCACATTTGGAGCACCACTACTCCCATCAAACTCTTCAAACTGGACGGTGGTGCTGGAAATGAGGGTGGCTTCACTCACATCACTGAAAATGATGGGGAAAACAGTGCTAACAGGTAATTTGGTGCCCGAGGTTGTTAATTCATTTTCATTCACACCATATTCTGTTGTTGACTGCAGTAGCGCACCGTTGTCCACATTTGGTGCACCACTGCTCCCATCAAACTCTTCAAACTGGATGGTGGTGCTGGGAATGAGGGTGGCGTCATTCGTATCACTGAAAATGATGGGGATAACAGTACTAAGAGGTAATTTGGTGCCTGAGATTGTTAATTCGTTTTTATTCACACCATATTCTGTTGTTGACTGCAATACCACACCGTTGTCCACATTTGGTGCACCACTGCTCCCATTAAACTCTTCAAACTTGACGGTGGTGCTGGGAATGAGGGTGGCGTCATTCACATCACTGAAAATGATGGGGATAACAGTACTAGCAGGTAATTCTGTGCTGTTTACCATGTCTTTTCTAGGTGCAGATGTGTTCCTAGTTGGTGTAGTAATGACAAAATATGTGCTCTGTTCTGGAAGGAAATCTGGAGTAGCATGCTTAAAGATAGGAGTTGTAGTGTACGGATAAACGGGCATTGTCGTGTATCCGTGAGTATCAGATGATGTTGCTAAGGCCGTATATAACCAAGAAGTGCTCACAGAAGTGGCACTTTTCCCATCTGTAGATGGCAGAAAGGCTGCTGTGGTGGACTCTGTGCGTGTGGGACTTATGGTGGATCGTCCTTTAGAGGTTGTTTCTGATTTGGATGGTGGCCTACTTTTGATCACAGTGATCTTTGTGGAATTGTCAACCTTGCAGGACTTGCAGCACATGCGCTGGAAGCCTGGAAGGGAACAATATTGCTGCAGCGCCTCCATGCGACAGAACGCAGAACGGTCACTGTGACAACGCAGTCCTGCAAAACAGGAGAGGGACATGAGACATATGCATGTACACTGAAATCATACTGTATCAACAAACTAAAATACAAATAGGTTACATATAGAAGATCTTTAAGGGTTAGTTCACACAAAAATGCATGTGATGCTGGCCAATAGTGAGCCTACGTTCTGACGTACAACCCAGAAGCGCTGCGCTGTTACACTACGTGAACTCGCGTCAGAGGCCAACACAGAAGAAAAATAATAGTTTAATAAAGTCGTTATTTTGTTTGTTTTTTTTGCGCACAAAAGGTATTCTCGTCGCTTGATAAACTTATGGTTGAGCCACTGTAGTCACTTGGACTATTTTAAACATTGTCTTTATTAACTTTCTGGACCAGCAAGTTTCAATTACAGAGAAGCCTATGGAGGAGTGATCCAGCTCTCAGATTTAATCAAAAATATCTTAATTTGTGTTCCGAAGATGAACGAAAGTCTTACGAGGTTGGAACAACATACGGGTGAGTAATTACTGACAGCATTTGACATTTTTGGGTGAACTAACCCTTTAATGACTATATGTGAAGCTAATAGATAAAACATGCATTCTAAGCTTGTTCCGTGCTTTTGACAAATGTGTTTGAGCAAAAAAAAAGCAGAAGTGGGGAAATCTTGAGAGAATCACAAGTTAAAGCAAATGCAGAAAAGAAGTTATGGACTGACCATTAAGCAAATCTGTGAAGATAGGGATGTAGATGCAAACTAGAGGACTAAACATGTTAGGATGAATGATTAGTTAACAAGCAGTTTTTCTTCCCTTGTGAATGTGATTATTTATGGACTATAAATGTGGTTGTTTATCCTTCTGAAAACTGATTAGATTTGTTTATTTATCCATTGGATAAAATATTTTGCAATATCCTCCAAAAATTGGTGGTCGTCAGTGATTTTCAATTGATATCTACTGAGTGTGGTAGTAGTCAATATGATGCAGATATATACATAATTCAACTTAATGACATCAAAGGTGCACAACAAAAGGTTTTCAATTGAGCAAAATTGTGTATTGTGCAAATACATCACAAAAATAAGAATTATTGCCTTACCCAATTTACTATGACAAGCCTACAATTGTGATTTATATTTGCAGCACAACTGACATTTACAAAAAAAAAGAACAAGTAAATTAACTCCACAAATTTACATCCAACCACAAATAGTGATAGAGTGCAATGTTCTGTAGTGTACCTTACAGTAAATGGAAAAATGCCACTTTCAGAGAAATAGACAGAAAGCAGAGCACCAACACAGACCGGGAAAAGCCAGAAGAGAAGATTTCTGTTTCTATAACACGTTTTTTTATTTTTATTATTCCTACTTTTGCAGTTGATCATGACAGAAACTGAAACAATGAAATGCACTCCCACCCCCCTTTAAACATACAGATAGAGTTATCTTCTTCAGAAAAATAAATAAACTGTATTGAAAGGTACAATGTCACAGTAACTTTGGTTAAACACTTGATTACTTTGAGAACAATTAATCCATTGGTAATTCAGATGAACAGGTAAATAAATAAATAGGTCATTAGTTAAATAAAATACAGGATTTCCATGATGATGTAAAAACTGGCATGGCACATACAAGTGTCATATATTCAACATTTACAAAACATTAATAAAGTTTCCCTGATAAATCAAAGTGCATATAGACGCAGTGCACGTAAGTCCATCTGAATGTTCCCCAGACATATCCCCCACAACAGCCAGCCAAGACGCAGTTAGGCCAGTGAAGTAACATGACAGTTACTCATAGTATATATAATATTAGCATTTTTTTTCTTATAAGTAAGGAGATAACAGTCATAAATGTTGTTATAAATACAGTAAACACCTATGTTTATTTACAGTATCTCACTGCAAGGTCTGGCTTTTCCTAGTGTTTTCTTCACGGCTTTGAGCATGAAAATTCGGATAGCTCGCTACATAGTCACAACAGAAATGTGTTTCACAATACAATGACACGTCTGAAGTGATAAAGAGATGCTGAGTGGAGGTTTCCATTAAAACGCTCTCCATATCCAATGGGTTAGCCACTGTTTTCGGATTCGTGTGACGATTGGTTGATCAGTTGGTTCTATTTCAGGTTTTGTTTGAAGCTGCCTCTGGTTTCTGTGCGCTAAGCCATCACTTTCACAGATAAATGCCGATACATTCAATTGTAGTGTAAGGCATTGTTCTTACGCTCTATGTCTCCCCTTTCCCGCCCCCGAAAAGAATGAGCTCAGATGTGGATGAAAGTTCATGAGGTATATTTATGTGTCGTTTGTCTTTCGTATGGCCACTGGTTAAAACACATGCTGGCAGACGTACACGCACACACACTCGTGTCGGAAACACTCGCACACACGAAGGCATGACGAAAACACACGCCACTCTCATCACCACGTGGAGATATTTAATAGTTCAGGATGAATCCGTTTAAATGAAACCACTTCTCTCTGAAAAAACAACAACAACAACAAAAAACAAAGAGGCAACTGGCTGAGCGAGTCCTGCATAATATAGGTCTTCCCATTTCCCCGAAACACTTAACTTCTGTTATTAAATAGCAATAGTTCTGTATTTATGTAAAATCAATAAAAAAATACACGTAACAGTCAAGAATTAAAGCGATCAATAGCAGTCAAAATGTTAGGCTAATAAGCTACAGCTTATTCATGGTAAAACAAATTATTAATATTTCATATTATTGGTACCCATATAGATTTATATATAAATACAAATATATTTATATGTTTGTTTAAAGTCTGCAAGCACAAATAAGCTGCATTTATTGAATTTGTTAACAGTCAAAGAGAGGATGGAGGATGAGGTGGTTATGGCATTCAAACGTGTGTAGTAAAGCGACCCTGTTTAGCAAGTTCCACCTCATGTTCACCATCAGCCACCAACACGTATGATGGCGGTTCAACAGTACATCCCATGTTAACATCGTAACTTGTTTGAGTGTTTGTTTTTGTCCCATCGGTTTTCGAGAATGAACTAGGATGTGGAATGAGCACTTAGCAAAGATTTCCTCATTGTGACAAGTTCACATTCACAATAAAGCTTTAATTTTTTTTGTGATTTTTTTTTCTTTAGTTTTCCTTTTTTTAAATCTTTTAGCCACTTTTCATGTTTATTTTTTTCCCCTTCACACCTGCAGCTCAGGCGGGGCCTCTGTAAATCAGCGTCCGCCTCGAGAGCGTGAGCCATATAGAAACAGCTTGCAGAGGGCAGTGATTCAAACAAACGCGTCGCCCCTGCGGAAACCTCAGCGCAATCATTAGCTCCGCAAGCTGCCCGTCCAACCACAAAGCCCCTTCTTTATCAAACATCCCCCAAATCTTTTACATGTTTTGTTTTGTCAACAATTTCTTACTGGCCAGCGTTCACAACACAGAGCTCCACAAAGGAGAGAGAGATAGAGCGAGAGACAGAGAGAGAGAGAAACAGAGAAACCTCCCCCTATCGGAAACGCCCCGTAAAAGAGGACCACCACCCAGGAAAAAGAGAAGCGTGCAAGCCTCGGAAGAGGGAGGCAGTCAGGGGAGTTTGCCTTGTAAAGCCAGGCAGAGTGACAGAGGGAAGGTCCAGCTCAGAGAGGTGAGACAGCGCAGAGCGACAACGTGGCTGGTGAGAGACGATTTACTTGACATCCTCTGCAAGGGGTATTTGGGGTCGTGACGCGACAACCACTGTATCAGGAAGTTGCCGTGCTTGTTGAAGTCGGAAGTGCTCGCTGTTGCATGTGGGAAGAGGAGGGAGTGGGATCGGGAAGGAGAAAGCCCGGGAGACGGAGAGAGAGAAAGCAAGAAAAAACTCATCAGCTATATTAGAGCATTTGTTAATGTCATGAATTAGTCTGTTATTTCTGCACAAAACCAGTACAGAAAAAACAACTTTTATTAATAACATTAATAAGCAAGCATTCACTTTTATTAATAACATTAATAGGCAATATTAATAGGCTAGCACTCGGAAGATGACTTATAAGGATAAAAACTGTACTGATAAATGTTTCGTCACAACCAAACTGTGAAATATGCAATGCTATTATTTTGAAAGTGTAATATTTTACAAGGTTTTCTCTACAAACGGGTTATGTAACTCAATTATGCATTTTTTTTAGCCTAAAACATGTGATAACACATTACAATAAGGTTTACATTTGTTAACATTAGTTAATGCATTAGGTATAATTAACTAAAAATGAACCATTTTTACAGGATTTAATAATCTAGGTTCATGTTAGCAATTTAGAAATACACTATTGTTCATTGTCAGGGTCAGTAAGATTTTTGTAAGCAAGTGACGATAAAAACAATTAGAATGTTACAAAAGATTTCTATTTCAAATTAATTCTGTTTATTTGAACTTTATATTCACCAAAAAATCCTACAAAAATTGTATCATGGTTTCCACCAAAACATTAAGTAGCACAACAATGATAATTGATAAGAAATGCTTCTTAAGCATCAAATCAGCATATTAGAATGATTTGTGAAGGATCATGTGACACTGAAGACTGGAGTAATGATGCTGAAAATTCAGCTTTGCCCTCACAGGGATAAATTACATTTTAACATATGTTCAAAAAGAAAATATTTTAAATGGTAAGAAAATTTCACAATATTACTGTTTTTACTGTATGTTTTTATTAATGCAGCCTTGGTGAGCATACAGTAAGAACCTTCCTAAAGTCAAAAACATAAATTAAAAAAAATCTTACTGATTCCAAACTTTTGAACAGCAGTATATAATAATACGAACTTTATTGTAAAATGTAACCAGTTATATACACCCACATCTTGAATATGTGGCATGGATGTTCAAGTTGTAAGGATTACTTTTAACCCCTCCCACCAACCATCTGGATCCAATCTGGTGTGTTATGTGGCTACGCCCACTTTAAACAATTCAGTCAATTCCCAAAGTATATTAGGTCCAGTCCTACATGTTTTTCAACTCTAATATCTTGTTTGAGTACATCAATTTACAGTTACTTTTAAATTATGAATGTACTGATCTGTTTGGGTTGTTAATTCAGAAAGTGTGATCACAAAATTGAATACGCACTTGGGCAGGGATCCATTCTGCAGGGTCTTAATGCAGCTGGCTTGGAGTCCAGACAGAGCCCAATGGTGTTGTCACGGGTGTGGCAAAGCACCTGCCTCTCCTGCGTGCCATTACCACACGTCACTGAGCACTATAACAGCACACACACAAACAAAATGTCAAACTAATCCAGCGCTCAGATCTATACTGATAAGAAAAACAAAGCATTTTCATGACCGTACCTGTGACCAGGGGCCAAGCCTCCACTCAGCAGGGCACAGGTTGCGATTGCAGTCTCTGCGGGATTCTGGGCGCTCGTCGCTGCAGTAACGACTGCGGATGGGTTTGTACTTGTCGTCGCCCAGAGGTTGGAGGCAGCGTACAGAGCGTGTCTGAGTGCCAGTCTTCCCACAAGACTTACTGCATTCACCCCACTCTCCAGCCACCCAGCTAAATACATCAAATCAAGCACACAGTTACGGTTTATTCATGTGTGATGCAAGATACAACAGTATTACACTGACATCTACTGGACATAGACTATAGTTGCAGAAAATTAGACCACAACATGTACAATATGTGTAGTGCAAGGGAATGCTGGCTATACAAGTAATGTGTTACTTCTTTGTGGTTTTACTTTTTGCATTACAAATTGTATTGGTTATTTCTTTAGAAGCCGTTCTGGATTCTACAGTACATTAAATCACAAGAAAACAATGTATCACATAATCAAATGCTAAATTTTTGATAAATGTTGATTTCTGTGTAGCGTCCCGTGTAGTGATGATTAAAAAACAAATAGGCTTTTCACACTGAGCTTTACACAGGGTTATAGTTGTTCCAAACACCGCTTTTAATACTGGGTAAAGGAGTATTTTACACTTGTAATTTAGAAAAAGGGGTTTAGTTTAGTTTAGTTTATTAGTTTTTAATAACGTGGACAGTCCCTTTTTGAAAGAAAAAGAGCAGCTTTAGCCTCTATGGCTAATTTCCAGCTGTAGTCCCCGGCCAGTTGTCAATAGGCATACATCAATAAAATACATTACAATTATATTTACAGCAGGACTTATCAAAATGGGACAGACATACTAAACGTGTGACACACAATTCAAACAAATAAACAAGCAGACACAGATTACAAAGGCACAGCAACAATTCATGCAGTAAAACAATACAACACGACACAATATTCACACAGAGGCCACATTAAGGCACATACTGGACATAACATTGAGGCAGGCAGCAGAGACCAAGTGGCAACAGCATGAGTCATGTCACATCAAATACACAACACATCTGTCAAGTTAGTGTGTGCAGCTGTAATTCTCAGACAGCCAGTTTTTAAGATGTATAGTAAAAGTGGAATACGTATGTATATTTTTTATTGTAGTGGGCAGTGAATTGCAGTTTTGTATCGCTTTAACAGAAAATGATAATTGACCGAATGTGCTTTTTACAGTGTGAAACGATGTGATGTTAGAACGTTACAACTAGATGCTTAGCAACCGACAACCGCGTGCCTTATATTCACGTGCTTTGGGCAGAGTCATGGAAACACCGGGCTATGTATATAAACAGTCGTTTCTGCATATGATAGGAAAAATGTCAAACGGCAAAGGAAAACGCGACAATTGGAGTGAAGAAGAGACCGTTTCATTCTTACCTTTATGGTTCGAAAAGTTCACTCAGAAAAAAATTTATATTACAGTCAGCAATGTTTAATATGAGGACGTGGAATGCTAGCCTTTATGTAAACAGGTCATGTACTACGTTTGTCCAGTAAGTAACGTTAGCACTGACACAACGCAAATATGCAAATAAGGACTTATAGAATGAGCCAGGGTTAACTATTTCAAGTGTGAAAAGCCCTAAAAGGTGTCAATTGTGATGATAACAGCAGTTAGAACAATAGCAGTAACAAGTAAAGATAAAAAAAATACCTTTTTACTTCAAAAACATGTTCTGATTAAGCCACTTGTGTCACTCCCAAAAATGAAAATGTGAATAGAAAATAATAACTAGAATTATCCTTGTAACTCATATACTGTAACAAATGTTTATTGTATGACTTTTAAAATGGCCTTGTTGTTTGATGACTAAATGTGTCTATTAGTTACTATTAAAGTTTTCCTTACCACACATGTTGCTGGATTCCCTTTTGAACTCTTATAACAATACACATCTCTGATTTGGAAATAAAAGTTATTTTGGTGCACAAACTCACATAGCACACTCTCTCAGGCAACAGTTTCTAATTAGGGACGGAGGCGACTTGATTTTCTCACAGAATTTGCGATGAACCATCCTCATCTCTGTGTTTTTGCGGCAGCCATAACGCGTCACCTGAGTGCCTGTCCATAAGAAAGTCAATGAAACATTCATGAACATGAAAAGAGAAATTCACAATAATATAATTAAAATAATGTATGCTAACATTCTATTGGACTAAATATTATTTTAAATGGGGAGTCAGGTTACATTTTTTGGAAAAACAATTACAAAATTATGTAAAAATACAAACAAATACTAAAGGTAGTGAATCATAAAAACATGAAAATAAAAAAAATAATAATTATGTAAGCTAACACTTTACTGGACCTGGATCTACTGGATTTTAAAAAAAGGTCTGCAGATAACACAAGCTCAAGACAGTTTCACTTTTTTTCTATGACATAAAATGCATCAGTAATACCCCCTTGTGACTTTTTTAAAGCTTTTATTTTTACTTGTCTTGAAAAACGCAGTTGCTAACTAGAGGCTAAATGAGACTACAGAGGTTGTCAGGGGAATTAAACGTCATCATGCTGAACAGGTAAACTCATCTACTCACTAGTCCGCTTTCACTCATTATGTTTATAATCGCGCTCTTGCAACTCAAACTATTAGAGACAATATTTTTTTAAATAAAGAATGAAGGAGTTACTTAGTGATTGTGAAGTTGAAGTTCTTGGTGTAGTTTGTTTATAGCCTTCGTTAAGCTATTTACTTTTTTGTGATTGTATTTAGGCTTTAAAAATCATAACAATGTTAATTTGTGAAGATTTTCATAATGAGCAAAACATGTAAGAACTTTTATTGGTCACAGAACTTATTTTATGCAGTAATCTAAAAGCCAATGGAAAAACCCTTATTGTATTGGGGTTTTGTCGAGGGATCCAGGGTGATGCTAACTTCCGGGTTGGTCAATACATTCATCATCAAATACAAATACAAAAAAATACATCATCACAGCAGTACTCTTTCAGCTCTGCCCCCTTTTAGTTACGGTTGCAAGCTTGATAATATGGTGGACAGCAACAGTTGGTAAGGTAGGATCGGTCAGTTATGTTTTAAGGAGGGACTTAGCAAAGGGTCAGTTATAGTAGAAACTTATTAGAGATGTGGGGGAAACTCATCTGCCTGTATCTACATAAAAGTGAACTACCTTCTCCACAGGTCTTGGAACAAGGTGCCCATCTCTTCACCACCCAGGAATATGGCACTGCATAATCAGGGACCATGTTATTCTCATTGGCACTGTCACTCGGTCTGTCATTGTCAGTGATGTATTTGATCGACACCTTCACTTTGGTCGATCCATGCATTCGGATCTAGAGCACAAATAAAGACAATCAGTTAAAACAAGTTAAAAGAGTGTGTGTCCATTCATGTGTGTGTGAATTCCCATGAGAGATTACCATGACAACCACATCGTTTTTTAGGGGGCCATTAGTTTGAATGGTGTCCTTGTTGTTTTTATTCTCATACTCCCATTCCAGACCTTTTTCAATAACTGAGCGCGTCTCTGGGTAGTCTCCATGTGCGTTGAGAAAGAAATCACCTGACGCTTTATTCCTGACAGCTATTCAGCGAAAAAAATCAAGAGAGAGAGCACCAATTAAGCAAAAATAGTGACCACTTGAGTGCTTACTGTTTGAGAAACTACAGGGAGAGATCAGGCTTTACCTAAAATGTGATTAGTCCCATTAAGTTCCTGGATAAAGAGATGTCTCGCCCCTCTGGGAACTTCAAGCACCTTAATGACACCTAAACCAAATGCAAAACATTTTCAAATCAATATTACTACCACTATTACTCTCCAACAATACTCCAATAAACATAAAAAAGGGATGGAATGAAAGTGACCCCAAATTGCAAATTGGTAGACTAAACTATTTTTATTTAATACTTTTCAGAGGAAAACTGAGAGACAGGTCGCTATCTCAGACTGAGTACAGAAGCGAACTGAAATTGAGCGGAAATACGAAGTCTGGAGTAGTCAGGCTAAGGAATTATATTGTGATTATTTATATATTTTCAACTGATATGAGATTTAATTTCTTATGGAAATGTCTTATATTGCTACTGCTGAGGCATCCAGGAAAAAATAATCTACTGCTAATGGAAATAGTTACTTTTAAGGTTGTTCAAACTTGGGTTTACTCTTTACCAGAACCAACTAACAAAGTTACAATACAAATATTTATGTCTTAAAGGGGACCTATTATATTCTTTTTAAAGTCTTGATTTTGTTTTTGGGGTCAACTAGAATAGGTTTTCATGCTTGAATGTAAAAAAAAAAAAAAAAAAAAATTTTTTTAATTTGTTGCAGCACCTCTCTTACCAGTCTGTCAGTAACGCACTGTTTAGTTCAGTTTTCTATGAAGCCCCTCCTTCCGAAAAGCTCAATGTGCTCTGATTGGTCGGCTGGACCACTGTGTTGTAATTGGTCAACCGATTCGGGTGTGTTTCAGAAATGTCACGTCCCTTATCATGACCACGAGTTTCAACATTACTAACTCAACCAGGCCCATCCTTTTTTTACGTAATATGTTTTGGTGGGGAATTATTTAAATGAAGAGTATTGTGACATGTTCATTCCCGGAAGAAAACTAAAGACTACAATCGAGGCGTTTCAGGGAGATAAGAAACAGTGTTTACTTATATAGAGTAAGTATATATAGAGTTACTTATAGTTATTATATGCTTTGTAACTTTCCAGACATTTTTATACTCAAACAGCAACATTAAACACTAAAGAAAGTTGAAAATGTAAAAAAGCATGATAAGACCCCTTTTAACTTGTCAACTCCTCCTTTGTGGTTGGAGCAGCTTTGGATTTGATAATCGCACTTTACGTTTTAATATTTTTTAAATTAATTGTGCAGCCCCATTTGCCTATTTTAATGTTACATTTAATTCATTATTAACTTTTCATCAACTCATAAACCCCCTGCATTTCACTCACAAACCCCCAGGGGTTGGAGAAACCTGCATTTGGGAAACCCTGAGATATAGTATTGCATTTTGTAAATTTCTCTTGAATGTAAGATGAAAAACTATGTAAAAATGCTTACCTCATCTAATCAAAGGTATCCAAGCCCATTTTATGGTATAAACTCAGAGAATGAATCTGTGTTCAGTCATAATTGACATGATAGTAATAAAAGGCTCGCAAACCCCCAGGGGTTCAAGTACCCAGCGTTTGGGAAACACTGCATTATGGTATTGCCTTTGGGAAAGGATTTGGCCAAAAAGTATCTTAGGAGGCAGCATAGTTATGTCTAGTTTTGAAGAGCCATTGTATCTGGACTATAAGCCTATGATGCCTTAAACGGTGGCCTCCGCAAGGTTTTGGGACCGAGCTTACATGTGTGCTGAGGAGACGTACCTTTCTTCTCTACAAAGGTAAAGTTAAATTTGTGAGTCTTGCACTTGGTTCCATCTCCCCCGCAGACGCCGCACTTATCTTCCTGCAGAGCTGATCCAACCACATTATCACAGCCCACTTTCTGAAGGGAGAGAGACACCATAAGCAAAAGGAAACTAAGCACACACATTTAAAAGAGGTACACGCAGTTATTCACCTCACAGTCTCCGTACACACACACACTGTAGGGATCTTTGTAAGAGCAGCGTGTTCCATCTTCCACCTGAGTCTGCATGTTGACTCCAGCTCGCGTCTCTTTGGATTGACAGTACAATTTGCAGCGTTGCTTAGCTAAGGAAAACAAGACAAGAGAGATCCTTGAGAGATGGATTGAGATACGACAAAAAGATCAAGTGCATATTACAGTAACAAGGATTGAGAAGAGCTTGAATTCTTAAAAGAAAAATTGCAATAAATTTAATCACATTTAATAGTTACAAAATTTACAAAATCCTTAGAAAATCTTTTCCACAACTAGTACATCTTGGTTCAACAGAGGATAGACTTAGATCATGTTATTCGATGGTTTATACAAAAAGAAAAAGAAAAAAACCTTGACTAAGTGTGAATGGTCTCCAGGTAGTCTTTACGTGGTCTATAAATGCATTGTACATTATATCATCTCAGACGGATTCCCAGCATCAGCGTGTACAATCCCAAAACTTGACACTTCTGTTCCAGAAGTACATTCTAAGTCCAGCTCAATTTCCCATAAAGACCAAAAGTTATACATGAACAATGTGATGACTGATGGGATATCCTAGCAATTTAAAACAATTTACTTGCACTCTGTGCGGAAAAAACAAAAGTATATCTTCCTGATCAAAAAGCAAGACAACTCAACAAATCAAGGCCAAAAGAGTACAATTCTCTTGAGTGCAAGATTTAAAAAACATAATGTAAAAAGAATTATCTCATCTTTTTAAAGGTATCCAAGCCCATTTTACGATATGAGACATAAACCACAAACATTCTTGTGTGAATTATTCTGCGTTCAGTCATAATTGACCGGACAGTAAGAAAAGGCTCAAAAAGTTCCTCTTTACATGAGCATTACTTTGAATGTACTTGTGTTGATCATAAAACTAAGGGGGATCTCCATAGAGCTAATGACTCAGGAGGGATTTCATGTTTTCAGTGATGTCATGAACGGTGTAGAAGTACACGTGGAAAAAAGTGCCCACCGTGTAAGTGAGAGCAGCTGTGTGGAGAGATGGATTACATCAGCCTTGTTGACAAACTAATCTTGATTGTGTAGGACAGGAGTTAGGAACTATTTGAATAAAATGTACAATTTAAATGATTTAAGATATTAAAATGAAATTATATAAAATATAAAAAAAAATTTTTTTTTTAAATTCCAGCAATAGATTACATAGTGTTATTTTTTTTTTCTATTTGGCCTTTGCTTATTGTTCAGAAATACACTTTCAGAAAAAAAACAGCTTGACACTAGGCCTCAAAAGTACATATTTGTACTTTACCTCACCCATCCATAAAGGGTTAGTATTAGTACATTAAAAGTATATATTTAGTACCTTAAGATTTCAAGGTGGGTGTATTGTATTGTACTGTTTTAGGGTACTTTTTTATTTAAACCTGTTATTTTAAAATTTTCTGTGGCTGTTTGATGTAGTATTTGTGGCCAATGCTGTCTAGTTGTTTTGTAGCTCAGTATCTGTTGTCAACTCAGTCTGTGAAATCTGCCGTGTTACTTACGGTCAGGGTGTTCATAAGGCAGCCATTGGTGCCAGGTGTTCTGGTACTCAAACTTGTTGTCCATCATGCTACATTGCTCGGCTCTGTAGTCATGGTACAGGTCTTTACACTCATGTGTATTACACATCTGGAACTGAAAGCTTGGACCGGCGCAAGAACGTCCACCATTAGCTGGACTGGAGGAGGTTAAAGGAATTGGAAAAAATTATTAGTTATATGTGAGATAGATAGATAGATAGATAGATAGATAGATAGATAGATAGATAGATAGATAGATAGATAGATAGATAGATAGATAGATAGATAGATAGATAGATAGATAGATAGATAGATAGATACACACTATGGATTGTCACAAGCTCGGGTGCGAAACTGTAGTCCTCTTCCACAGGGGCGAGAGCAGGCACCAAACTCACTCCATATACCCCAGCCTCCATCCTGTTTTATGATGTCTGGAGTCAGCCACATACAGTGGCCTTTAAAACAGTGCTGAGAGAGGAAGAGAACAAAGCAAAACACATAAACACAGAGGAAGCGAGTGAGTCTAACGCATCAGGACATATTTGCATTAAAGGCTGAGTGGCGGTACCTTCCCTTCTCCGCATGTGGTACCATCAATGGGCGGCCCTTTTTTGGTCTTGCAAAAGAAGGGGTTGTCTGGGTGAGCGCACCAAAGCTGCTTACAGGGGTCAAAGGTGCGATACTGAGAAATAGAGGAACAAAAAGAAGAAAATTAATTCTCAACCTCACACACACTCTGAATGAGAGAAATCTTACAACAAGACGCAGCTGGTCAGATGGTCACAAGGCTAGGATCAATCGGAAGGATGTCAGATTGGGTAAATATAGTTCCCTTTCGAGAGGTTCCTCCTATTGCGTAAGTAGCTTACGCTATGGGAAAACTCCTCTTCTCGAGAAATATTGAAGTCTTTATGTAAAACGCATTGCAGCTGCACAGCATACAGCAATGAGCGAGGCAGCTCGGTCATTGGCTGTGCTGCGGCAACTGCACGAACCTATGACGGGGCGACTCTGAACCCGCTTCCAATGAGCGTGCTTCGCGCCCGCGCGCGTCAGAGCCCGCCAATATGGGTGTGGCCAAGGGCTATATATTGGGCGCCCCGTCGTCTGAGTTCTTCAGATTTAATCTCCTTCAGCAAAGACCTTCTCTTCGCTGGATCCTCGGGATTTTTGGAGTCTTTTCGCCGCCGCCGTCGACAAGCCTACAGCAGGACTGCTACGAGGACACCGGCGCCTTCAGCCGCCTTCGATCGCCTTCTGCTAAGCCATCCGGCGTGCATCACCTATATCCTTTCAAAGCTACCAGTGTTCGCCCCCGCGACACTTTTCTAAAAGAGCAAATTAACTGGGCGTTGTTTCAAATGCCTTCCTGCGCCTCGTGTCGAGGCCCTCTTCAGGACGGGGATCGTCACATCATTTGCGCCCACTGCCTGGGACCGGACCACGCAGAGGCTGCCCTTACTCGAGGCGGATGCCCCGAGTGTGACGCCCTGGGCCTCACCGAGCTGCGCGCTCGCTTCGCCGCTTTTGCCGCGAAAGAGCCCACCACCACCGTGCTTCCATCCCCTCTGGTCGAGCCGCGCAAGAAGAAGCGCCGCTCACAGAGGCCGCCAGAGCACGTGGTTTGCAGTGACGTCACGCCGGGCCAATCCCCACGTGCTTCACCACCACCCGAAGACTCCCCGCCGCCAGTCCAGTTCACACAGGCGGACCAGCACCCCTCCAGCAGAGCGATGGGTCTCGTCTCGTTTGGCACGTCAGGGGATGACGATGAAAAGGATGACAGCCTTTCCTTTGATGCTGCATCCGACGACTGGCCGGGCTCGTCCTTCGACCCCGCACCATCGACGTTAGCGGGCACGAGCGTGGGCTCCAGCATGGACTCGGAGATCGTCCGCATCCTGTCTAAGGCCGTGGAAGACCTCGGGCTCGATTGGTCTTCCCCGGAAGAACCCGCCCGCAGCCGACTGGACGAGTGGTTCCTGCAGGGGCGCCGGCAGGCTCCTCGGCAAAGGCCCTCCCCTTACTTCCCGGAAGTTCACGACGAACTCACGAAGTCGTGGAAAGCCCCGCACTCCGCTCGCCTGAAGCCTTCTTTCTCTTCATCGCTCTCCTCTGTGGACGGCGCGAAAGAAAGAGGCTACGAGGGGACTCCGCCCCTCGAGGAGGCTGTGGCCAATCACCTGTGCCCACCCTCCACCGCTGGATGGAAAGCCAGAGCTTCTCATCCCTCGAAGCCTTGCCAAACTACTTCAGCTCTCGCCGGTCGCGCATACGCTGCGTCAGCGCTTCACTCAATGGCTGTCCTCCAAGTGTTTCAAGCCAAACTTCTCCGCACCATGGACGAGTCTGGACCTGATCCTGAGGCATTCAAGGATCTGCGCAGCGCCACCGACATAGCACTGCGAGCCACAAAAGCCACCGCCCAATCCATCGGCCGTGCCATGGCTAACCTGACTGTCCTTAAGCGCCATCTGTGGCTGACGCTAACAGAGATGAAGGATGCAGATAAGGCGTCGTTCCTCGACGCGCCTATCTCCCAAAGCGGCCTGTTCGGACCAGCGGTGAAGGAGTTCGCTGAGCGCTTCACCGAAGCCCGTAAGGATTCGCAGGCTATGCGTCACTTCCTGTCCAAGCGATCTAGCTCATCGCAGAGCCGCCAAAAGCCGCCTCAGCAGCAGCGAGTCAAGACGGCACCTCCCGTCTCTCAGCCCAGACCTGAAACTGACTTCCGACGCCGCTCGCGCTCTGCCAACAGGAAGCAACCGCCCGAGCGACGGGGACCTCGGCCCAAGATTGTGCTGAACCCAGAGCCTCGTAAGTCTTCCTAGCTACAGGGAGAAAGAGAGAGAGCGCGTGTCTCGCAAAAGCCGGACCGCTCTCTCCAAAGCGTTTAAAGCATTACCCAGTCCCCTTACAGGCGGCTGAAAATGTCTGTACAGCACCCAAAGGGCCAGCCGCACAGCTCGCTCACCTGCAAACAAACGCCGCTTTTACGGCGACACACAGAAATCACATAAAGAGCCATTTTCTGCCTGTGTCATTAAGGGGTCACGTGTCCACACTAAAGTGCGCATTCCCACATATCAAAACTGTCAAAGCAGTGCCAAATGCTTTCCCAGCTCAGGCTGGACGCCCCATAAATGTAGATTGTGTGCCCACTGTCATGTATGCACCACTACACATAAGCACTGTTCCCACAGTTATAAACACTTCCCCAGTAAAAGCGGGAAATTCTATAAGAGTAGCGCGTGTGCCCGCTGTTATGCACGCACCCCAACTCACAAACACTGTTTATATGGCCAAAAACCTCCCGCCATGAGCGGGAAGTTTTATGAAAGTGGTGCGCGTGCCTACCACAGTCTATGCACCCCCACCCATAAGCACTGTCCATACAGTCTTAAACATTTCCCCAACTCACACTGAGCATTACGGATGTGGCGAGCCTGCCTGTAATCTCACACGCACCCCTGCACTCGGCATTCAACAAAGCTGCTCAGCGCGCACCCGCGCCTCTGAGAGCTGTAAGCTCAGTATTAGCACAGGGGGATTTGCCGGCGGGAGCCATACGTCACTACGACACGCCCTCAGCCAGCATTCAGCCCATATCTGTGCGAGCGAAAGCTTGGGAAAATATCCCCGGCATGCCGAAATGGGTTCTGAACATAATAAAACAGGGTTACTCGCTTCAATTCGCTCGCAGACCGCCCCGCTTCACAGCGGTGGTCGAGACGAAAGTGAGAAAAGATGTTTCACATGTTCTACGCACCGAGGTGCTCAAACGTATAGAGAAGGGCGCTATAGAAACAGTCCCTCCCTCTATGAGCGAGTCAGGTTTTTACAGTCGCTATTTTCTCGTCCCGTCTCGTCTCCGCCCCATTCTAGATCTCAGACATCTGAACAAAGCTTTAATGATTCGCTCGTTCAGAATGTTAACAACCAAGCATATCCTCGCGCAAGTTCGCCCGGGGGATTGGTTTCTATCTGTGGATCTGAAAGACGCTTACTTTCACATTCCGATAGCGCCTCATCACAGGCCATTTCTGAGATTCGCTTTCGAGGGACAGTCATACCAGTACACAGTACTACCATTCGGCCTGTCACTGGCACCCCGTACATTTACGAAATGCATGGATGCAGCACTTTCCCCCCTGAGACAGCGGGGAATGCGAATACTGAATTATCTCGACGATTGGCTAGTCCTAGCACAATCAGAGTGCCAGTTAGTGACACACAGGTCTTGGATTATCAGTCATCTAGAATGCCTGGGTCTAAGAATCAATTTTGCAAAGAGCATGCTATCCCCCAGCCAGAATATTTCTTTTCTGGGAATAGTGCTAGACTCATTGCAGATGACGGCGCGACTCTCATCAGAGCGCGCGCTCACTATCCGCGCAACATCGTTCAGAGCGGGGGCGCACGCCCCCGTCAAGCGATTTCAAAGGATCCTCGGTCTCATGGCCTCGGCATCAGCTGTACTCCAGCTGGGATTGTTGCACATGCGTCCTCTCCAACGCTGGCTCAAAAGCCGTGTCCCCACTCTCGCGTGGCGCTCGGGCCACTTTTTAATCAGAGCGAATCACGGCTGCATAAAAGCCCTGACGCCCTGGAAAGCTGTCGACTGGTATCAGTCCGGTGTGAGTCTGGGCGTGAACACAAGGAGAAAAATGATCACGACAGATGCCTCCAAAATAGGTTGGGGGGCCCTTTACGAGGGCAGGCCTGTCTCCGGCTTGTGATCAAACCCGGAGAAGCGCCTACATATAAACTGTCTGGAATTGAAAGCGGTCGCTTTGGCTCTCAGAGCCCTGCTTCCGTACCTGAAGGACGAGCACGTCCTGGTCCGAACGGACAACATGACGGTAGTCTCGTATATAAATCGCCAGGGTGGACTCAGGTCGAGCTCCCTGCACTCGATGGCCAGGGAAGTCATCCTATGGTCCCAGCGCAACCTGCGCTCGCTGAGAGCAGCGCATGTGCCAGGTGTTCTGAACCAGGGAGCGGACATGCTGTCCAGAGACAAAGTTCTCCCAGGAGAATGGTCTCTCCACCCCCTGACGGTTCAGTGGTTATGGCAAACCTTTGGCAGAGCAGAGGTCGACCTCTTTGCCTCCAAGGAAAATGCACACTGCCCTCTCTTCTTTTCAAAGAGCACAGACGCGCTCGCCCAAATCTGGCCGAGCCGCCCGCTGTATGCCTTCCCTCCGGTCGCGATGCTACCTCAGGTCATCAGTCGGATCAGGGAGGAGAAATGTGCAGTGCTCCTGGTAGCCCCACTCTGGAAGAACCAGACGTGGTTTCCAGAACTGATGCAGATGATGCAATCTGCCCCATGGCCGATTCCGCTGAGGCTAGACCTCCTCAGGCAGGCCAACGGGATGATCCTCCATCCCCGCCCCGATCTGTGGGCCCTTTATGCATGGCCCCTCAACGGGTTCCCGGGAACCTCCCCAGTGGAGTGTTGAGAACCATCACTGAGGTGAGAGCGCCCTCTACGAGGCGCTTATATGCCCAGAAATGGAAGGTGTTCAGTGACTGGTGTGAATCCAGGAACCAGAATCCTGAGACATGCGAGGTACTGAGTGTGCTCGTTTTCTTACAAGAGCTGTTGGAGGCAGGCCGCACCCCCTCCACGCTCAAAGTATATGTGGCTGCCATAGCGGCTTCACACGACCCTGTAGAAGGACGCACACTAGGGAAAAACTACCTAGTTGTTCGTTTCCTGAGGGGCGCCAGGAGGATAAATCCCCCACGCCCCCCCTCAGTGCCGATCTGGGACCTGGCCACGGTCCTGGACGCACTCAAAAGTGCCCCGTTCGAACCCCTCCGAACTGTGCACCTTAAACAGCTCTCGCTCAAAACTGCTCTCTTGCTTGCTCTCGCCTCGGTCAAGAGAGTGGGCGACCTGCACGCGCTGTCATCAAGCGCTACCTGCCTGGAGTTTGGACCTAACGACAGCAGAGTTGTCCTCAGGCCAAAACACGGGTATATTCCTAAGGTGCTCTCTACACCCTTCAGAGCACAGGTGATATCTCTGGCCGCGCTATCGTCTCCAGCAGACGAAAGCGACGCTAATTTACTCTGCCCGGTCAGGGCGCTCAGAGTGTATTTGGAACGTTCTGCCCTGTTCAGACAGACAGAGCAATTGTTCGTATGCTTTGGCAGCCGCACCAAAGGTCTCGCTGTTTCAAAGCAGAGAATATCGCGCTGGATAGTTGATGCTATAGCGCTGGCTTATGAGGCCAAGGGCCTTCAGTGCCCCTTGGGCATCAGAGCTCACTCTACGAGAGGCATGGCCTCCTCGTGGGCGTGGTCGAGTGGGATACCCATTCAAGATATTTGTGCGGCAGCAGGCTGGGCCTCACCGTCAACATTTATCAGGTTTTATAACCTACAGGTCCCCTCATTGCACTCCAACATACTGTCGGTCTAACTATGCATAGGCTGGAGTGTGTACATGCTGAGCATTATCCCCTCCCTTATAGGGTCCGTCTCTGACTGACTTAGAGGGTTTTTCATGCATATCAGTACATAAAAATGTGCTTGTGTGTTTTCTCTGGACGCCCATTGGGCCGTTCCACATTGTCCCTTATAAAGCCCGCCTTCGGCCGGCTCGTTGGATAATTACTTTGCTAAAAGGCTCAGGCATCTGCCTCCGGCTTAATAAAGCGAAGTCAGCACGCACGGCTTTTTACATGGAGTTCCCATAGCGTAAGCTACTTACGCAATAGGAGGAACCTCTCGAAAGGGAATGACTCCGTTACTAACGTAACCTCGGTTCCCTGAGAGGAGGGAACGAGTATTGCGTAAGCTGCCGTGCTTGTGCTTGGTCAGTTCGCTTCAGTCGATTGAACCTAAAGAACTCAGACGACGGGGCGCCCAATATATAGCCCTTGGCCACGCCCATCTTGGCGGGCTCTGACGCGCGCGGGCGCGAAGCACGCTCATTGGAAGCGGGTTCAGAGTCCCCCCGTCATAGGTTCGTGCAGTTGCCGCAGCACAGCCAATGACCGAGCTGCCTCGCTCATTGCTGTATGCTGTGCAGCTGCAATGCGTTTTACATAAAGACTTCAATATTTCTCGAGAAAAGGAGTTTTCCCATAGCGTAAGCTACTTACGCAATACTCGTTCCCTCCTCTCAGGGAACCGAGGTTACGTTAGTAACCGAGTCGTTAACTGTTCTTTCCAAAGACAAGATGATGTGTAAATATTATTTAAATAGCCTTGTAAATCTCCAATAATCGAAAAAAACATCCATTAAAGTGTGTCTCTATAATAAATAAATGTGTTTGTTTTTATGAATTGTGAATTGTTTTCCTTTAAAAGGTGTTACAAAAATGTGTTACACTTTGTTTTTTACAATATATACATTGTATTTTATTCAATAATTTAATATAATATAATATTATAACAGGACTCTGTGGAGAAATCTAATTCGAAGGAAGTCATCATCGGACACGATGGACAGCAATTGAATATAATATAATAGCGATGTCACGTGTCACAATTATTTAGGCAAGATGAAACAGTATGAACCATTTTCAATAATGGGCAGGTTACATTTATGTAACAAAGCAATCTCATGCAGGCAAAACAAAACAATGAAGAACAACTGTTTTAGTTATGATACAGCTTCTGACCAAGAGCACAGTTAGACAACAGAATGCTAGGCAGTGATGTGATATGGCCTCAAATGCTAAGCAAAATCTCTCTTTTTTTCCCTCCCTTGGAGAGGCGTAGTCGTCAGGACCAGAATCTCTGGCTGTGGTACTAATGATGACACTCCATTTAGCAGGATCCTAAACCCAACAAGCGTTTCAAACACATCAAGACACTAAGTGCAAAATAATGGCTCACAGTTTTCAGCAGTAGCCAGCTGGCTGCTCGTGTTATCTCAGTTTGAAGATTGTTTAAAGTGTGCCAAGCTAAATAGCAAATAAATCTTTTCTGATGAATGTACTGTAGAAAACTCACTGAAAAGTCACCAGGTTGCAATGACATGGTTAACTTATTAAAGGGATGTTCAAAAAAAGTTTGAGCTCTGTTGAGAGAATCTGTAGCATGCTTTCAATTACCACAGCAAATCATTTTGTCCCTCAGAAATTGTGTTCACATTAGTGTTTTTACAACTGAAGTCTAGGGCAAGGCATTCCAGAGAGTTTACAAGCAGAAATGTGTCACTCGTGTTTTCGCTGAAGCACTAAACTATGTAAAAAACACGCAAACATGTAAAGTTGTCAAAATCACCCTTTTAGCAGTGAGACAACTGTTCTGGGTGGATGACCTCCAGTTATGCATTATACTAATGTAATTCCTGTTTGTTGAGTTTGCTCATTGTACACATGTAGTATATAGACATCAATTTCAATACACACATTTTTTTTTTTTTTTAAGAAACTGAAGGACAAGTCAAAATTAGGGATACGCTCCAAGAGACTTTTTTGTAGGTATTGGGTCATTACATGCATGTACCGAATTTCGTACACTTATGTAAAACGTAGCAGGAGGCGCACTCCGTTGAACCTTTATAGGTGGCGCTATCGAGCCATTTTGCCCCGCCCAATTTTGAAACCCATATCAGATGTAAATTTTCGCCATTTCTGACGCGTGTGCAAATTTTCGTGAGTGCATGTTTAGGCCCTCAAAAATGCAATTAATTTCGGAGAAGAATAATAATAATAAACAGAGCAATTCCAAGAGGGTCCTCGCACCATCGGTGCTCGGGCCCTAATTATTTAAATGATTACATTTGTATTAAACTCAAGCATTCCTTTAACCTCACGTCACACAGGCTGTTAAAAAAACTGTGCCAATAAATTCCAAAATAAGGAAAAGACGACTGTGGGTTTAGTATCCCGCTGTGTACATGACTGCAAAATGACAATGAGTTCAACACCAACCAATAACATGTAATGATTAACAATAAGACCATCTGAATTGAACCAAGTTCAAACGAAAGAGGCCACATTGCGACTGAGGAGAACACCTTACCTGGGCTCCTGATGGCCCCACCTTTTGCAGCTAAGGGAATGGTTTAACAAGACAGTGAAGTACAGTCCAAGCAGTGCTGTTCAGCTGGAATTTCTTTTTTTCTGAGCAGAAATGATTCTTGAAATCATTTTTATCCAGTTTTGTGAAAGCAACATCAAGTGATTTCAAACTCATGCCATCTGGTTTTGATTATCTGATCATTTTCTATTCAAAAATATTTATTTCCTCAAAAAAGAATCGCAAACAATATAATTAGCCTCACATTTTCTCTCAGATAGATGTTGACATCATTTTAAAATGTGGTGTTTATAAAATGTGTTTTGTTGGGAACCTGGAATTTTTTCTCTATAAAATAAAACCAGCTGATCTGCTATGAAGGATTTTAAAACCTGGTCCTTCTTGTTCACTAAAAGATTTGTTCACCCAAAAATAAAATAAGTTTAAAATAACCATTTTCTCACCCTCGTGTAAATCCATATAACATCAAGTCATATGGACCACTTTTATGATATATTAAGGGTGTTTTTGTGTCCTTTGTAAAGCCTGAATGGATTTTTTTTGTTCAAAATCCTCCTTTTATGTTCCACGGAAGAAAGAAAGCCATATGAGTTTGAAATAGCATGAGCGAGAGAAATAGTGACAAAAACATTTTCTGGTGCACTATTCTGTTCTTTTAAGCTTTTTCCCTTCAGCATGTACAGATATCAAAACTCAGTCACTTAACACAACATACTGTGGTATATTCATAATGCATTATTAGCATGTATAACACATAATACTGGGTCATGGCGATCTATGGTGAACCCAATGACCACAAATGGTGATTGTTATGGCAAGCTGATGGTCAATTATACATGCTCGTAGTGATTTTACAATCTCATAAAAAATAATGCATTATTTGAATGAAAAGGCCTGTGAGGCAGTTAATTCAAGACTCACCGCTGTGCACATCATATATCCGGCCCCAAAGTCAAAGCGACACTGTTCGTCCATAGAGTAATGCAGCCCGGGCAGCTGTGGAAGCTCCTCCCACGTGTGCTCGTACGGGTCATCACGGAGACAATCATATGAACTACACAGGCAGAATGAGGTAGTATATAATCCACAGTTGTATTAGTAGAGTTTTGGTTGATTGGGTGTGTATGTACATGTAGTACTCACTGCAGGTAGCGGCTCAGTTCCTGTTGACTGCAGCGGGACCAGAGGAACCGGTGGAAAGCGGCCTGCACCAGTGGGGCCATTATGCTTCCCATTTGCACCTCATCTCCACAACGGTTCCCCTGCCCATCATGCTCCATTCCCAACCTATAACACACACATATAGTACATATATTATTGTATATACAAACAATTTACATTTTTTGAGGACAATTTATTTTGCCATTTTTAGATTTTAATACATTTATGAAAAGACTTTAGTCAGGGAAGATACCATATGGAATTGCATAAATTTGTTCCTGGACTAATCATTTTCTTAAATGAATTGGTTGAGTGAAGGAATCAACGAGTCAGTTTTATAGGCTTTGCTTTGTTCCTGAATGAATTTGTTTTTTTGAACAAATCGTTTGAGCAAATAACTCAATGACTCACTCATAAGACAGTGGCTGCATCTGAAATTGTACACTTTCTGAGTAGGTACTTTCTTTGAATAAGTAATTACTTCACAAGTGTTAAAAAAGTATGTTCTGTATAGTATGAATGTAATTTGGACGTCCTGCCTCCGTCATGTTGTCATTGTCATGTGACCAACCAGCGTCAGTTGCATCACTTCACTGTCATTCACAAATACTCTCCCATGGCCTCGTGGGACAGTAAAATGAACATCGGATGCACATTTCAGAATCACGGTGGAAGTAGTAAGTAATCCGGATACTTTTTCGCCAACTGTTTTATGAAAACTGTAAATTTGCATATACTAATCTTTTCACCTACAATATAGTTGGGAAGTATGCAGTTTCGGATGAAGCCAGTCACTTGTTTAATTTCTAAATTAATCAGTGTTTTAAACTAATCGGTTGTGGTGTGAACAATCCAATGATTTGCTGTTTCACTAACAGACAGTCACTTTTTGCCACCTAAAGGCATTTCAGTGTAACTTGCAGAAAGAGTCACTATAAAATCCCCACTACTAATACACTAATTAGCAATACAAAAAGTGGAAAGTCATTTGTCCGATTGCTGCTCTACTAATAAGATTCAAAGGCCTGGGGCCGGTTGCATGAACCGCTAAGACTAGTCTTCCAAGTTAGACATACATTTTTGTTTCTTTAAGACCGTTCTTAACTTTTTAAAATCAGTTACATAAAAATGTAGATTGGCCAAATCTTATACCAAAAAGTAAGACTGATTACCCCTCATACTAACTAGATCTTAAGACACTGTCTTAACATAATGGCTATGTTTATGCAACTGGCCCCAGAACTACATTTTGAATAAATTAAAATATATGATATAGCTTTTGACACACTGATATTAGGTTAAGTAGGGGTGCAGCAGGTACTCACACATGGCCGGTTTCATGTGCCACCACAAAAGCAGACGAGAAACCATCTTCATGGTTGAGAGTGCAGCTCCGTACGGGATGACACATGCCTGTGACAGGAGCGTAACCTAGCAACACATAAGAACACCTTATTGAGTTTGTCCTCCTCACATCTTCATCACCAAACACGTATGTTTTGTGCTTATTTTCCACTGATCTGAGGCCTGAGGTCACGATCATTTCAAGATCATTGTGGCATGTTCTTGTAGACATCAATTTTTCAAAGTGAGTGTGTGAGTTCATGTTTGAATAATCATCTGCTTTTATTACCAACATGTTTCAATCTCTGGAGGTAGATGATGCTATGCTGGTGAGTGTGTTTGTGCAATTTACCCTGCATCCCCGTGGGTCCAAACTCTTGACGAGTGAGAAAGATGGCGTGATCGTGGTAATCTTTATCATTTGTGTCCTTCCTCTGCTGTTCGAAAGCCCATCTACACACATTCTCCAGACTCTGAGAAGGGTTGCCCAGCTCAATGAGACTCGCGGACTGAAAGCATACATGAGAAGGAAGTTACGCTCAAAGCTTAATTTTGATTTCGCTATTGGGATCTGGTGGTGGTGTGAATCAATTCCAAACATCTAAATTAAGTTGTGGGTTTCAATACAAACTATTAAAGGAACAGTTAATTAAAAATGTACATTCTATCACAATTTCTGACAGAATCTGTTGTAAAATGTTGGTGTGTTGCTCGCATAAACCTATGACTTCAGAAGACCTGGAATACAGCACATGGGTCATATGGAAAATTGGAAAAAATCAACTAGTATTGCACCAATATAAGTATGTACAAAAGTTCAAAAATTTTCAAAAGTTTGATGTCGGTAAGATTTTTAAATGTTTCTGAAAAAAGTATCTTATGCTCACCAAGGCTGCATTTCTTAGATAAAAAAAAAAATCCAAACTATTTTCTACTTTAATATATTTTAAAATGTAATTTATTCCTGTGATGCAAAGCTAAATTTTCAGCATAATTACTCCAGTGTTCAGTGTCACATGATCCTTCAGAAATCATTCTAATATGCTGATTTGTTGCTCAAGAAATATTTCTTATTATTTTCAATGTTGAAAACAGTAATGTTTTCACAATTCTTGGATGAATAGAAAGTTCAAAATAAAAATATTTATTTGTAATATTATAAAGGTCATTACTGTCACGTTTGATCAATTGAATGAATCCTTGCTTACATTTTTTTATTATTATATTATTATAATTAATTAAAAAAGAACGTACTGACCCCAAACTTTGAAATAGTAGCAAATAACCACAAGAGAGTAGTGTGATATAATTGTATAATAGCATTGCCCATTTAAATTAATATTAAATAACTTTAAATGACCATTTAATCCTAGTAAACCTATTAAATTTCATATAAATTGCACCTCACACTTGCCCCTAAGACATCCATCAATTACTGAACACTGAACAATTGTTGTTTGTTATTACACTGAGGGATGAATCAAAAAAATTTTTTTTTGCGGTCAAATCACAGATGCTGAACCTAAGCTGTTCCTTTAATCAGAGGACAGACTCTTAAACAATTACATCAACACAAACTTCAAAAGCACGACACAATTTTTCATCAATCATTTAGTATCATTAACGCCCTTTAAGTACTGAACGATCCAATCGATATAATTTAGTGAAACTGAACACGTTGACATGAAATGTTTATACAATAACAAAAGAAAAAAGTTGAAACCCCGGCAGCCATGACAGTTATTATTGCTTCATTTCACACTTGTGTGAACACAGACGTAAACATTGCTCTGGTTTTTCGCCGCATTCTGTGCAGGAAGATAAATGTGTGCAGAGAAACATCCAGACAGGAATGCGCGGCTGTGTTTTGATGACATGGCCACGAGAGCCATTGGAAGTAGATCCTTTCCAGATGTGTGTCCTGAAACTGCCTTTCTCTCCCTGTGCCTTGCTCTCATGCTTCTTGCATTGTAACAAGGTCATGCACTCTGAGAACTACGCTGCAATGTCTTCATCAACCAGTAGAGGGAAGCTTCACCATTCCAATGCCTTGCTGTGCACCATGGGAAAGAAAAAGGGTGGTGGGAAATAACTCCACTCAGCATCGCTCTCAGCACAAGTGCATCCACAGCTTTATTCTCGCATTACACTTCATTTATTTGTGACTGATGATTTTTAAGCGGTAGGTTTGTGCGCAGGCAGCAAACTAACGTAAACTAGTTACTAAACACATGATTTATCTTCACTTATCACTGATATGTTTGTTGATAATGTCACAAAGGGTGTTTCTCGGGATTCTGTACACAGGAGACTTTATCTTGTTCTTGTTAACGGAATACATGACAGACGTGCAAGCATGCTCATTAAAAGAACGTCTCGGCATCTTTATAGTCTCTGTGATCCGCTGAACACACACACACACACACACACTCTAGCGCGCTCTGTGGATTGATGCTGGGTGTGTCGTGTCAGGGTCTCTTTATCTTTTTCGGCGCTAGGTGAGGGGAAGAGCGGAACAGATGTGCGGAAGAGACTGTGATGTTGAAACCTTGTTGGAGGTGCGAGGGGTCACTCGGTTGATCGTGCGTGCCGCTGCCGGCAGCAACGGTTGCCACAGTAATTGGGAATGATGGACAACCTGCTGGCAAGACGGGCGAGGCTGCATGCTGATTGGGGCTGAGGCGGCAGGGGAGAGGAGTGGGTGTGGAAGAACCAGGCGTTTGTGTATGAGCGAGAATAAGAGGGAGGGAGAGGTGGAAAGAAAAAGATGCAGATGGAGAAAGATGTATATCTGTAGCATGCTACTGAAATAAGTGGGTGATCCTGGGAGATTTGAGAATGCGAGTGAGTGTGAATAAGAAAAGACAGTGGGAAGGTTTCCACACTGAAAGATGAGTGAAGTAAGTGAAGTCAGGTTAACAAATCTGCAATGAAATTACTAAAATGGAACAACTGCATTAATGTGCCTCTATTAAAAGGTACCTATTATGCTAAATTCACTTTTACATGGCGTTTGAACATAAATGTGTTTTGGCAGTGTGTGTACACAACCACCCTATAATGATAAAATCCCCATAAATCATAAGCACTGTCTCAGAACAAGCAGTTCTCAGATTCGGGGCAATGTGACGTACTTTTGCACAAGGCCCGCCCACTGTTGACTGACACTGCTGCTTTTAGCGTAGACCCGCCCTGAGTGATCTAAACACAGTCCGCCATTGTTTTGACACCGGAGCAGCTGTAGACAAGAATGTATCCAAAGCGATTGAGGTGTTTTGTTGTTGAATGTAAGAATGAACATAGCAGTCTTCATTTACTCTCGTTGTTACTCGAGGATGGATCTGTAACAGTTACCAACTGTTCGTGATCCAGCTTAAGGTCTCCGAAACGATATGCCTAATGTTACTGATGATCAGTGATCACGGCAGAAATGAAAGTGAGAGTGCGCACTTTATTACAGATATAAAGTTTACTAGTTTATTAAGCACCCCTAAAAAGGTGTGTATATACGTATTTGTTTACTGTGTTTTGTGTAATTCGCTGTGTAAGTAAGTTATGTTGATGATAATGAAAGGGAGAGAGAGAGTTTATGGATAAGACTTTAATGCGCACTTCTTATACTGTGTTTATTCAGCTCTTACAGTGATTCCCTGGAGTAAAACTAACGCTTCATCTTTTGTGTGATGTACAACAAACTTCATTGAACTCATCAGTATATTTTTGGCCACCATTCGGACACGGTCCGCTACAACAGGCTTGTACTAATGGTGGATAAAAGCAAGATGAAAAATAAGTTATAACAGTAATTAAACTAAACTATACCTGTTCTTTTTCCATACAGCATATATTCTCTGACTCTGTAGGCATTATTGTCCGACTCCGGGTCGAAATGAACACCGCTACTGAGAGTTTCTGTTTTGATATCAGATGAGATTGTCCTGACAGAGCGCAAGCTCGTGAGGCTCCGCCCTCTACGCCGGCAGCAGCTGCTCATTTGCATTTAAAGGGATACACACTAAATTGTGCATTTTTCTGAGCCTCAAAAAGTGACAATTTAAATATGCTTTAAAAAAAATTCTGTTGGGTATTTTGACCTAAAACTTCACATACACACTCTGGGGACATCAGAGACTTATTTTACATCTTGTGAAAAGGGGCATAATAGGTGCCCTTTAAACAGGAAGTAAAAAGATAATCTTGTAAACATGCAAAGATGAAAAAGAAAAAAGTGAATGATAGTTTTATCATCCTAAGACATCCGTAGAGACTAACCGTACATTGAGTTATGATAGCCATGAATTGAGTTCTGAGTGTGTGTATTTGCTTTAATTAAATAATATGTTGGGACAAACTAGTTTAATAGGCTATTATTCAATTATGTTTAAAGCACTTATTTACAAATTGATGTCATGATAATCCTGTAAGAATGTGTTCATTTAAAAAAAATATGCATATTCACTAAGATAAATTCTTCAAGATAAATTCTTGAAATGTATTCGTATGAGCACAACTAAAAAAAGGACTACGCCTGCCTAATAGAAATGAATGCTTACTGTATTATTTAGTTTTTTTTTTTAATTAGAGAAAATAAATGGGATCTTGCATTAAAAAAGCTGGATGGATAACAACATGTGAATAACAAATTAACTATACCGGCAAATATGCATCAAAAAAGTCATGTGACTTAATAACATGCATTGTAGCGAAGAAAAAGAAAACATTTTTGCTCAAATCCCCATGATGGTTTTGTTCCCCTTCGTTAGCTCACTATGACGTGAGTCAGAAGTGATTCTGACGAATGGGGATTGCTTGCGAGAGCCTATCTACTTCGAGTGAAACTAAACGAGCCAATGCACATTGGCATGTGATAATTGCACCAGCTGCTGTGCATCGCGGCGCGAGCATATAATGAGCAGCAGGTGCACCGCATCCCTGTCTTTCGCTTCGGAGCCAGACAGTGAATGCTGTTCCTGCGGCCGAGCCCGTGTCTTTCCCTCGACAGAGCCTGCTCTGTCGTCTCTGCTGGTGTTCTTCCCCCCTATAACTAGACTGGAACCACCCCAGAGACTGCCATATGTTGTACTACCCTGCTTGGCTAGTCCATATGTGTATCCGTCAGAGTGCCTCCCTCAGGGGTAGGATATGGCTTCCGCAGCGTTTCCTTCCCCAAGGGCACGCTTTCCCAGCGTTATCCAATAAGTCACACTGAGTGAGTCTTGCGGAACAGCAGTGACTGACCTACTCTGCTTAGCGCTCCTACTTTCTGCCCAACACTGCGGTCAAGCCAGGAGGCTGAAGCGGAGCGCTGGAAGGGCCAGCAGCCATGGCGTTTTGTTAGATATCCCTATTCGTCAGAATCACTTCTGACTCAAGTCATAGTGAGCTGACGAAGGGGAACGTCTCGGTTACGTATGGTAACCCTCGTTCCCCGAGAAGGGAATGGAGACGTGAGACCCCTCGCCACAGTTGCTGAGCTTACGCTGGACAGCCGAGTCACAAGTCCGGCTCCTCAGCGGAAAAACAAGGATGCGACGCAATTATCGCATGCATTGGCTCGTTTAGTTCCACTCGAAGTAGATAGGCTCTCGCAAGCGATCCCCATTCGTCAGAATCAATTCTGACTCACGTCTTCGTTCCCTCCTCGGGGAACGAGGGTTACCATACGTAACCCAGACGTTCTCTTGAACACATGGTATGGAAATGCTGGTGTATTCGTGAAATCTTTTTGAAATATTACATTTGTTTGTATAAATTAAATACAACATTTGGATGGAAACCAGGGTGATAATTGTTAACTATTAAAAACAAATTAAAACGATTAAAACGATTAAAAACAAATATATATAAACTAAAACAAAAACTGAAAATAAAAGTAAGAGCTAATTCAAAATGTTAATAGAAATAATAGAAACTTTAATAGCATGTAAATAATACTAAAATAACAGCGATGGAAACATTTTTGTTTAAAGTTTAAATCCTGCATGCAAATTTTCCATAAACTAGGTATCAGGAATGCATTCAATAGCATTTAATTGGTGTATATGTCATATATGCCAGGATCTGCTACTTGGCCTTGGTGTCAGAACATTTTTTCTCTTTAAAATCATTGTATATTTACTTTGTATCTAAATTGGGTTTCGACAGCCAGCCCACAGGTCAACCAACCCACTGGGAATGTCCCTGTGGCCACCACATCCCTGAATGGAGTTAAACAACATTTTAAGTCACAGTGAGAGGCAGACGAAGCGTGACCACCAACAGACTGAAGGAAAAAGACAGAATGGAAAGGAAACCAGAGGATGTATGAGCATAGAGACAGAGATGAAAAGAGAACTGACAAAGAGATAAACAGAGAGAGAGAGAGAGAGAGAGAGAGAGAGAGCCCTGTGTGCTAACCGCCTGATGAGTTCATGTGGGACAGTTTGCATTTTAAGAACTTAATCCTCGAAAGACAAGGCCAGAGGGACAATCACCACAAATCAGCGTAGGAAACGCCATCTGCCTGACCCGCTGCAGACCTCTGTCTCTCCATCTCACCTGAAACTGCACGTAATCAGCATGTAACCTCACACACTATCTGTCACTGAGGAAAAAAATCACCATTTATCATAATGGCTGGTGGTATAGTGTCTCAGTAAGAAGAGCAAAATTTGAAAGGCACCATAGCGTTGTGAGCTATTCCTCCCGCTGGGTGAACTG
Source organism: Rhinichthys klamathensis goyatoka (assembly GCF_029890125.1). Lineage (NCBI taxonomy): Eukaryota > Metazoa > Chordata > Actinopteri > Cypriniformes > Leuciscidae > Rhinichthys > Rhinichthys klamathensis. Next base: position 22,879 of record NW_026606671.1, on the reverse strand, counting down.
ACATTTGTGGTAATGGTAAGCTCCGTCGCAGAGATAGAGAGGTGATGGATTGTCATGTTTAAGTGGCTTAAAAATATCTTCCTCATGGGTAACACATCCAGATAGAACTCCTAGAGAAAAGATCCTTTCTTCCTGAACCTGATACTGATTGAATAAATGGCGTAGGTGTTTGTGGCGAGCAGGACGAGGTAGAGGGCCGTGGGAGAACGGCGCGAGGCCGGTGGCGTGATTGCTGATGAGCGACACCTGTGCGACGCACCGGTCTCGTATCTCTCAAGGAGGAGCGGAAGCATAAAAGGATGAGCGACGACAGTGAACATCGAGAGAGGACCAGGCCTGGATTTATGTTGTATTTCTGTATTGTATGTGGCAGCAGTCGTCCTTGAGGGACTTTTACTTTCGTTTTGTTATTTGTTTATTTCCTTATTATATAAGTTTGTGAACGTTTGCCGGTTCCCGCCTCCTTCCCATAACACAAACATTGCTACAGTGTTAACTTCACAATTGATTAAGATGCATTTTTCCAGACATCATATTATTCAGATTTTCCCAGAGGAAAATTGCTCTTTCAAATCTCAGCTGTGTTTGTCTCAGGATTGTTTCATATAAAGGTGAAGTATGAAAATAGTGGCACCAAACAGAATTAATGTCACAAAAACAATAATAACAAACATTCTGATCATCTGCCATTGTCAAAAAAAATACAAATATATATTATTCGCACCTAACTCACATTATTGGTTGTCAATGTTGCTGTGTCGGGTTCGGGTAGGTCAAACAAAGAATGTTGAAAGGTTTTAACCAATGGGAATCTAACCTATAAAAGCTTAATTAAATGTTAAATTGGCATGAGAGAAAGTATTTTAACAACAGCAACAATAAAATACACACTTGACCTAGTTAAGCAATATCACATTAGCAAAAATAATTATATTTCAGCAAGATTGCAAGTGTGATATTGCTTTTATTCAACAGTTCAATGAACTTAAAGTTAATATTGAGTAACTTACATTTTAGACAAAATGTTGCCAATTACTGTTCAAAAGGTACAAAACAACAGCAAAATTAACCGTTTTGTCTCTGAGAAATGCACAATGGTGGCTTTCCTGAAAGAATTCGTGTTTTTGAACAACTCAGATGAATAAATGATTCAATGAATCTCTCATAAATGATTGAATAGATAATTTACTCATTGATTCATGTTAATGAAACAATAATTTAATTATTTTGTTCCTGAATGTATCAGTATTTGTGAATTAATTGGTTAAGTAAATAATTCAATGGCTCTCTCATAAAGGCAGTCACTTGTTTGTTCCTGAATGAATAAGTGTTTTGAACAAATCGCTTGAATGAATGATTAGAATGATGGGGAAATGGGAACAAATCAATGATTCACTCATAAAAATAATTAAGTGTTTTGTTCCTGAATGAATTAATCAGTATTTATGAACAAATCAGTCATAGGCAGTCACTTGTTTTGTTCCTGATGAATCAGTGTTTTGAACGAATCACTTGAATTAAAGATTCAATGTCACTCATAAAGACAGTCACCCATCACCACCAAATGGCATAAGGATGTAAAATATGGAAACCGTCACTGAAAAATCTCCACCACTAATGCATATGTAATGCACACTATTGCTATTCATTTCATTTAATTTCTGTCTAGGGGAGATATTGAAGAGATATGGGATTTTCTTATTGAGGAACTGTGTCAGATGAAAGCTGAGCCTAGAACTGTGGTCACTATCAGGTCAATCACATCTGAGACTGTCTCCAGTTACAGGAAGAGCAGCATTTTATGGAGCTGTGTTTATGAATGAGGCAGGGTCATCATTGATTGTTTGTCTGACATTCTTGATTCTTCTTCCCAGAATCCTTTGCTCAGTCCCATAGGGGAGGTGCTGGTGTGTGCGTGTTTATGTGTTGGGATTGGGGGGTATTAGGAAGGCAATTGCATAACATCAGCGCTTTGGTGTTGAACTGTGAAGGCGTGTGACTTTGAAAAGACTCCCATGGGAAAGCTATGCTTTTAGTTCCCGTTTGCTCAGTCCGGTGGAATAACAGGCCCAAGGCCATGGTGAGCACCCAGCAGAAGGGGGTGGGAAAAGATGTGCATGTAAACTAAGCTAGGAGTGTGTTTATGTGTTTGTGTTGGTGTGAGTGTTAGATGGAGGGTGGAAGAGAGAGAGATAGATGTGTCTATACATGTTTGCTGCTGATGCAATATGTCAACCTGTCATGATACAGAACGGCAAAGGTGCTAAATGGCTACAGACAGCGAAATTGATAATTTGGGAATTTTTGTAAAAAAAAAAAAAAAAAATGTTTTAGGTAACATTAATGCTCTATCAAGGTGAAAACTAGAGTCTGAAAATGAAATCAGTCTCAGATGAAACACCAACTATTAAAGAGAAGTGTGTCATTTCTCCACTACTACTAGCTACTGTACACCAAACTGAATTAAAAAATAAAGTTTCCCAATCACTTCAATTGATAAAAAAAAAAAGATCATGCCATTGGTTGATCCACAGCTTAATGTGTGGGGCTCCTCAAACAATGTTGAAACTGTCACAAAACCAGTTTACACGTTTTGGGAAGTTAGCCTACAAATTGTTTGCTAATATTTGTCTCTGAAGCATTAACTAAATGAAAGATTACACCAAAATATGTCAATTGAAGTTTTTTTTATGTAGATAAAAGATGTACTGATAAAAAAAACTATTATAATGTATAATAAAACCAATAAAATAGCAAATAGGGCACATTTTAATTTCATGCTGACTTTAACTTTTCATCTGATATTTGATGTATGATGTCATTAGAGTCATGATTCACACACAATGGTTCTTACTTTTTTGGCATCCACCAAAACAATCCGAACTAGCACCACGTTTATTCGTGCCCCGAGAGATTGGTCATGATAGATCTCGTTAACCTGTGAAGAGAGAAAAGCAGTGTTAGGTCCAACATTAAGAGCTTCATATTGAGACCGATTGATATTGTGAGCGTAAAAAGTCTCACTATTTGCTTTAATAGGTGTTTTACCTATTAAAGCAAATTATGTTCAACTTCATACTGAATACCCTTTAGATTCATGTTTAGATTCATACCTTTTAGACACATTTCAGCATTATGTTAGAAAATAAGTGTGGTGGAAAATGACTAGCATCACTTAAAGCGTTTTAAAATTAAACTGATTATAAATACTAACCCTAACCCCAAACTTTTTTCAATTTGTACACTAAAGTTCAAAGGTTTGGGGTCAGTAATTTGTTTTTACTAGCAAGGATGCATTAAATGTAAACATTAATAGTGTTACAAAAGATTTCTATTTTAAATAAGTGCTGCTTTTGAACTTCCTATTAATCAAATAATTCTGGAAAAAAATCTTTTAGCAGTATCTTTAAGAAATATTAAGCAGCACAACTGTATCAACATTGCTGCTCTAGAAAAAGTTGTGATTATCATCAAATCAGATTTCTGAAGGATCATGTTACACTGAAGACTGGAGTAATGGCTGCTGAAAATTCAGCTGTGCCATCATCACATGAATAAATTATATTTTACAATTTTTCACAAAATTACTGATTTTACAGTTTTTTTTTTATCAAATGAGTGCCGCCTTGCTGACCATTAGAGACTGTCAAAAACATTGCAGGCTTCCAGAGCAGTACAAACACAAACTTTTGAATGCTAGTGTACATAAAATACATTTAGTCCCTATGAAGCTAATGTTTCAGCTTAAAACATAACTCTAGACTAGTCTGATAAGCTGGTTTTAGAGGGGTTTCGAGAAGAAAAAAAACAGCTAGAACATCTCACGCCAGCTAAGACCAGAAAAACATCTGAGGCCAGGTAATTTTCAGCATGGTTTTTCAGGTTTTACCAAATTTTGGGGGTCATTTGGTCCCCATAGACACATGTAGAAACACACAGGCAAACTGCAGAGCTGGACCCAATGATGGTCAAGAGAGCCTTTTTCATTTCCCATGAGTCTGCAGTTTGACTTCTCACCCCGCGCCTCGGCCATCTTTACTTATTCAGTTTGCTGAAGGATAGGCCTAATGCACTGTGGGAAACGCGGTTCCCAGACAGAGAGGGAGACAGAGGCAGACAAATTGGTACAGAAGTTCAGACATTGTGTCCTCTGCCGCTCTGGAAGCCTGCTAATGAGACACTGAGATGTATACACAGCCAACAATAATGAGATTTCTGATGGACAGACTGCGGGAGGGGGAGCGAGAATAAGAGACGAAGACAGACAAGAAGAAAGGGGCTTAAAAGAGGGCGGCAAGGAAGAAGGAAAATGTGGAAAAGGATTATACAACATGCTTTCCGAACCCGATGTGTCGCTGCACCGACTCACCTGCTCTTTTACATTGCCAAGCAACCTGCAAACTTCAGAATGGGGTGGAGCCCTGTCTCTCTAACTCTCTCTCTCTCTATATGTATTCCTGGCATTCCCTCTTCGTTTGACTGTCAGAATATGTTTTGGTTGTGCTGTCTGTTTGTCAGTGTTTCGTTATGTTTCTGCAGACTTTGTTTTTACGATTCACAACTTTTCTGAATTCATCATCTCATCCCCTTTAGTTTCAAATAGTATATGTGTCTACAGCTGCCAAAAGCTTATCTTTCAAACTAGTGGATAGGCCTTTACCGTAGGGTTTGCCAAGATTTCTTCAGAAATTCTAAAGAGCGCAGCTCTTAGGCTTGGTTGCCTTAGTAACCATGTTAATACAGATGCCAGGTGACCATGACTCCAGTGTTCCGAACTTTAATGATCGTTAAACACGACTTTCATACGGCACAAACTGTGCAACACCTCAGGACTCTGCATTAGGAGAAGCAGTGCATAATGGGATATGGCTACTGCCTTGTTTCCAGACTTCACTTCAAAGAAAAATAAATACATGGCTGGCAGTGAAAGTTTATTTCTCTCATATTATTACAGTATAAGCTAGGGCTGAAAAGTATGATATATACTATATGTATTGTATAATTATGTGAGAGTAGCAGTGTATAAATTGGCATTCTGCTGTCATTTGCATTTGTGCATTTTGGCAATCCAAAAAAAGTAACTTACGATGCAATCAAATGGTTTTAAGCCAGTTATTTATATATATTTTTGAATATATTTGTGTCAGTAGGAAATATCAGTTTACATTTCCAAACATTCATTTTTAGTGCCTAAAACTTTTCACAGTACTGTAGCTTTGCAGGTAGGAAGTGGACTTCAAGCGATTTCTTCAAGTGGACTTGATATCTCTGTGTGGAGCATATGTATTCACAACTTTTCTGAATTCTTCATCTCTTCCCCTTCAGTTTCAAATCAGTATATCTGTCTGTAGCTGCCAAAAGCTTGTCTTTCAAACTGTGTATGGACATACAGTATATATATATATATATAGCCGGCCAATTTGGCTACTAAATTTTAAGTTACCGGCCATTCAGAACTTCTAGCCAAAAAAAGAAAAAGAAAAAAGATTAACCAGATTTACTACGTCACAGCTTGATGTCATATACTGCATATATATATAAATATATATAGGCCTATATATATCAGGCATATGCCTGATGAAGGTCGTGAGACCGAAATGTTGCTAATAAAATTTTGATACTCATTTGCAAGTACTGATAGCGTGCGGGAGTTCCTTGTTTTATTGTTGATTTTTTGACCTACTTAGTTGGTCTTTTTTCCCATGCACCTATCACCTGCAGGTGTGCGATGGCGTTTTCTAATTGATTATATATATATATATATATATATATATATATATATATATATATATAAAATTTGGATTTCATACATTCATTTCTTATTCAAACAAAATCCTGTCATCCAGCAGTCTCCTCCCTTTCTCATTCATTCTCATCCTTTTCACCAAAAATGTGTACAGATCAATACGGTACAAAGAACATGTAGGATGTTGGAAAATAACAATGCCTTTTCTGTTAACCAAATGCTTTTTAATCTTCGCTATTGCTTCAATGCAAATGAACAAGCATGCCGTTATTTGTTGCGTAGTGACGCATGTTCAAGTAAGCCAGATATGTGCAGATTTTGCGCAATATGCTATATTTAATAATCATGATGACTCACGAGTTGAGTATTTGCGCTAAATCCGTGCAGATTTGGCTTACACGAACTTCCCCAGCAAAGTGAGTAAACATAGTAACACGCCAAATTGGCTAGTTATTTGACAGCGTTACCCGCCACTGTTGGTTTTTACCCGCATTTGGTGAGTGTTAATTTCAAACCCTGTATATATATACATTGTACTAACTATAAGTAACTTTGCGACTAATAACAACTAACTCTCATTAATTTGCAACTACAGGTCAACTAACTCTCAATATAGTATCATTAGACTGTTAGGTTTGAGTTAGGGTTAGTGTAAATTGACATGTACTTACTTGCAAAATTACTTATAGTCAGTAGAATGTCTGTTGTGGAGCATCAAAATAAAGTGTTAGTAGATATTAAGCAGAGAGTCTACTAATACTGTAATGACTGATAGTTGACATGTTGGAAAGTTAGTTAGTATAATGTCTAAAGTGGACTACTGGAATAAAGTGTTGATTCAAGTAATAACATTTAAAAAAAAATACTGATATCATATTTAAAATTATGAGAATAAAGGACACTATTCTAGCAAAAGCTGTATTATCAAAATTTTAGATGTTAAAAAATTTGGTATCACTTTTCAATAAGGTTCTTTATTTAACATTACTTAACTTAATTACTGTAGTTAGCATGAACTAATAATAAACTGCACTTATACAGCATTTGTTGGTAACGCTTTCTTTTACAGTACAGTACTTACGTGTACTTACAGTGTACTTACCTAGAAAGTACTGACTAATATAAGGTAAGTACATGTGTTAGGGGTAGGTTCAGGGTTAGTACCTAGTTATTACCCAGTAATTATAATTACTATAATAAGTACACAGTAAGTACATGGGTAACAGGACTGTAAAAGGAAGCGTTACCCATTTATTAATCTTTGTTAATGTTAATTACAACATTTACTAATACTTTATTAAAATCTTGTTAACATTAGTTAATGCACTGTGAACTAACATGAACAAACAATGAACAGCTGCATTTTTTATTAACTAACGTTAACAAAGATGAACAAATACAGTAACAAACGTATTGCTCGTGGTTAGTTCATGTTAGTTAATACATTAACTAATGTTAAATAATTAACCTTATTGTAAAGTGTTACCAACAATTTTAACATGCTACTAAAATGCTGTTGTATACTGCCCAGCCCTACTACACAAATGCTCACATTGTTGTAAAGCTTAATATTAATTAGTCACAAATCTTTATCAACACCAATAGTGTTCTTCCTCAACCTCCTACAGAATAAAAACCCTATAGATTCCCCCCTCCCACCCATCTCTCTCTATGTTAATGAACGTGAGAGTCTAGGTCTCATTAGTACTGCCCTGGTTGCTGGCCTTGTTCAGGAGCACTGGGTTTCATCAGCCTACAGGTAACTAATGGAGACCTAGAGGTCGGCAAGTCAGAAAATCATTAATATCCCATTAATAATGCAGCAGGGGCTAGCATTGTGGCTTCACCGCTTTAGAGGAAGGAGGGGATAGTGAAGAAAATAGCAGAGGGTGCAGATAGGAAGATAGAATTAGAGGAGAGAGGGGGCAAAAAAATCTATGTGTGAGTATGTGACTGAGTGAGTAGTCAGTGCATAGTGTGTGTGTGTGTGTGTTGGGGGGGGGGGGGGGGGGGGGGGGCATAATGACCAACATTCCCTCATCAAATAGATTAGCAAGTGTTAAAGAGCCATGAAAAGGAGCCATTTAAAAGAGTCGAATCTTATCAGACCTGTTTATCATCTGGCCCTGCCAAATTGTAAAAAAGAACATTGATAGAAGGGATTTAAGTGCCAAAGTGTTTCCTTAATCACAGGTATAGTGGGGTTTTAACAATACACTGTCAAAGGAATAGTTCACTCAAAAACCATCAATCATAATAAACACCAATGTTTCTGGTATCTCAAGAACCAAACATGACTGATGTCTATCTTATGAAATCTCTTTTTCAGTGAACAACTAAATTTCTGTATTTCGCACATGGAGTTATCATAAAGCTTCCCTTAGATATGGAATATATCGAATAAGACATACAGTATGGAGTATTTTTATATTGTGCTTTCATGATAAATGTTTGTCTTTTTGGGAGCAGTACAGCACAGTATCCTCATTCATTTTGATTACATTAAAAAGAGTGACCAGGAAATCCTTCATTAATAAGATTTTTTTTGCTTATAACTTTTATTTATATTTTTCATTAATATAATGAGTTTTTATTTTTAGTTAAACTACTTCATTAAAGTTACCATGAAATCAAAATGAAATTTTTTATGGAATATTGCAGTACTAATTATAAATGATTTATTCGTGCACATTATTGTTATTATTTAAATCATTTGCCCTCCAAATCTAATCTTTAATCAAAATAACAACTTGCAACAACATCTCTTCCCTGATGACGTGTTTACTGTGTGTGAAGGCGGGACAACCTGTCACTCACATTAGATCATAACAATAACAAACCACAACAATCCAATGATCCAATCAATTCCCGATGGATTGTCCTAAATTTTTTCTTGATCGAGAAGCCGTTTTACTCAGAAAACGTCACAATGGGGAATACATTTTTTTTTTAAACTTCCATTTCATGCCAAATACAAGAAGTAAAGTAAATATAATACATAATTAATTAATATAATTAAAATAATGTACAGAAATAAATAATAATAATATATATACTTTTTGTCTAATTGTCAAGCTGTACTCATATTTTAAATGCCCCAAAATTAACTACATAAACAATAGGTGTAGGATTTACTTTTTTCACTCAGAAATTGCACGGGTGGTAAATTGAATTGGTCTATTGTTTATTCTATCGTAATTGTACAATACTATTGTATAATGTACATGCGTCTTACGGTTTTATTGTAAATACAGATGCTGCATCTAAAAAAAATTCACTACATAAAAGACTTCTTGCCAGTGCAAACTAATTTTGACAAATCACTCCAATACAAAATCTTTCAATCCCCATACAACACTGATTTCACCTTGCATCCCACATATATATTATGCTGAATCATCATCGTCCTGTTTTAGTCCAGGAGAGGAAAGTGAATGAGCACAGAAATCCCATCAGGCTCTTGGCTGGCGGTCCTCCCAATCTCCCTTTCATTCTTCTGTGATGTACAGGAATGCTCAGAGATATGAGGTGGACAGTATTTGCTCAGACTCATTACTGAATCTCTGCCATTTTCACTTGACATTTTGGACCATTATTACCTGTCTGACATTTGAGGGCCAGAACAACATGTCCATGAAGAGCTGATTACATAATGGTCCGTCTGCCCACATGTCTTGTTTACTCCTGAGGAGTGACTAATATAGAGGGAAGCAATTAATATTGTCGAATTTCAATTCACACAATTAATGCTCCACCCAAAGGTCTCAGCTCCATTTCACAGACTGGCCTCGCAGTGGGCACCGTCGAGGGGTTGTGATGGTGTGTTCCTGGATCTGATGTGGTACTTTCAGTTCTGTGCTAAAGGCAATCTTAGATCAGCATGTTCTGAGATTTTCCAAGATCGAAAACTAGAAAGAAGTATCAATAACAACAAACTCTCCCATAAAGAGCTTCTGCATCAAATACTGGTCCATTATCTTGACTGCAACACTAAATCTGAAAGTCCCAGACTTAAAGGGGTGGAATAAAGGTGAAGAATTGCTGATTGGTGGATTGGAAGGGTGGGCGTAAGTCAAAAGGCCTCCGGATCTTTTGATCCCTGTCTGACGCATCGATTCCTCATCATTTCCCATGGACCTATGAAGTGAAGCCAATCAATCTTAGTGCATTTTAAAGAATTGTTTCACTCAGTTCTATAAATTGAGGGCAGACCATTTCTTCGGAACAAACAAAAATCCCATTAACAAATACATCAACTCCCACACAGAGATTAACGTATCGGACCCTATTTTAACGATCTGAAACGCAAGTATCAAACGCGAAACGCAAGTAACTTTGAGGGCGGATCTCGGTCAAAAACGACTCTTGCGCCCGACGCAAATCTAAAATGGGTTGGTCTGAAGTACGTAGCTACATTACTCATAGGTGTGGTATGGGCGTAACGTGCAATAAACCAATCAGAGCGTCTTCTCACATTCCCTTTAAGAGCAGGCGCGCTTGTTCCATGGCGTATTGCTATTATTATGGCGGATTTGCCAAGCGCACGCCAGGAGCGGTTCAAAGCCGAGGAGAGAGACGTTCGCGCCAGGACTGTAAAAGACAGAGAAGTGACATTGTATGGGGATGGGAGAAACCCACCGAAATTAGCTTCGGTTAAACGGGCTTTTAATAATTTGGGTAAATGTATAAGCTAGATTTATGCCTATTTTTTCACATCTTCATGGACATCACAATGATTTCCCTCGTGTGTTAATATTTTTCCTTGTAATAATGTATGATTTGCAAAAATGGGAACTGCTGCGTCTGTGTAGATGAGAGAAGCAAGTGTATGCGCGTTGTGCACACGCTACATTATGGCCAAGCATGCGCCCTTAAAATAACATCTGAATAACGCGCCACTGACTTTAGACTAGGTTTTTCCTGGTCAGTGGCGGAATTGTTTTCTGGAACTGCAAAATAGCACCAGGGAACGTTTGCGCCGGAACACGCCTCCTCTTTTTGCTGAACCGCCCCCGGGAGCGCAAGTTCATTCCCTAATTTACCGACATGCGTCTGTGGAGAGAAAAGTCCGCTGTGCGTCGGTGTACAAAGTCAATTGCGCTGGGTGCAAGATAGGGCCCATCGAATTAATTCAGGAAAACGCAAACATTCACAAACACTTTAGGCCAGAATCAGAAATGAAGCAGGACAAAATGCAACATAGTAAACAAATAGAAAGCTAATATTTAAAAGGTGTCAACTATACAAGTATCCATCCATCCATCCATTTATCCATCCATCGGCTCCTTTTACATTCATGAGCTGGAATTTGAACTGATAGGGCCTCATTTCTTAAATATAATGAAACATAACTATTAAATGTAAATATAACCTACATTTAATATGCATTTCTATAGGTGGCTTGTCAAACATGGATTATTATTCATTCATACTGAAACCTAAAAATCTTCCAAACTACACTTGCAGCAGTTACATGAATGTCTTTGAATTTCATTCCATTTTAATATTAATTTAACATTTTACATTAAAATAATATATTTTTTGTTATTTCAGTTCAAATCCAAATCAAATTCAAATTCAGGAATTTAAAAAGCTTTGAAATTATAAAGGCATTCTAAATTCAGTTGTGAATGGCGCTCAAGCCTGCCGCCTACATAAAGTCCCATAGACAGATCCCTTTTCAGGCAGACAGACAGACGGCTCCCACTCTCTCCTCCTGCTGGATCATTCAGAAAGACCAGCCACTGACCAGGGGATCATGAATGAAAGACTGCAGAGGATTTTTTCTCTCTGAGCAAACACAGCAAGTGACATTTACGCACACACGCTCAACACACACACACACACACAAATCCAACGCAACATAACAACAAACTCCGGTGCTACGCATAAAACATCATCACACACAGCCCTTATGCGCAACAAACATTAAAAGAGAAGCAGCAAAGTGGGGAAGTCAGGGAAAATAGTTGGAGGAAAAAAGGGCAAAAACCTGCTTTATGTCTCTCTCTTTTCTCTCCTTGACTCTCGGAGAGCGAGGGAGACATGCCTTCCAAAAGTGAGCAAAGTAAACTTTCAAGAAGAAAGCAGCAAGAACTCAACGCGTGGGAGAGAAAGGAGACTCAATGTTATTTATATATTTCTGTTTATCTGTTTTCCTGTCATTTATTCAGAATGCAGCGTTTGAAACACCCCCTAGGATGAGAACGAGAGGAGAGGAGAGGAAAGGAGATGGCAGCGGCACAGCTGCAGAAATTGTTTGGGGACTCATGATAACTGGAGAAAATATGCAATATAGAGACAAATGGTGAGGTTATAATACATTTTTCTGTAGCCTTTTTCATCCCATCACATTTTATCTTAGATGGAGTGATCCATGATGTAGAAAAATGATTCCAGAACTCATATAATATGTGTCTGATTTTACCTCACATCATTGACTATTACTGATGATATAATATCTGGCCGGCTTGAGATTTTTTTTTTGACTGTTGGCTAGCTGATCTCTCTCTCTCTCTTTCTCTTCCTCTCTTGCTCTGCGTAGGTTTAATTTGTGGAGATTAAAGGACACATAGCAAGGAGCAGATGAGATCTGTTTTGTCCTGAAGCATATTTTCTCCCCTGGCTTACCGCCACCCCAGAACACATGACATAAAACCACTGATTTACTGCATCCAACATTACCTGAGCTTGGCATCCTTCTCATCACAAATACATAAAAAAACTGATGCAATAGTTTTTAAACTGCATCCAAATGCAAAAGTGTAAATCTGAAATAAGTTAAAAAGCCCCATATATTATGTGATTTAAATTGAGTTTAATTGAGAATACCTTTTAAATTACAATTTGATTCTCGAATCAGCATGAAAGTACAATTAGAATCAACTGAAATTCATATAACTAATTTTTAACTAGAAAACCTAGATAGATAGATAGATAGATAGATAGATAGATAGATAGATAGATAGATAGATAGATAGATAGATAGATAGATAGATAGATAGATAGATAGATAGATAGATAGATAGATAGATAGATAGATAGATAGATAATATTATCATGCGCAATAAGACACAAAAGAGAACACAGTGCGGTACTGGCTCGCATTGTGTGGGAATCTCCTGTGTGTGTGTCTGGCACACACACAACTCGTGAGCACATAAAGCAACTTCAGACAGCGCTTGAACGGACAAAACACAAAATTATGCCAAAATGTCAGTTTTGTTGAGTATCCTCGCAAGCACAGTCTTAAATGAATGTAGAGAGTTGTGAGAAAATGGGATGCGCGTCAGATCCGCATTATGTGCGGCAGGTCTTAAAGTGACAGTAGCCCAATAAACCCGAAAATCTGATGAAAAGCTGAAGTGCAGAGTGATGTCAATCAAACCATTGATCCAAACTGGCGGAAGTGAGAGACTGTAAGTTTTGAACACTTATATCTTCTAAATGCAAATTTTGTCATTGTTTTTGAGCACTAGTATAGAGTATAGATAACAGTAGGCTAACATACACATACTAAAAGCCAACATTTTTGATTTCATGGTGACTTTAAGGATAACCAAAGAACAAAGGAAAAAGATAAATAACTTTTGTAGGTTTAATAAGGATTTATCAATATTTAATTAATAAGTGACGCAGTGAAGACTGTGAAGTGTCTGATAACTTTATTCAGATTCTGTATATATACACTAACCTAAAGGATTATTAGGAACACCAGTTCAGTTTCTCATTAATGCAATTATCTATTCAACCAATCACATGGCAGTTGCTTCAATACATTTATGGGTGTGGTCCTGGTCAAGACAATCTCCTGAACTCCAAACTGAATTTCAGAATGGGAAAGAAAGGTGATTTAAGCAATTTTGAGCGTGGCATGGTTGTTGGTGCCAGACGGGCCGGTCTGAGTATTTCACAATCTGCTCAGTTGCTGGGATTTTCACGCACAACCATTTCTAGGGTTTACAAAGAATGGTGTGAAAAGGGAAAAACATCCAGTATGCGGCAGTCCTGTGGGCGAAAATGCCTTGTTGATGCTAGAGGTCAGAGGAGAATGGGCCGACTGATTCAAGCTGATAGAAGAGCAACTTTGACTGAAATAACCACTCGTTACAACCGAGGTATGCAGCAAAGCATTTGTGAAGCCACAACACGCACAACCTTGAGGCAGATGGGCTACAACAGCAGAAGACCCCACCGGGTACCACTCATCTCCACTACAAATAGAAAAAAAGAGGCTACAATTTGCAAGAGCTCACCAAAATTGGACAGTTGAAGACTGGAAAAATGTTGCCTGATCTAATGAGTCTCGATTTCTTTTGAGACATTCAGATGGTAGAGTCAGAATTTGGCATAAACAGAATGAGAACATGGATCCATCATGCCTTGTTACCACTGTGCAGGCTGGTGGTGGTGGTGTAATGGTGTGGGGGATGTTTTCTTGGCACACTTTAGGCCCCTTAGTGCCAATTGGGCATCGTTTAAATGCCACGGCCTACCTGAGCATTGTTTCTGACCATGTCCATCCCTTTATGGCCACCATGTACCCATCCTCTGATGGCTACTTCCAGCAGGATAATGCACCATGTCACAAAGCTCAAATCATTTCAAATTGGTTTCTTGAACATGACAATTAGTTCACTGTACTAAAATGGCCCCCACAGTCACCAGATCTCTTTGGGATGTGGTGGAACGGGAGCTTCGTGCCCTGGATGTGCATCCCACAAATATCCATCAACTGCAAGATGCTATCCTATCAATATGGGCCAACATTTCTAAAGAATGCTTTCAGCACCTTGTTGAATCAATGCCACGTAGAATTAAGGCAGTTCTGAAGGCGAAAGGGAGTCAAACACAGTATTAGTATGGTGTTCCTAATAATCCTTTAGGTGAGTGTATACTACCTGTTAGTTAGGTGTGATTAATCGTGATTAATTAATTAAGTATTATTTTTTAATCGATTGACAGCACTAAGACTTTGAAAGCCCAACTTCAAATGTTTTGAAAACACTGCAGGATTGAATATAAATGCTTTAAACAGTAGTACCTCAGGTGTCAACACCGTGTCTCTAATGCTTCACCACCAGTCGGCTTCATCTCAGCTGTTTATTATAATGCTGTCTTACGCCTCTAGAATTGCTGCATGTTGACAGAATAGTTTCTATCGTTCTTTGATTTTTCTCAAGGGTAACCCAAACACAACAGGCATCGTGGGTGGCTCGAGCACACTTACAATGTTCATAAGAGTGAGGAGGTACTTCTCCACATGTTGCTGTTCATGAAACTGCACTACGGAGTCGTCCACCCCCAGCAAAACCTCAATGTTGTAGACTCGTTCGGGGGACTGTCTGCGGGCTCGTCGGCTCTGGTTAATACTGCGTTCCACGCCCTGATACAGAGTCTCAAGATCCAACAGTCCGCCCAGATCAGCACCTATATATATATAAAAATAAAAAATAAATCAGAAATTGAACAGTTTTTAAGTGTAAACTGATACATCATTACAGCAATGCACAGACTTTCTTTTCCTTTTAAGTGACATTGTTGAAGACATGAAAGGAAAAGCTGTTTTGTGCCATAAGAAAGCTATCAAACCACTAGCCATGTGGTGTCATGAGGTCATTTCCTCGCCAGGCGGAGAGATGGAACATGGAGGAGAGAACACATTGAGGAAGATCTATCACCTTGTCTCCATCACCCAATCAGCTGGGGGCATCTTCTATGCTCCAATTATGTAATGTTTCCTAGGCAACCTGCTCATGGGTAAACCAACGCTCGGTGCAGACTAATATTAGCTCACCAGTCACTTTCTTATTGGATGATAATCCGAGAGTAAGAACAATATTCATCATCTTAATGCTGAGAGTCAGTAACATATTATTACAGGGCAACAGAGGCAAGAAGACAAGCACAGAAAATTCCCAATAAACCAAATGGAGAGGTGTTTGAGTGTTTTCTTTTCTTTCTTTCTTTTTTCTTTGGTGTTTATTATGAAGGATTTTGTAGGGTTGTAAACTTCCTCTCACCAGAAGGTGTTCATTATATCACAGCCTGTGTCAGCAGATTTTCACCCAAAATTAGAAGAAAGCTTCTACAGTACAACAAAAGCAATTAACATGCTCTTGGCTCATGTCTTTTAATATGCAAAGAATATGAAAATTAAAAAAAAAATTCTGAAGTGATCCAATTTTTTTTTATTGTATTAAAATTATAGTTTAATTAACAGTATCTATTTTGTAGAAGTATCTGCACCAGGCTGATGTTATAGCATAGTCTGCTCAAAGCTGTGATGAACTGAAGGTGGGGGAGAAAAAGCCACCATGTTGCAGCAGTGCCTTGTTCCGCAGAAGTGAGAAGAAGAACAGATCCCCACATTATCAATCTTAGGACCTGTTAATACTAATTGAGAAGCGAATTAAAAAGTATTAAATATTTGCAAAACATTTTTTTTTTTTTTAACAAACCTACTTACACCGAGTCCACACATCATTCTTCAAAGGTTTGTGGTCAGTAATTTTTTGATTAATTATTTTATTATAAATGCCTTCTAAATTAATGCTGTTCATTTGACTTTCTATTAATCATGAAAAAATTTAACATGGTTTCCACAAAAATATTAAGCATCACAGTTGTTTTCAACATTGATAATAATAAGAAATGTTTCTTGAGCACAAAATCAGCATATTGGAATGATTTCTGAAGGATCATAGTCAAGGATCAAGGATTCCCCATATGTTGCTGAGCACCATAAAAGCCCCATTGTTTCAGTATGAAAGCTTCTGCTAAGAACATAAATGGAACAATGCAATAATCAATAAAAAATATCATTATGGAAAAAATCTGTTTCTTTGGAAACAGAAAGAGAAAAGGCTTTCCTTAAGGGGTATTCAACCCCCCCACCCCCACCACCGCATTACCCTACAGGTGATGACTAACCTCCATCTATGACATCTGTCTTTTTCTGCTATTCAGTTTCATTCCGTGATCCTCCAAAACTTGACCCATCACCCTGTCTGTCAAATACACACAGCTCCGTTCTGATCTCATGAGAGAACATTTACATTCAGGCTGAGGAGTCCTCGCCCTTATCAGGACACAAAGCTACTTTGTCTTTCAACCTTTGAAAATGTCAAGAGAACCTATAAGGAAGAGAAAGATGGAAGAAACACAAGAAGGAGAGAGGGAAAGGGTGCTCTTGGTAGGACATTTGAAAAGATTGATATCATGTACAGTACAGTCGTGGTTCTGTTTGGCGATGCTAGGGAAAGTTTGACTGAGTTTGTGAGCTGTGAGTGTGTTTTAGTCACAGATGTACATGTTCACAGAACGTTGCTCCAGAATCACAGTGTCATCTTATGAACCTAAAGTACTGAACTCACAGTAGCTCGTTTCACTTCAACTCAAAGCATCACATGCTCATCTCTATGAGTGACAGATTTATGGGTCGCCGGGCCGCCAAACTGCAAAAGCACTGAGACAGAACGAGAGTTTGGTACATCTAGACGTGCCCGCTGACACATGCACATAGAAATGCACACAAATATGAATACACTTCCAAGCACAAACATTTGCCATTTAGTTTTGTATGGAGGTAAAAGTGTTACAAAACTTGAGAGCTTGGAGATTTTAATCTGAGCACATGTACAATAAATATTGATCTTAAATAAACATCTTAAATCTAGTTCAATTTCAAAGCAACTTTTGTAATAAGACAGTGGCAAAACTTGTCACAATTATGTCTGTGTCCTTGTTACACATGCCACATGTAGTTACTATAGTAATAACTATATGTATAATTGGATCCAACTAGCCCTAAATGTAACCTAATATTAACCCTATAGTAAGTACATGTAGTTAATTGATATTACTCAGTACTTAGATGTATAATCACACTGTAACAAGGACACCTTAAAATAAAGTGTAACCCAAAACCCACTTGTGCACATAAAGTCCAAAAGCAAGTGAGCAGCACAAAGTTTGGATGAGTGGCAATGAAGCCTCGCCCATTCATAAGAGCAAGAACAATCGATTCCTGACCAATCAAATCAGACAATTCTGGAATATGATGATGTATTAGCACCATGGCAGGTGGAATCTGCAGCTGTAAATAAATTGTATCTTGACTCTAAAATGATTATCCACAAACATCAACAGAAACAGTAATGTGGCCTCTCTAAATGACCTCTAAGTCACTTCACATTTGACCTCTGACATCACGTAAAAAAAACATTCAGTAGTGCATTCCACTGTCCATGAGAGTTTTCCAGCACATAATACACATAATATTATCCCTTATGTAGCAAAAGCACAATAACGTTCTGTGTGCAAACAGCTTGCGCATTGGCGGTGCGCCGGTGATGTCAGACAATGTTTTTAATTAGAGTGTGAGAAAGTGTGTACATGCAGCAGATGTACAAGCGAGCCTTTCTGTGTTCTTGAGGAAGGGTATCGCAACCTTAGGGAAATCTGATCCAGCCACACACATTTTCTAACAGCCAGTGCTCAATGCTCTTTCTGCCTTTTAATCTTTAATGGTGTGTTGTAAAAGCAGAGATCAAATTAAGCCTTTAGGACCAGGCCATTTAGAGCTGGTAATGATATCAGTAACTAAATCATCTCCAGCGGTAATAAAGTATGCCATTTGATTAAGCTCTATATTAATGCCAACAATGCACTAATGTTTACTATGCGGTAAGTAAACCGGCAATGTTACTGTAGAGCAGAAGTCAGCAACCTTTTTAACACAAAGTGCCATTTGTAATCTATAATAATAATCACATTGTCATATCACCTTCCACATGTAATATAATACAATATACTATTTACAATTATCTACTGTATATTTAAGTAATATCTAAACATGCCCATTTATTACTATGATGATCTCAAAGACTGCACTTAAGACTGGAGACTCATCTTGTGTAAGATGCTGCGAGTGATAGATACAGTAGATCAGATAGACAGACAGACAGACGGACGGACGGACGGACATACAGACAGACAACGTAACCAATAACCACAGTTGAACAAGGTTTTAATAGACAGTAGGCTTTGTTTCATCAAATGTGGAATATTTAGTTTTTAGTGTTCCATAATCTTTATAGCTGACTGTCCTCAAAGTCAGACATGTACAAGCAACAGCAAAGCACCATGGGAGAAATGCTCCACTGGGCTATATCAAGCCATCTAGCAATTCACACATTAAACTCTGGATATCTACACAGGGGAACGATTTCATAAGAGTGCCATAAGAGATCATCTTATAAAATAGAAGAGGGAAAAAGACGGTTTTCAGCCTTTTTTGTCACTGCCAGATCTTAAAGATAAACAGAGAAATCCACCCACTCATGCCAAGATGGGAGGGGTCGTCCTCCACCACCTCCTCCTCCTCAGCGTCTCTGCACCAGACGCCTGCTCTCTCTCAGGTCAGCCTTACATTCTTCATTTGCCCCACCCTCTGTGTCTATCAGTGGCAAGGTATGTTTTCAGTTGAATGCTAGGAGATTGAGTTTGAGGCTGTTGTTTATACACAAAGAACACATAATGTGTGCAAGACTGTGATTGGCTGCCTTATGGAAATTGGGGTGTATAACGAAAAAAAGGACACATTTGAAATACTACATGAATAACAGGAATCTGAGTAGGCCTAGTGTGGTTTTACAATAATAGAATCACTTTATCTTGATAGCTTTATCACTCATATTATTTCTCTTTCATTCTCATTAATATTTTCTTCAAGTATCTACTTTCTCTCAGATCTGTCTCATAAAATTCATTAGAAAAATGTAAAAAGAGACACAAATAAGACAGTTGATAACAAGCAGTAAGTCTATGGCGCTGTACATTTAAATTTCATACTTGAATTGAATGAGAAACGTTAGAGGTCTATTCTCAATAATGGAGAAAAGACATGCGAGTTTACTAAAGTCATTTTCTGAGAAAAATCTGAGAAGCAGGAGACTTTCATTAAGCAAAAATCTCAATTTAATATCACTGCAATGTAGGAGAAACAACTGAGACAAGAGATTTCAAGAGATATGTAAGTGTACACATTCATTGTAATCAGAATATTGCTAGAGAATCAATACTGCTTACAGTAATATGAGGCTAAGCGTATAGTAAGAGATCGTATTTCATACTACAACTAATTTTGATACAATACTACAATTTCTGATTTAATATCTCTAAAGCACTCCTATGGCATCTACTTAATAAAACAGCCAATTAAAGGGATAGTTCACAAAAATGAAATCTCTGTTATCATTTATTCACCCTCGTGATGTTCTAACCCTTTTGACTTTATTCTATGGAACATAATTTGTATTTGTATTTATTTATTTAGAAAAAAACAGGGACAGCGCACAATAAACATTAACCTCAAAGGGAGAGATGCATTGTACCAGGTTTTAGCTCAAGAGCTAATTTCCACCCGTAGTCCCTGGGCAGGCTGATGTTATACTAAAATACATGATACATCATACATACATGATTAATGAAATTTACATTGATCAAATAAATAATAATAAAATAAAAAAATAAAAAATAATAAAAAATATATATATATTTTGAAGAAGTTGGTAACCAAACAGTTTTTTTTTTACTTAACTGTCAAAAGAAAGAAAGTCATACAGGTTTGGACTGACATCATGGTGAATAAATGTTCTTTTTTGGGGTTTTATTGTAACTACATAGATAAGCTCAAAAGTAAAAACTGACCTGGCAGTGTCACTGTCCATGAATGTGGGCAGCAAAGGTCAGTGGATGAACCCCAGAACAGTGACAGATAAGTAGAAGCAACAGACAAGGCCACACTGACCTCCAAAGCTGTTGACATGGCAATAGTCTCACTCTCCTCACAGATACAACAGGAGGTTACAGGAATAGACAGCGCTGGGTCTGTACAGGTGTCTCTTACAAACTTATTCTGGCTCACAGAGATCCTGGAAGTCAGCTGATCCTGTTATCACCTGGAAATATGGCCAACATCAACAGCTGCTCTCAGAAACTCTATCTATCTATCTATCTATCTATCTATCTATCTATCTATCTATCTATCTATCTATCTATCTATCTATCCATCCATCCATCCATCCATCCATCCATCCATCCATCCATCCATCCATCCATCTATCCATCTATCTATCTATCTATCTATCTATCTATCTATCTATCTATCTATCTATCTATCTATCTATCTATCTATCTATCTGTCTGTCTGTCCAAATGTCTACTAAATTTCAAACTAATGCCAATGATAAGCTCAAATATCCTGATTTCAAAAAGCCTTTCAATTTCTTAGAAAAACCTTTGATGACTGTAATGCAAAACTTTGGGTTACAAAATCCTAATTTCAACAGAACCTTTGCCTCAGAAAAGAAATTGTATTCTAGCAACCCATTTGCTCAAAGTTCCGATGTTTCATTAAAGCAGTGTTAAAAGTGTGAATTAGAACCAATTTTAACTGGAATCTGTGTGTCTTTTGTCCCTGACCTTTATCTCTATGGAAATAAAAACATTTCTCAAAGCTCTCTGCATTACAGCAAATATGTGCCATTAAAAGGGAAGCAAGATCAATGTCAGTGAAGAAAAGGTGAAAAATGGCACCAGTCATTAGCTGCGTTTCCACTGTCAGACCAAAAGCGAGTGCCTGCCAGGGCCAGTCACGTTTCCACTGTCACTTCCGGGGCTTGATTGGGCCTCGTCGGGTCTTCAGGTTCAACAGGCAAGGCCAGCTTGGGCTTGAGGATTGGTTCCAAACAAAGGCAGAGTTTATCTGAGTCTGGAGAGGGCAGCGGTGCGGATGATTTCATATACTGTACCTGCATCAGCATTAAAGGGTTAGTTCACCCAAAAATGAAAATCATCGAAAATTGCCTTTCCTACCTTTAACCTACCTTTAACATGTTCAAGCTCATCTTTACATGCTCTTTCAATGAACTCAGATACTGACTGATACATTACACTTTTTTCACACACAAACTCTTTTTCACTTCATTTAACTTTTTTTTTCAGCGTTTTGATTCCAAGATGAGATTATTTCAGTTAGCTGCCACATACAGCCATCTCGACTGCAAAAAGATTGTAAAAAAAGATCTTGAGTAGAGAGGGGGTGGAGAAAAACAAAAGGTGTGAGACAATATGTATGCAAATGAACCCGGGTAGAAGTTCCCACAGGAACGTGGATGTATATCAGTTATGATTTATGGAAATTCATCAGGCAGTTATATACTTTAATTGAGGAAACCTATAGAAAAATGACAGGTCCTTTTCAAATAAGGATATACATTTGTTTGCGTAAAATCTGCCTCTCCAATAAACACAGAGTATTCCTGCATAAATTAGAGACACTAAAGCCTATCTAAAGCCAGAATTATGAAGTATAATTCTTCTAAATAAATCATTCCACTGGCAGACACATTTATGAATCAAAATATACTCTACACAGAGAAAAACAGTTACTGTATGGTTTACCTGTTGATTGCATAATATTACTATTTTAACAATAATTTTGGAGTAAATTTGCCCCGTTCTATGCACATTTACACATGGGTCACCATTCAATATTGTCCCATCATGGTATCTGTGTTCTCTCTTGGTACCCATTGGCAAGCTTCATCATTAATCAATACACACATTCCGTCTGTAACACTATATTCCTCCAGCAGCAAAACCCTTCTTGTGTTTTCCAATTTTAATAAACTGCAATTTTAATGGGATTATCTGTGGCGGATTGCCGCACAGAGCAGATGTCCAGTGCATGTCATTCCCATGGCACCGACTGAATAAATCTGGACTGCCATTTCTCAGAATCCTTGGAGAGAATCGTATTTTCAAGCACACTGTTTACTCTCATCTCTGATAACTGTGCCTTTTCGTGTATGCAACTGCAATGCAACTTACAGTATATGAATGCGACCTGAAACACAAAAGGGCCCTAAACAGCTGAGCAACTTTATTCTTATTCGCTAACCACACAAAATGCAGTTTAACCCACTGCTAAAGCTGCTGCGTTGTATTTAAATTAATTTTAGCACAAACACAGCACCTTTTTATCTAAATTTGCTCGTTATAGATTTGTGCCTTATTACTATCTGATTAGCAAAATTTCTATAGATAATTGGTCACTAATACAGCATA